>NW_027069383.1:969642-1280357 GCF_037157495.1 Lathamus discolor
AAATCCCACCCACTCAACATGCGGTCCCACGACCAGACCTGACAGTGCAGACCGCAGGGTCCAGCCCCCCCCGCCCCAGCCTCAGACAAGACACCCGTGGGGAAAAGCAACCCTCAGCTGCAGACTGAGAATCTGCCCGTGGCAGGGAAACGGCAGCGACCACAACTACGGCCACAGGGAGCTGGGGAGCAGGAGCCGCTCCGCACCCCCGCCAGGCTGCTGACGGGAACACTACGGACCCGGGGCGGGCACGGGACCCACACGGAGAGAAGGACCCACACGGAAAACCTGGCAATCAGCACCTGAAGGAGCAAGGCGCAGGTCGGAAACCCGCAGGAATAATAAAGAGAGAAATAACTCAGCCACCAGCCAGAGCTCTTCAAAAAAACAAGAACAAATTCATGAAAAGAAGTGAAAAACCAAACCTGGAGCAACAACAGAAAAGGTAAAATCTTCTATCACTAAAATCACTCTTAAGAGCTGCACAGCAAACTTTGCTCCTGTAGAACTCTTGTGGTTTAAAAGGGACAGAGCATAAAACTAGACAGGGGAAAGGAAACTGCTAACCAGCAGTGATGCCCAATGCAAGTGCTCAGTACCCACTGAGCCATACCCAGCCTGACCCAACGCCATCCCTTCAGGGTGACTCCCTGTAGTTTCTATACTGGACATGACGTGCTGTGGGATGGAATACCCCTTTGGCTAGTTTAGGTCATGTGTCCTGTGTTCTTCCTCCCGGCTTCCTGTGCCCCTCCTCACTGCAGAGCATGAGAGACTGAAAAGTCCTTGATCAGGGTAAGTGCTACCGAGCAACAACGAAACTGTCAGTGTGTTACCAGCGTTATTGCCAGAACAAAGCTGGAACACAGCACTGCACCAGCTACAGGGAAGGGAATCAATTCTATCCCAGCCAAAACACCACCCAGGGGGCTGGAAGCTCAAGCCCAAGGCCAGCACCAGCCCCACTGCCTGAGCAGGGGATGGGAGCTCAGCCCTGAGGCCAGCACCAGCCCCGCTGCCTGCCCAGGCAGCCTTGAAACCCTTCACACCAAAGAACTGCCCCAGTTCCCAAGACAAGCCAGGGCTGCAGCAGCCAGAGGAACTGTGGGTGCCTCTGGAACAGGGACTCCCAGGCAGAGGTTGGAAGCTCCCCACGAACCCTTGGACCATCGTGCAGGGTTGATGCACCTGGGTGATGCTGGCGCTGCCGGTGCAGAAGGTCCCTCCTCTTGGGTGCTGCCCCGTGATGCTGCAGGTGCTGCTCTGGGAAGTTCTCTGTCGTCTCCCCACAGTGACTGCCGTGGGCACTCGCTGCATGCAATATAAGCAGCGGGAGCGGTGATGTCATAGTGCATGGCGGGTGATGTCACTCCCAGTGTGTCACAGCAGCCCCGCTGCCTGCCCAGGCACCCAGATACCGAGACGGGAACCACCAGAGGAGCTGCTCTTGCCTCCTCCACCGGTAGCTTGTGTTCCGTGGGGCAGCTGCCGTCTCCCGGTGCCTCCGCTGAAGGGTTCCGTGGGGTTCCGTGGCCTTGCACACCTGAACATGGAGTGTTCCACAATCAGCCACCCCTGTGGTCCCCGGGTCCCCATGGTCGTTGTGATGTCTCTGTCCCCATGGTTCCCATGTGACCCACCATGTCCCTATGGTCACCATGTCCCTGTGTCCCCAGCGTGTCCCTGTGGTCACTGTGTTGTAACCTTAAACTAACAATAGTGCGTGTGCCTTTAGCATAGTAGAATAGGCCAAAGTGTTCTGACTGACTAACGTGTAGAGAGAAAGGAGCGTTTGGCTGATGGGGGAAGGAACATCATGGGACTGATAAGAGCTAAGGAGACAGTAAATAAGAGCAAGGATGCCAGCCTTCAAGACAGCAGAGTGGCGCCCAGCGTGGAGCGAGACTGCAGCCGAGCAGATGCAAGGACATAGCAACTGCTACCTGGGCACTAGGACCTTGCGAGCCTGCGCAAGCACTGAGCTCATTCGGTGAGCACAGTGAGGCAGCGCCGCGCTGCACTGCCATGGCTCCGAGAGCCCCGCAGAGCAGGGCTCGGGACAAGAAGGAGAAAAAGGCTTTTGGAATGTTCCTGCTGGCGCTGATCAGACTGAAATGGAACCAACCGGGAAAGTTTGCTCCCCCCAAGCCATCCGTGCCTCTGGGATGCCAGGATTCTCTGACCCCCAACTTGGGGAGCAGTTCTGGGTCTGGGGTAACTTGGGCTTCACTTGGGGGTCACTTGGGGGCAGCTGTGCTCTGGGTCTTCATTTGGGTGTCTCTTAGGGGGCTGTTTTGTGTCTGGAGAGTCACTTGGGGGGCAGTTGTGCGTCTGGGAGGTGACTGGCGGGGCAGTTTTGAGTCTGGGGGTTCACTTGGGGGGCAGTTTAGTGTCTAGGAAGTTACTTGGGGGTCACTTGGGAGGCAGTTCTGGGTTTGGGGGCTCACTTGGGGGCCACCTGGGGTGCAATTGTGGGTCTGTGGAGCCAGTGGGGGATCACTTGTGGGGCAGTTGTGGGACTGAGGAGTCATTTGGTGGTCACTTGGGGAGCAGTTCTGCATCTGGGGATCACTTGAGGGTCACTTGGAGGGCGGCTGTGGGCCTCGGGTCACTTGTGGGGCAGTTGTGAGTGTGGAGTAACTGGGGGGTCACTTGGGGGGCAGTTTTCGCTCTATGGAGAACACATTGGCAGATGTGGGGCTGGGGGTCATTTGAGGGTCACCTGGGGGGCAGATGTGGGGCTGGGCGTCACTTGGGTGTCACTTGGGGGGGTCAGTAATGGGTGTGGGGGTTTCACTTGTGGGCATTTGGGGGCAGTAGTGCTCCTGGGCAGGTCACTTTGGAGGCAGTTCTGGGACTGGGGGTGACTTGGGGGTGACTGGGAGGCAGTTGTAGGTGTGCGGTGTCATTTGGGCGGCAGCTCTGGCTCTATGGGTGTCACTTGGGGGGCAGATGTGGGGCACGGGGTCACTTGGGGGGGTAGTTATGGGTTTGGGGAGTTCATGTAGGGGCATTTAGGGGCAGTTGTGCTCCTGGGCAGGTCACTTTGGGGGCAGTTGTGGGTCTGTGGAGTCACTCGGGGGTCATTTGAGGGGACAGTTGTTGGTCTGGGGTGTCACTTGGGGTCACTGCGGGGCAGTTGTGGGTCTGGGAAGTCACTTAGGGGTCACTTGGGGGGCAGCTGGGGGTTTGCGGAGTCATTGGGGGTTGATTCGGAGAAAACTCCAGGAACAGACTCGCCAACAAAGCTGAAGTTGGCAAGCAGCTATTCTTTATTGCGGCGCCGGGAGACACACGGGGGATAGCTCCTCCTGACGGGTATCACCATATTGCTCCCCAGTAGGTGTTTACACCAGCTTCATGGGTTCATTGACACCACAAACATAGCAATTACCCTGTCCTTCTAGTTACCAGTCAGTTTAACTGTGCCCATCCCGGACATCTGCGAGTCCCGGATACTCCCCACCCCCAGGTCCTGTTTCTCTGTTCTGCTTTTCTTACACTTTTTGCACTAAGCTCCTAAGGACCTACAACTATGTCAACTGCCTCCCAGCACCGCAGTTACTTTCCATTACAAAGCCATCAAACCTCACATTACTTAGAACCGATTCCATTTGGTGCTTTCCTGCCTCCTTGTCTCAATGATGAGGCCGCAGCCCAGGAGCGCAGCCAGGGAGGTGCCCAGGGGCAGCCAGAAGCAGCACAGCTGGCACCTGGGTGTCTGCAGATGGCAGGAGGAGGATCTGGGTGATGGAGCTGCCATTGACATCTGCTGCCTGTGGGCATGGAGCCTGTTCAAAGAAGGAAAGGGCAGGGGAAAATTAGGACAGGCTCCTCTGAGCAAATCCACTGCATTTCTCATAGAAATCCCTCCCCCGAAATGCATTTCCTTTCTCTGGTTTGTGTTGGCCGAGTGTGCTGTGAGGAGCAGGACCTCTGCCCATGTGCTGCCCTGGAGTCAGCGTTGCTCTGAAGCAGTGCTTTGCCCAGCTCTCATGGTCAGAAGGGACGTCAGATGAAATCTGACTTGATTGTAAAGTTCAGTACTGGCACTCATGACTCGAATGAGTCTGGGCGGCACAAGACAGCCTCAGCATGGCCTCAGAATCATTTTGACTGTGTTATTTATTTACTGGCATAACACTGCTGAGGGATTTTATTTGGGGTGCAAACCATTCTTTGTATGACCGAAAACCTGAAGAGTATCGAGGCAGGGAGAAGTTCTCAGCTCTTTGTAGCTCATGGCAGAGCCAGGAGAGCTGCAGTGTCCATCGGTCCTTCCCCATGTGCCCTGTGCTTACCCTTGCGCTTGATATGAATGACCCCCTTTGAAGACTGAAGAATGTGGCACGAGCATGCATAAAGCCTCTCAGACTTTGAGGAGTGTGACCTTTTGTCTTTTGTGCATGATCTTCTGGTTGGCTATTGATATGTTTTGCTATTCGGGGATGATGACTTTAGATACATTTCATCAAAGAAAGAAATTAAAATTCAGTAACCTTGTCAGGGTCAGTGCACCTCTGCTGAAGACTCTCTAATATTGCTAGCATTCCTGTGAGGTTAAGCTGTAGTTTTGTTTTACTGTGTTTTGGCTGTGTTACCTAGCTATGGAACTGGGCCAGCCTACGCTGATTACTGCCTCTTTCTCATCTGTCTAGGTTTCACACTTCAGCAGGAAGTAGAGATGCTCATTCAGAAAAGCTTATCCAATAGGTGCCAGCATAATTAATAAATATTTTCTGCTTTTCACTAAGAATTGGAATCATGCATTCATGCCTTAAAAAGCACCCATGTTCCATCCCTCAGCTGGGGGACACACTGCCTTCCTGCAGTGTCATTTCTCAGCTGAGAGACAGAGTTGGATCTAAAAATCAAGATTTTGTAGAATCATGATGTCCTCGAAAGGAGGATTGAAAGGGGACTCTCAGGCTTTCCCAGAGCACACAGAGCATTTATGTTGGAAAAGACCCTTAAGATCGAGTCCAAGCGTTAACCAAACACTCTCAAGTCCAGCACTAAGCCATGTCCACAAGTCCCAAATCTACATGTCTTTTAAATACCTCCAGGGAAGGTGACACATCAACAGCTGTGGGCAGCCTTCTGCTTGTCCCCTCATCAACCAGGACAGGCAGGCCAGGACAGGCTGGGAGCTCCTTTACCCCTGCTGAAGGAAGGGATTCAGGGGACTGGAAGGGCTGGAAGGGGACTCAGCTCCCTCCCATGAGCACCACAAAACTCTCACTTCCTCAGAAGGCGAAAATGTACCAATATATAGATGATGTCTTAATCAGAGGAGAGTGCCCCAAAGAACTACAGCAACCACAGTGTGGCGAGCACTGCGTGGTGCAGAAGTTGAAGTTCCACCTAAGGAATGTCAGAAACCAAGCAGAAACCAGTCAAACCGGGGGGTACTTGGTGGACAGCAGCAGTGCAGTGATTGCTGCAGACACCTTCAGAAAAACAGAACAAGGGCAGATGCCCCAGTCTAGGAAGGAATTACAACAGCTTGTGGGTCCTCCAGGACACTGGAGGAAACATGGCCCTGGATTCTCTATCATTGCTCGCCCACGGTACTCACTGTTACGAAAGGGAAAACCATGGGAATGGAATCCAGAGCAGGAGGAAGCAGGAAATACCTAACACAGGAATTAAAATCATACCAGTCACTTGGGCCTGTACACCCCCACCACCCTCTCACAGTAGAATGGGCTTTTGCTGAGCATGGCTCTTCCTGTGACCTATTCAAACTGGCCCTGACGGAACAAAAAGCACTTTCATGTTCAAGTCACCTCTTTCATAGACACTGAACCTCAAGGAGAGAGCCCCCTCCATCCCAGCGCTCCTGTGGGCCCAGCAACACCCAAGGGATGGGGGGAGCGAGCAAAGGCTGAGGGCTCTGGCTCAGCCCCAGCAGCAGAGGAGGAGGCCAGGAGTTGCAGCCTGGGGCACAGAGAGTCCATGAGGAGAAGGGAGAGGGGACAGGAGGGACATGGGGGGCACAGCTCCAAAGGCAGCAGCGGTGCTGTCACAGAACACACCCACACAAACTCTTCTGGACAATCAATAAAGCAGAGTCAAAACACAGAGCCCTCCTTGTGTGCCTTGTGGGGACGGGGATGCAACAGCCCTCACAGGGTGCCCTGAGAAGCTGTGGCTGCCCCATCCCTGGCAGTGCTCAAGGCCAGGTTGGATACAGGGACTTGCAGCAACCTGCTCTAGTGGGAGGTGTCCCTGCCCGTGGCAAGGGTTGGAACTGGTGAGCTTTAAGGTCCTTTCCAGCTCAAGCCAGTCTGGGATTCCAGGATTCAGGAATCAATACCATGTTGAGGAGAGGATGACCTCGAAAGGATGACTGAAAGGGGACTCTCAGGCTTTCCCAGAGCGCACAGAGCATTTCTCAGTCTGGAATACAGGAAACGTTGGACTGAGTCCCTGCAGCAAAAGAGAGGCAGAGCAGCACTGCTGGGCTGCACCTAAGGGCTGTCCTAGGCAGAAGTTGGAAAGGAGCAGAGAACAACACAACCTCCTTGGATAGGGGATGCCCTGCTTTGCAAGGACAGCAGTGGCAAAGCCCCAGTCCCTGCCCTCAGGGTTCCTGGGGGGGAAACCCAGGTCCCAGCACGACCACATCACCTCAGCCAGCACAGAGCCTCTTCCCACATCACTCCTCGCATGCAGCACCCACTGCAGAGGCCAAAAAGCCAGGGCAAGAGCCAGGCCTAGCACTCACCTGCCAGCGAGCCCACAGCAATGCTTGCCACCATCATGGGCAGCACCACATTTGCTGCATCTCTGCAGAAGAGAATACACAGTGTGTGCACCCAGACTAAATTTAACCCCACCAAACACCCTCCAAGCAAAAAGCTACCTTCACCGATGAGCTGCGCACAGTTTCTGCCTCAGAAAGTGGTTCTGGGAGACATGGAGTGACTGTCAGTGTTCAAAGCCACAGTTCCCAGGTCTCGGATCCCAGAGCACCTTCAAGCTCTCTGGCTGTGGAGGAGGAATGTTTCTATCTCATCACTCACCCACAACGTGCAGCTGCAGCCAGCCCATGGCCTCCAGCTGGGACCTGAAGCGCTACAGCCAGTGCTCCCCCCACTGCAGCACCATCTGCAGCGAGAAGTTCCTTCTGCTGAACCTCACGTGGCTCTCGTAGGGGGAGCGGTGGTGCTGGCTCCATCGAAAGCATAACTGCGGATGGCTCCCTCCTGCTGGGCAGTTTTGTATCCCCAGATGACAGCTCTGCCTCCCTGCAGCAGTGGAACCGGCAGGCACACGGTGCAGCCCATGGCTGAGACAAGTCGCTCTGACACTGGCCTGAGGTCAGTGGAGCAGCAGGGAGCGAGCATGCAGCCTGCAGGAGAAAGGAGGCGTTAGTGCCCAGCTCCTGCCACAGATCCTAAGATCTCCTCTCAGTCTCCCCTCTCTGTCAGGTTAAAGCCCTTCCCCCCTGTCCCATCCCCACAGGCCCCTCTTCTCCCCACAAGAAATGAGGCCAGATCCCAGGATCATCCCTCCGCAGACGCAGCGCTCCGCTGCCGGCTCAGCCAGCGCAACTCGCACACCCACTCCAAAGCAGCCACTCTGGGGAAGTCACTTGAGGTGTTCTTGGCAACTCCTAAAGCACCCCAAGATCGCCATCGCCACCCACCTCGTTCCACGCTCCTGTCTCCACAGGTGGCACCGGCTCCGAGGCACCAAGACGGGAACCACCAGAGGAGCTGCTCTTGCCTCCTCCACCGGTAGCTTGTGCTCCATGGGGCAGCTGTCGTCCCCCGGTGCCTCTGCTGAAGGGTTCCGTGGGGCTCCGTGGCCCTGCACACCTGAACATAGAGTGTTCCAGAATCAGCCACCCCTGTGGTCCCATGTCCCCAAGGTCATTGTGATGCATGAGCTCTGACTGGGTCCATGGGGTACACCGGAGGTGCTACAGGCATTCGCTGGGATTCTCTAGTGGTATCCCCAGGATGCTCCAGGGCTTGTTCCTGTCAGAACCCATCAGCCCTTGTCCTATGGCTCCAATCCCTGCTCTTCCACTCCCTCCCAGCTTCACCACGGATTGGTTCATGAGGCTCAGAATCATGGACGTGGCTTGGGCCAATGCCAAGACCCAGAAGTGTTGGATACGGCAGGTTGTGGTCCATGAATATTATACGGCTTAGGATCACGGTTCGGGTTAGGTTCCGAATTAGGGTTAGGTTTAGGGTTAGGTGTTAGGGTTAGGGTTAGGGTTAGGGTTAACCGTAACCGGAGTTAACCCTGGGAGTGGAGTTAACACCAGGTTGAGCCTTAGGGTTAGGGTTAGGGTTCCAGTTAGGATTAGGTTTAGCGTTAGGATTAGGTTTAGGGTTAGGGTTAGGTTTAGGGTTAACCTTCACCAGAGTTAACCCTAGGGGCGGAGTTAACCCCAGGGTTAGGGTTACGTTCAGGATTAAGTTAGGGTTATGGTTAGGCTGGGTAGGATTAGGGTTAGTGTTAGGTTTAAGGCTTAAGGTCCGGGTTACGGTTAGGGGTTTGGGTTGGGATTAGGGTTACGGTTAGGGCTAGGGTTAAGGTTAGGGTTACCTCTAACCGGATTTAACCCTAGGAGTGGAGTTAACCTCAGGGTTAGGGTTAGGTTTAGGCTTAGGGTTAGCATTAACCCTAATCGGAATTAACCCTAGGGGCGGGTTTAATCCCAGGCTTAGGGTTAGGGTTAGGGTTAGGCTTAGGCTTAGGGTTAGACTTCAGTTTAGGGTTAGGTTAACCCTAACCGGAGTTAACTAGGGTTAGGGTTAAGGTTAGTGTTACCTCTAACCGGAGTTAACCCTAGGGGTTAACTGCCCAAGGTTCCTGCCCCAAAACCCCAAGTGCTGGAGCTCACCCACCTCTGCCCCAGGAGCAGGGTCAGGCCCCACAGCTCTGCTCCTGCCAGCGCTGCCGAGCCCTGCACTCCCTTGATGGTGCCATCAGAGCGCCCCACACAGCGCAGCACGGGCTGGGCCATTGCTCTGGCTCCGGCAGAGGCACAAGTGCCTTTGGAAGCTGCCAGCGAACAACAAGAGCTGAGAAGCGGCTGCAGAAGGGCTCTGCTGTGGGGCTGAAAGCCAAGGGTGGTGCAGGGGAAAGGAGAGACTGCAGAGCCTCAGCCCTTGGGCTTCCTTCAGAGGAGGTGGCGCTGCTGCCCTTGATCCTGGCTGTTCTCCAGCCCTGACCTGCCCTCAGCGGTCTCCAGTGGCCTCTGGCCAGGCCAGCAGCAGAGACAGGATGTTCTGCACAAATGTCTGCACCTGCTCCTGGGGCTGACTCAGTGCCGAGAGCTCTTCTGCAGCCAAATGCAGATCGTACTTTACAGTCAGCCAGCGTGGTGTGGGGTGGAAGGGACCTTAAATGCCCATAGGGATTCAGAGCATCCCACAGGCAGAGCATCCCATAGGTGTTCAGAGCATCCCCCAAGCAGGGCATCCCACAGGGATTCACAGCAGCCCACAAGCAGAGCATCCCAGAGGGATTCACAGCATCCCACAGTCAGAGCATCCCCTAAGGAATCAGAGCATCCCACAAGGATTCAGAGCATCCCACAAGCAGAGCATGCCAGAGGGATTCAGAGCATCCCACAGGGCTCCAGAGCATCCCACAAAGCAGAGCACCCCACAGAGTTTCACAGCATCCCACAACCACAGCACCATACAGAGCTCCAGAGCATCCCATAGGGATTCAGAGCACCCCAAGCGCATCAGAACCCCCCCATCTCCCCATGGAAGCCCCCATTGACACCCCTGACCCAACCCCTCCCCATGGAGCTCCCCCCATGGAACCTGCCTCTCTATGACATCAGCCCCAGCTCCAAGGGACCTGCATCCAGCACCCGTATCCCCGGGGCAGTTGCGCTTTGGGTGCAGTGGTGCTTGCAGCTCCTTGCTTGCAGCTCCTTGGTGTCACTCTTAGCGGTGGTGGCAGCGATGGCTTTGCTCCGTGTCATCATCCTGCTGGCCTCGGCCTGGCTGGTGCAAGGCTCCTGGGACAGCTGTGGGTGAGTGGCTCCAGGGTTCCTGGTATTCCATAGGGAGATGCTGCTGCTCCCAGCCACGGTCACACCAATGGGGAGGTGGGATTTGAGGAGCCCCACTTGCTTGCCATCAGCCCATGCGGTGGCACAGCACAGCTATGGGGCACCCCATAGGGTCCTTTGTCCTGCAGCACCCTAGGAGGCAGGATGATGCTCATCTCTGGGACACTGCGTAGGGTCCCTTTTCCCTGCAGCACCCAATGGGGCGGGACAATGCTCGCCCTTCAGCCCTAACCATCAAGTGTTGAGCTTCTGCTTCAAGAGGGACCTGCGGTACCCGTCCCATGGCTGATTCTTACGGGATGTCGCGCATCGTCGGAGGCACGGATGCGCAGCGGGGCGCCTGGCCACGGATGCTCAGCATCCAGTTCCCCACAGCCACCGCATTCCCGCACATCTGCGGGGGGTCCCTCATCCCGTATGAAGACAGGCTGAGGAAGTTGGGGCTTTTCAGCCTGGAGAAGAGAAGGCTGTGTGCAGACCTAAGAGCAGCCTTCCAGTACCTGAAGGGGGCCTATAGGGATGCTGGGGAGGGACTCTTTGTCAGGGCCTGTAGTGACAGGACAAGGGGTAATGGGTTAAAACTTAAACAGGGGAAGTTTCAATTGGATATAAGGAGGAAATTCTTTCCTGTTAGGGTGGTGAGACACTGGAATCGCTTGCCCAGGGAGGTTGTGAGTGCTCCATCCCTGGCGGTGTTCAAGGCCAGGTTGGATGAAGCCTTGTGTGGGATGGTTCAGTGAGAGGTGTCCCTGTCCATGGCAGGGGGGTTGGAACTAGATGATCTTGAGGTCCTTTCCAACCCTAACTATTCTATGATTCTATGATTCTATGATCACCCCTCAGTGGGTCCTCACAGCCGCTCACTGCTTCGTCGGGCAAAAGTAAGGGGGAGAAGGGATTCCAGCCATAAGGAATAGGCAAGGAGCAGCTCCCATCCCATCCCCTTCCCCATCCTGGATGCACTGGGAAGAGCGCTCAGGAGAAGGCTGCTTCCAGCTTGACAGCCCTTGAGCCTAAGGCACGCTGCTTTCCTTTGCGAAGCAGCCGCAATGTGGCTCCTTCCCATCCCTCTTCTCCATAGAATGGATTAGAAGAGATTAAAATGGAATGGAATGGAATGGAATGCAATGCTTATGGATCATGGAGTGGGGTGGCTTGGAAAGGAGCTTGAGATCATCCACTTCCAACCCCTTGCCATGGGCAGGGATGCCTTCCATAGAGCAGCTTGCTCCAAGCTGGCCTGCAGCACTGCAGCCAGGGATGGAGCAGCCAAACCTTCTCCATCCATGCCATCCCAGTGCCCCAGCACCCTCTTAGGGAATCCCTTCCTTATCTCCAGCCTGCAATTCCCTCTCGGAACCCATCAGCCCTTGTCCTATGGCTCCAATCCCTGCTCTTCCACTCCCTCCCAGCTTCACCACGGATTGGTTCATGAGGCTCAGAATCATGGACGTGGCTTGGGCCAATGCCGAGACCCAGAAGGGCTGGATACGGCAGGTTGTGGTCCATGAATATTATACGGCTTAGGATCACGGGTAGGGTTAGGTTCCGAATTAGGGTTAGGTTTAGGGTTAGAGTCAGGGTAATTGTTAGGTACAGGGTTAGGTGTTAGGGTTAGGTGTTAGGGTTAGGGATAGGGTTAGGGTTAGCGTTAACCATAACCGGAGTCAACCCTAGGGGTGGAGTTAACACCAGGTTGAGCCTTAGGGTTAGGGTTAGGGTTCCAATTAGGATTAGGTTTAGGTTTAGGGTTAGGGTAAGGTTTAGGGTTAACCTTCACCCGAGTTAACCCTAGGGGCGGAGTTAACCCTAGGATTAGGGTTAGGATTAGGGTTACGGTCAGGATTAAGTTAGGGTTATGGTTAGGCTGGGTTAGGATTAGGGTTAGTGTTAGGTTTTAGGGTTAAGGTCCGGGTTACGGTTAGGGGTTAGGGTTGGGATTAGGGTTACGGTTCGGGTTAGGGTTAAGGTTAGGGTTACCTCTAACCGGAGTTAACCCTAGGGGTGGAGTTAACCCCAGGGTTAGGGTTAGGTTTAGGCTTAGGGTTAGCATTAACCCTAATCGGAATTAACCCTAGGGGCGGGTTTAATCCCAGGCTTAGGGTTAGGGTTAGGGTTAGGCTTAGGCTTAGGGTTAGACTTCAGTTTAGGGTTAGGTTAACCCTAACCGGAGTTAACTAGGGTTGGGGTTAGGGTTAGGGTTACCTCTAACCGGAGTTAACCCTAGGGGTTAACTGCCCAAGGTTCCTGCCCCAAAACCCCAAGTGCTGGAGCTCACCCACCTCTGCCCCAGGAGCAGGGTCAGGCCCCACAGCTCTGCTCCTGCCAGCGCTGCCGAGCCCTGCACTCCCTTGATGGTGCCATCAGAGCGCCCCACACAGCGCAGCACGGGCTGGGCCGTTGCTCTGGCTCCGGCAGAGGCACAAGTGCCTTTGGAAGCTGCCAGCGAACAACAAGAGCTGAGAAGCGGCTGCAGAAGGGCTCTGCTGTGGGGCTGAAAGCCAAGGGTGGTGCAGGGGAAAGGAGAGACTGCAGAGCCTCAGCCCTTGGGCTTCCTTCAGAGGAGGTGGCGCTGCTGCCCTTGATCCTGGCTGTTCTCCAGCCCTGACCTGCCCTCAGCAATCTCCAGTGGCCTCTGGCCAGGCCAGCAGCAGAGACAGGATGTTCTGCACAAATGTCTGCACCTGTTCCTGGGCCTGACTCAGTGCCGAGAGCTCTTCTGCAGCCAAATGCAGATCGTACTTTACAGTCAGACAGCGTGGTGTGGGGTGGAAGGGACCTTAAATGCCCATAGGGATTCAGAGCATCCCACAGGCAGAGCATCCCATAGGTGTTCAGAGCATCCCCCAAGCAGGGCATCCCACAGGGATTCACAGCAGCCCACAAGCAGAGCATCCCAGAGGGATTCACAGCATCCCACAGTCAGAGCGTCCCCTAAGGAATCAGAGCATCCCACAAGGATTCAGAGCATCCCACAAGCAGAGCATGCCAGAGGGATTCACAGCATCCCACAGTCAGAGCATCCCCTAAGGAATCAGAGCATCCCACAAGGATTCAGAGCATCCCACAAGCAGAGCATGCCAGAGGGATTCAGAGCATCCCACAGGGCTCCAGAGCATCCCACAAAGCAGAGCACCCCACAGAGTTTCACAGCATCCCACAACCACAGCACCATACAGAGCTCCAGAGCATCCCATAGGGATTCAGAGCACCCCAAGCGCATCAGAACCCCCCCATCTCCCCATGGAAGCCCCCATTGACACCCCTGACCCAACCCCTCCCCATGGAGCTCCCCCCATGGAACCTGCCTCTCTATGACATCAGCCCCAGCTCCAAGGGACCTGCATCCAGCACCCGTATCCCCAGGGCAGTTGCGCTTTGGGTGCAGTGGTGCTTGCAGCTCCTTGCTTGCAGCTCCTTGGTGTCACTCTTAGAGGTGGTGGCAGCGATGGCTTTGCTCCGTGTCATCATCCTGCTGGCCTCGGCCTGGCTGGTGCGAGGCTCCTGGGACAGCTGTGGGTAAGTGGCTCCAGGCTCCAGGGTTCCTGGTATTCCATAGGGAGATGCTGCTGCTCCCAGCCACGGTCACACCAATGGGGAGTGGGATTTGAGGAGCCCCACTTGCTTGCCATCAGCCCATGCGGTGGCACAGCACAGCTATGGGGCACCCCATAGGGTCCTTTGTCCTGCAGCACCCTAGGAGGCAGGATGATGCTCATCTCTGGGACACTGCGTAGGGTCCCTTTTCCCTGCAGCACCCAATGGGGCGGGACAATGCTCGCCCTTCAGCCCTAACCATCAAGTGTTGAGCTTCTGCTTCAAGAGGGACCTGCGGTACCCGTCCCATGGCTGATTCTTACGGGATGTCGCGCATCGTCGGAGGCACGGATGCGCAGCGGGGCGCCTGGCCACGGATGCTCAGCATCCAGTTCCCCACAGCCACCGCATTCCCGCACATCTGCGGGGGGTCCCTCATCCCGTATGAAGACAGGCTGAGGAAGTTGGGGCTTTTCAGCCTGGAGAAGAGAAGGCTGCGTGCAGACCTAAGAGCAGCCTTCCAGTACCTGAAGGGGGCCTATAGGGATGCTGGGGAGGGACTCTTTGTCAGGGCCTGTAGTGACAGGACAAGGGGTAATGGGTTAAAACTTAAACAGGGGAAGTTTCAATTGGATATAAGGAGGAAATTCTTTCCTGTTAGGGTGGTGAGACACTGGAATCGCTTGCCCAGGGAGGTTGTGAGTGCTCCATCCCTGGCGGTGTTCAAGGCCAGGTTGGATGAAGCCTTGTGTGGGATGGTTCAGTGAGAGGTGTCCCTGTCCATGGCAGGGGGGTTGGAACTAGATGATCTTGAGGTCCTTTCCAACCCTAACTATTCTATGATTCTATGATTCTATGATCACCCCTCAATGGGTCCTCACAGCCGCTCACTGCTTCGTCGGGCAAAAGTAAGGGGGAGAAGGGATTCCAGCCATAGGGAATAGGCAAGGAGCAGCTCCCATCCCGTCCCCTTCCCCATCCTGGATGCACTGGGAAGAGCGCTCAGGAGAAGGCTGCTTCCAGCTTGACAGCCCTTGAGCCTAAGGCACGCTGCTTTCCTTTGCGAAGCAGCCGCAATGTGGCTCCTTCCCATCCCTCTTCTCCATAGAATGGATTAGAAGAGATTAAAATGGAATGGTATGGAATGGAATGCAATGCTTATGGATCATGGAGTGGGGTGTCTTGGAAAGGAGCTCGAGATCATCCACTTCCAACCCCTTGCCATGGGCAGGGATGCCTTCCATAGAGCAGCTTGCTCCAAGCTGGCCTGCAGCACTGCAGCCAGGGATGGAGCAGCCAAACCTTCTCCATCCATGCCATCCCAGTGCCCCAGCACCCTCTTAGGGAATCCCTTCCTTATCTCCAGCCTGCAATTCCCTCTCAGAACCCATCAGCCCTTGTCCTATGGCTCCAATCCCTGCTCTTCCACTCCCTCCCAGCTTCACCACGGATTGGTTCATGAGGCTCAGAATCATGGACGTGGCTTGGGCCAATGCCGAGACCCAGAAGTGCTGGATACGGCAGGTTGTGGTCCATGAATATTATACGGCTTAGGATCACGGGTAGGGTTAGGTTCCGAATTAGGGTTAGGTTTAGGGTTAGAGTCAGGGTAATTGTTAGGTACAGGGTTAGGTGTTAGGGTTAGGTGTTAGGGTTAGGGATAGGGTTAGGGTTAGCGTTAACCGTAACCGGAGTCAACCCTAGGGGTGGAGTTAACACCAGGTTGAGCCTTAGGGTTATGGTTAGGGTTCCAATTAGGATTAGGTTTAGGTTTAGGGTTAGGGTAAGGTTTAGGGTTAACCTTCACCAGAGTTAACCCTAGGGGCGGAGTTAACCCTAGGATTAGGGTTAGGATTAGGGTTACGGTCAGGATTAAGTTAGGGTTATGGTTAGGCTGGGTTAGGATTAGGGTTAGTGTTAGGTCTTAGGGTTAAGGTCCGGGTTACGGTTAGGGGTTAGGGTTGGGATTAGGGTTACGGTTCGAGTTAGGGTTAAGGTTAGGGTTACCTCTAACCGGAGTTAACCCTAGGGGTGGAGTTAACCCCAGGGTTAGGGTTAGGTTTAGGTTTAGGGTTAGCATTAACCCTAATCGGAATTAACCCTAGGGGCGGGTTTAATCCCAGGCTTAGGGTTAGGGTTAAGGTTAGGCTTAGGTTTAGGGTTAGACTTCAGTTTAGGGTTAGGTTAACCCTAACCGGAGTTAACTAGGGTTAGGGTTAGGGTTAGGGTTACCTCTAACCGGAGTTAACCCTAGGGGTTAACTGCCCAAGGTTCCTGCCCCAAAACCCCAAGTGCTGGAGCTCACCCACCTCTGCCCCAGGAGCAGGGTCAGGCCCCACAGCTCTGCTCCTGCCAGCGCTGCCGAGCCCTGCACTCCCTTGATGGTGCCATCAGAGCGCCCCACACAGCGCAGCACGGGCTGGGCCGTTGCTCTGGCTCCGGCAGAGGCACAAGTGCCTTTGGAAGCTGCCAGCGAACAACAAGAGCTGAGAAGCGGCTGCAGAAGGGCTCTGCTGTGGGGCTGAAAGCCAAGGGTGGTGCAGGGGAAAGGAGAGACTGCAGAGCCTCAGCCCTTGGGCTTCCTTCAGAGGAGGTGGCGCTGCTGCCCTTGATCCTGGCTGTTCTCCAGCCCTGACCTGCCCTCAGCGGTCTCCAGTGGCCTCTGGCCAGGCCAGCAGCAGAGACAGGATGTTCTGCACAAATGTCTGCACCTGCTCCTGGGCCTGACTCAGTGCCGAGAGCTCTTCTGCAGCCAAATGCAGATCGTACTTTACAGTCAGCCAGCGTGGTGTGGGGTGGAAGGGACCTTAAATGCCCATAGGGATTCAGAGCATCCCACAGGCAGAGCATCCCATAGGTGTTCAGAGCATCCCCCAAGCAGGGCATCCCACAGGGATTCACAGCAGCCCACAAGCAGAGCATCCCAGAGGGATTCACAGCATCCCACAGTCAGAGCATCCCCTAAGGAATCAGAGCATCCCACAAGGATTCAGAGCATCCCACAAGCAGAGCATGCCAGAGGGATTCAGAGCATCCCACAGGGCTCCAGAGCATCCCACAAAGCAGAGCACCCCACAGAGTTTCACAGCATCCCACAACCACAGCACCATACAGAGCTCCAGAGCATCCCATAGGGATTCAGAGCACCCCAAGCGCATTTAACAAGGGCAAGTGTAGAGTCTTGCATCTGGGGAAGAACAACCCCATGTACCAGTACAGGTTGGGGGTTGACCTGCTGGAAAGTAGTGAAGGGGAAAGGGACCTGGGGGTCCTGGTGGATAGGAGGATGACCATGAGCCAGCAATGTGCTCTTGTGGCCAAGAAGGCAAATGGCATCTTAGGGTGCATTAGAAAGGGAGTGGTTAGTAGGTCAAGAGAGGTTCTCCTCCCCATCTACTCAGCCTTGGTGAGGCCGCATCTGGAATATTGTGTCCAGTTCTGGGCCCCTCAATTCAAGAAGGACAGGGAATTGCTTGAAGGAGTCCAGCGCAGAGCCACAAAGATGATTAAGGGAGTGGAACATCTCCCTTATGAGGAGAGGCTGAGGGAGCTGGGTCTCTTTAGCTTGGAGAAGAGGAGACTGAGGGGTGACCTCATCAATGTTTACAAATATGTAAAGGGTAGGTGTCAGGATGATGGAGCTAGGCTTTTTTCAGTGATATCCAGTGATAGGACAAGGGGGAATGGGTGTAAACTGGAGCATAGGAAGTTCCACGTTAACATCAGGAAGAACTTCTTTACTGTAAGAGTGACAGAGCACTGGAACAGGTTGCCCAGGGGGGTTGTGGAGTCTCCTACACTGGAGATATTCAAGGCCCGCCTGGACAAGTTCCTGTGTGATGTACTGTAGGTTACCCTGCTCTTGCAGGGGGGTTGGACTAGATGATCTTTTTAGGTCCCTTCCAACCCTTGGGATTCTGTGATTCTGTGATTCTGTGATCAGAACCCCCCCATCTCCCCATGGAAGCCCCCATTGACACCCCTGACCCAACCCCTCCCCATGGAGCTCCCCCCATGGAACCTGCCTCTCTATGACATCAGCCCCAGCTCCAAGGGACCTGCATCCAGCACCCGTATCCCCGGGGCAGTTGCGCTTTGGGTGCAGTGGTGCTTGCAGCTCCTTGCTTGCAGCTCCTTGGTGTCACTCTTAGCGGTGGTGGCAGCGATGGCTTTGCTCCGTGTCATCATCCTGCTGGCCTCGGCCTGGCTGGTGCAAGGCTCCTGGGACAGCTGTGGGTGAGTGGCTCCAGGCTCCAGGGTTCCTGGTATTCCATAGGGAGATGCTGCTGCTCCCAGCCACGGTCACACCAATGGGGAGTGGGATTTGAGGAGCCCCACTTGCTTGCCATCAGCCCATGCGGTGGCACAGCACAGCTATGGGGCACCCCATAGGGTCCTTTGTCCTGCAGCACCCTAGGAGGCAGGATGATGCTCATCTCTGGGACACTGCGTAGGGTCCCTTTTCCCTGCAGCACCCAATGGGGCGGGACAATGCTCGCCCTTCAGCCCTAACCATCAAGTGTTGAGCTTCTGCTTCAAGAGGGACCTGCGGTACCCGTCCCATGGCTGATTCTTACGGGATGTCGCGCATCGTCGGAGGCACGGATGCGCAGCGGGGCGCCTGGCCACGGATGCTCAGCATCCAGTTCCCCACAGCCACCGCATTCCCGCACATCTGCGGGGGGTCCCTCATCCCGTATGAAGACAGGCTGAGGAAGTTGGGGCTTTTCAGCCTGGAGAAGAGAAGGCTGCGTGCAGACCTAAGAGCAGCCTTCCAGTACCTGAAGGGGGCCTATAGGGATGCTGGGGAGGGACTCTTTGTCAGGGCCTGTAGTGACAGGACAAGGGGTAATGGGTTAAAACTTAAACAGGGGAAGTTTAAATTGGATATAAGGAGGAAATTCTTTCCTGTTAGGGTGGTGAGACACTGGAATCGCTTGCCCAGGGAGGTTGTGAGTGCTCCATCCCTGGCGGTGTTCAAGGCCAGGTTGGATGAAGCCTTGTGTGGGATGGTTCAGTGAGAGGTGTCCCTGTCCATGGCAGGGGGGTTGGAACTAGATGATCTTGAGGTCCTTTCCAACCCTAACTATTCTATGATTCTATGATTCTATGATCACCCCTCAATGGGTCCTCACAGCCGCTCACTGCTTCGTCGGGCAAAAGTAAGGGGGAGAAGGGATTCCAGCCATAGGGAATAGGCAAGGAGCAGCTCCCATCCCGTCCCCTTCCCCATCCTGGATGCACTGGGAAGAGCGCTCAGGAGAAGGCTGCTTCCAGCTTGACAGCCCTTGAGCCTAAGGCACGCTGCTTTCCTTTGCGAAGCAGCCGCAATGTGGCTCCTTCCCATCCCTCTTCTCCATAGAATGGATTAGAAGAGATTAAAATGGAATGGTATGGAATGGAATGCAATGCTTATGGATCATGGAGTGGGGTGGCTTGGAAAGGAGCTTGAGATCATCCACTTCCAACCCCTTGCCATGGGCAGGGATGCCTTCCATAGAGCAGCTTGCTCCAAGCTGGCCTGCAGCACTGCAGCCAGGGATGGAGCAGCCAAACCTTCTCCATCCATGCCATCCCAGTGCCCCAGCACCCTCTTAGGGAATCCCTTCCTTATCTCCAGCCTGCAATTCCCTCTCGGAACCCATCAGCCCTTGTCCTATGGCTCCAATCCCTGCTCTTCCACTCCCTCCCAGCTTCACCACGGATTGGTTCATGAGGCTCAGAATCATGGACGTGGCTTGGGCCAATGCCGAGACCCAGAAGTGCTGGATACGGCAGGTTGTGGTCCATGAATATTATACGGCTTAGGATCACGGGTAGGGTTAGGTTCCGAATTAGGGTTAGGTTTAGGGTTAGAGTCAGGGTAATTGTTAGGTACAGGGTTAGGTGTTAGGGTTAGGTGTTAGGGTTAGGGATAGGGTTAGGGTTAGCGTTAACCGTAACCGGAGTCAACCCTAGGGGTGGAGTTAACACCAGGTTGAGCCTTAGGGTTATGGTTAGTGTTCCAGTTAGGATTAGGTTTAGGTTTAGGGTTAGGGCAAGGTTTAGGGTTAACCTTCACCAGAGTTAACCCTAGGGGCGGAGTTAACCCTAGGATTAGGGTTAGGATTAGGGTTACGGTCAGGATTAAGTTAGGGTTATGGTTAGGCTGGGTTAGGATTAGGGTTAGTGTTAGGTCTTAGGGTTAAGGTCCGGGTTACGGTTAGGGGTTAGGGTTGGGATTAGGGTTACGGTTCGGGTTAGGGTTAAGGTTAGGGTTACCTCTAACCGGAGTTAACCCTAGGGGTGGAGTTAACCCCAGGGTTAGGGTTAGGTTTAGGCTTAGGGTTAGCATTAACCCTAATCGGAATTAACCCTAGGGGCGGGTTTAATCCCAGGCTTAGGGTTAGGGTTAGGGTTAGGCTTAGGCTTAGGGTTAGACTTCAGTTTAGGGTTAGGTTAACCCTAACCGGAGTTAACTAGGGTTAGGGTTAGGGTTAGGGTTACCTCTAACCGGAGTTAACCCTAGGGGTTAACTGCCCAAGGTTCCTGCCCCAAAACCCCAAGTGCTGGAGCTCACCCACCTCTGCCCCAGGAGCAGGGTCAAGCCCCACAGCTCTGCTCCTGCCAGCGCTGCCGAGCCCTGCACTCCCTTGATGGTGCCATCAGAGCGCCCCACACAGCGCAGCACGGGCTGGGCCGTTGCTCTGGCTCCGGCAGAGGCACAAGTGCCTTTGGAAGCTGCCAGCGAACAACAAGAGCTGAGAAGCGGCTGCAGAAGGGCTCTGCTGTGGGGCTGAAAGCCAAGGGTGGTGCAGGGGAAAGGAGAGACTGCAGAGCCTCAGCCCTTGGGCTTCCTTCAAGAGGAGGTGGCGCTGCTGCCCTTGATCCTGGCTGTTCTCCAGCCCTGACCTGCCCTCAGCGGTCTCCAGTGGCCTCTGGCCAGGCCAGCAGCAGAGACAGGATGTTCTGCACAAATGTCTGCACCTGTTCCTGGGCCTGACTCAGTGCCGAGAGCTCTTCTGCAGCCAAATGCAGATCGTACTTTATAGTCAGCCAGCGTGGTGTGGGGTGGAAGGGACCTTAAATGCCCATAGGGATTCAGAGCATCCCACAGGCAGAGCATCCCATAGGTGTTCAGAGCATCCCCTAAGGAATCAGAGCATCCCACAGGGATTCAGAGCATCCCACAAGCAGAGCATGCCAGAGGGATTCACAGCATCCCACAGTCAGAGCATCCCCTAAGGAATCAGAGCATCCCACAAGGATTCAGAGCATCGCACAAGCAGAGCATGCCAGAGGGATTCAGAGCATCCCACAGGGCTCCAGAGCATCCCACAAAGCAGAGCACCCCACAGAGTTTCACAGCATCCCACAACCACAGCACCATACAGAGCTCCAGAGCATCCCATAGGGATTCAGAGCACCCCAAGCGCATCAGAACCCCCCCATCTCCCCATGGAAGCCCCCATTGACACCCCTGACCCAACCCCTCCCCATGGAGCTCCCCCCATGGAACCTGCCTCTCTATGACATCAGCCCCAGCTCCAAGGGACCTGCATCCAGCACCCGTATCCCCGGGGCAGTTGCGCTTTGGGTGCAGTGGTGCTTGCAGCTCCTTGCTTGCAGCTCCTTGGTGTCACTCTTAGCGGTGGTGGCAGCGATGGCTTTGCTCCGTGTCATCATCCTGCTGGCCTCGGCCTGGCTGGTGCAAGGCTCCTGGGACAGCTGTGGGTGAGTGGCTCCAGGCTCCAGGGTTCCTGGTATTCCATAGGGAGATGCTGCTGCTCCCAGCCACGGTCACACCAATGGGGAGTGGGATTTGAGGAGCCCCACTTGCTTGCCATCAGCCCATGCGGTGGCACAGCACAGCTATGGGGCACCCCATAGGGTCCTTTGTCCTGCAGCACCCTAGGAGGCAGGATGATGCTCATCTCTGGGACACTGCGTAGGGTCCCTTTTCCCTGCAGCACCCAATGGGGCGGGACAATGCTCGTCCTTCAGCCCTAACCATCAAGTGTTGAGCTTCTGCTTCAAGAGGGACCTGCGGTACCCGTCCCATGGCTGATTCTTACGGGATGTCGCGCATCGTCGGAGGCACGGATGCGCAGCGGGGCGCCTGGCCACGGATGCTCAGCATCCAGTTCCCCACAGCCACCGCATTCCCGCACATCTGCGGGGGGTCCCTCATCCCGTATGAAGACAGGCTGAGGAAGTTGGGGCTTTTCAGCCTGGAGAAGAGAAGGCTGCGTGCAGACCTAAGAGCAGCCTTCCAGTACCTGAAGGGGGCCTATAGGGATGCTGGGGAGGGACTCTTTGTCAGGGACTCTAGTGACAGGACAAGGGGTAATGGGTTAAAACTTAAACAGGGCAAGTTTAAATTGGATATAAGGAGGAAATTCTTTCCTGTTAGGGTGGTGAGACACTGGAATCGCTTGCCCAGGGAGGTTGTGAGTGCTCCATCCCTGGCGGTGTTCAAGGCCAGGTTGGATGAAGCCTTGTGTGGGATGGTTCAGTGAGAGGTGTCCCTGTCCATGGCAGGGGGGTTGGAACTAGATGATCTTGAGGTCCTTTCCAACCCTAACTATTCTATGATTCTATGATTCTATGATCACCCCTCAATGGGTGCTCACAGCCGCTCACTGCTTCGTCGGGCAAAAGTAAGGGGGAGAAGGGATTCCAGCCATAGGGAATAGGCAAGGAGCAGCTCCCATCCCGTCCCCTTCCCCATCCTGGATGCACTGGGAAGAGCGCTCAGGAGAAGGCTGCTTCCAGCTTGACAGCACTTGAGCCTAAGGCACGCTGCTTTCCTTTGCGAAGCAGCCGCAATGTGGCTCCTTCCCATCCCTCTTCTCCATAGAATGGATTAGAAGAGATTAAAATGGAATGGTATGGAATGGAATGCAATGCTTATGGATCATGGAGTGGGGTGGCTTGGAAAGGAGCTTGAGATCATCCACTTCCAACCCCTTGCCATGGGCAGGGATGCCTTCCATAGAGCAGCTTGCTCCAAGCTGGCCTGCAGCACTGCAGCCAGGGATGGAGCAGCCAAACCTTCTCCATCCATGCCATCCCAGTGCCCCAGCACCCTCTTAGGGAATCCCTTCCTTATCTCCAGCCTGCAATTCCCTCTCGGAACCCATCAGCCCTTGTCCTATGGCTCCAATCCCTGCTCTTCCACTCCCTCCCAGCTTCACCACGGATTGGTTCATGAGGCTCAGAATCATGGACGTGGCTTGGGCCAATGCCGAGACCCAGAAGTGCTGGATACGGCAGGTTGTGGTCCATGAATATTATACGGCTTAGGATCACGGGTAGGGTTAGGTTCCGAATTAGGGTTAGGTTTAGGGTTAGAGTCAGGGTAATTGTTAGGTACAGGGTTAGGTGTTAGGGTTAGGTGTTAGGGTTAGGGATAGGGTTAGGGTTAGCGTTAACCGTAACCGGAGTCAACCCTAGGGGTGGAGTTAACACCAGGTTGAGCCTTAGGGTTATGGTTAGTGTTCCAGTTAGGATTAGGTTTAGGTTTAGGGTTAGGGCAAGGTTTAGGGTTAACCTTCACCAGAGTTAACCCTAGGGGCGGAGTTAACCCTAGGATTAGGGTTAGGATTAGGGTTACGGTCAGGATTAAGTTAGGGTTATGGTTAGGCTGGGTTAGGATTAGGGTTAGTGTTAGGTCTTAGGGTTAAGGTCCGGGTTACGGTTAGGGGTTAGGGTTGGGATTAGGGTTACGGTTCGGGTTAGGGTTAAGGTTAGGGTTACCTCTAACCGGAGTTAACCCTAGGGGTGGAGTTAACCCCAGGGTTAGGGTTAGGTTTAGGCTTAGGGTTAGCATTAACCCTAATCGGAATTAACCCTAGGGGCGGGTTTAATCCCAGGCTTAGGGTTAGGGTTAGGGTTAGGCTTAGGCTTAGGGTTAGACTTCAGTTTAGGGTTAGGTTAACCCTAACCGGAGTTAACTAGGGTTAGGGTTAGGGTTAGGGTTACCTCTAACCGGAGTTAACCCTAGGGGTTAACTGCCCAAGGTTCCTGCCCCAAAACCCCAAGTGCTGGAGCTCACCCACCTCTGCCCCAGGAGCAGGGTCAGGCCCCACAGCTCTGCTCCTGCCAGCGCTGCCGAGCCCTGCACTCCCTTGATGGTGCCATCAGAGCGCCCCACACAGCGCAGCACGGGCTGGGCCGTTGCTCTGGCTCCGGCAGAGGCACAAGTGCCTTTGGAAGCTGCCAGCGAACAACAAGAGCTGAGAAGCGGCTGCAGAAGGGCTCTGCTGTGGGGCTGAAAGCCAAGGGTGGTGCAGGGGAAAGGAGAGACTGCAGAGCCTCAGCCCTTGGGCTTCCTTCAAGAGGAGGTGGCGCTGCTGCCCTTGATCCTGGCTGTTCTCCAGCCCTGACCTGCCTTCAGCGGTCTCCAGTGGCCTCTGGCCAGGCCAGCAGCAGAGACAGGATGTTCTGCACAAATGTCTGCACCTGTTCCTGGGCCTGACTCAGTGCCGAGAGCTCTTCTGCAGCCAAATGCAGATCGTACTTTATAGTCAGCCAGCGTGGTGTGGGGTGGAAGGGACCTTAAATGCCCATAGGGATTCAGAGCATCCCACAGGCAGAGCATCCCATAGGTGTTCAGAGCATCCCCTAAGGAATCAGAGCATCCCACAGGGATTCAGAGCATCCCACAAGCAGAGCATGCCAGAGGGATTCACAGCATCCCACAGTCAGAGCATCCCCTAAGGAATCAGAGCATCCCACAAGGATTCAGAGCATCGCACAAGCAGAGCATGCCAGAGGGATTCAGAGCATCCCACAGGGCTCCAGAGCATCCCACAAAGCAGAGCACCCCACAGAGTTTCACAGCATCCCACAACCACAGCACCATACAGAGCTCCAGAGCATCCCATAGGGATTCAGAGCACCCCAAGCGCATCAGAACCCCCCCATCTCCCCATGGAAGCCCCCATTGACACCCCTGACCCAACCCCTCCCCATGGAGCTCCCCCCATGGAACCTGCCTCTCTATGACATCAGCCCCAGCTCCAAGGGACCTGCATCCAGCACCCGTATCCCCGGGGCAGTTGCGCTTTGGGTGCAGTGGTGCTTGCAGCTCCTTGCTTGCAGCTCCTTGGTGTCACTCTTAGCGGTGGTGGCAGCGATGGCTTTGCTCCGTGTCATCATCCTGCTGGCCTCGGCCTGGCTGGTGCAAGGCTCCTGGGACAGCTGTGGGTGAGTGGCTCCAGGCTCCAGGGTTCCTGGTATTCCATAGGGAGATGCTGCTGCTCCCAGCCACGGTCACACCAATGGGGAGTGGGATTTGAGGAGCCCCACTTGCTTGCCATCAGCCCATGCGGTGGCACAGCACAGCTATGGGGCACCCCATAGGGTCCTTTGTCCTGCAGCACCCTAGGAGGCAGGATGATGCTCATCTCTGGGACACTGCGTAGGGTCCCTTTTCCCTGCAGCACCCAATGGGGCGGGACAATGCTCGTCCTTCAGCCCTAACCATCAAGTGTTGAGCTTCTGCTTCAAGAGGGACCTGCGGTACCCGTCCCATGGCTGATTCTTACGGGATGTCGCGCATCGTCGGAGGCACGGATGCGCAGCGGGGCGCCTGGCCACGGATGCTCAGCATCCAGTTCCCCACAGCCACCGCATTCCCGCACATCTGCGGGGGGTCCCTCATCCCGTATGAAGACAGGCTGAGGAAGTTGGGGCTTTTCAGCCTGGAGAAGAGAAGGCTGCGTGCAGACCTAAGAGCAGCCTTCCAGTACCTGAAGGGGGCCTATAGGGATGCTGGGGAGGGACTCTTTGTCAGGGACTCTAGTGACAGGACAAGGGGTAATGGGTTAAAACTTAAACAGGGCAAGTTTAAATTGGATATAAGGAGGAAATTCTTTCCTGTTAGGGTGGTGAGACACTGGAATCGCTTGCCCAGGGAGGTTGTGAGTGCTCCATCCCTGGCGGTGTTCAAGGCCAGGTTGGATGAAGCCTTGTGTGGGATGGTTCAGTGAGAGGTGTCCCTGTCCATGGCAGGGGGGTTGGAACTAGATGATCTTGAGGTCCTTTCCAACCCTAACTATTCTATGATTCTATGATTCTATGATCACCCCTCAATGGGTGCTCACAGCCGCTCACTGCTTCGTCGGGCAAAAGTAAGGGGGAGAAGGGATTCCAGCCATAGGGAATAGGCAAGGAGCAGCTCCCATCCCGTCCCCTTCCCCATCCTGGATGCACTGGGAAGAGCGCTCAGGAGAAGGCTGCTTCCAGCTTGACAGCACTTGAGCCTAAGGCACGCTGCTTTCCTTTGCGAAGCAGCCGCAATGTGGCTCCTTCCCATCCCTCTTCTCCATAGAATGGATTAGAAGAGATTAAAATGGAATGGTATGGAATGGAATGCAATGCTTATGGATCATGGAGTGGGGTGGCTTGGAAAGGAGCTTGAGATCATCCACTTCCAACCCCTTGCCATGGGCAGGGATGCCTTCCATAGAGCAGCTTGCTCCAAGCTGGCCTGCAGCACTGCAGCCAGGGATGGAGCAGCCAAACCTTCTCCATCCATGCCATCCCAGTGCCCCAGCACCCTCTTAGGGAATCCCTTCCTTATCTCCAGCCTGCAATTCCCTCTCGGAACCCATCAGCCCTTGTCCTATGGCTCCAATCCCTGCTCTTCCACTCCCTCCCAGCTTCACCACGGATTGGTTCATGAGGCTCAGAATCATGGACGTGGCTTGGGCCAATGCCGAGACCCAGAAGTGCTGGATACGGCAGGTTGTGGTCCATGAATATTATACGGCTTAGGATCACGGGTAGGGTTAGGTTCCGAATTAGGGTTAGGTTTAGGGTTAGAGTCAGGGTAATTGTTAGGTACAGGGTTAGGTGTTAGGGTTAGGTGTTAGGGTTAGGGATAGGGTTAGGGTTAGCGTTAACCGTAACCGGAGTCAACCCTAGGGGTGGAGTTAACACCAGGTTGAGCCTTAGGGTTATGGTTAGTGTTCCAGTTAGGATTAGGTTTAGGTTTAGGGTTAGGGCAAGGTTTAGGGTTAACCTTCACCAGAGTTAACCCTAGGGGCGGAGTTAACCCTAGGATTAGGGTTAGGATTAGGGTTACGGTCAGGATTAAGTTAGGGTTATGGTTAGGCTGGGTTAGGATTAGGGTTAGTGTTAGGTCTTAGGGTTAAGGTCCGGGTTACGGTTAGGGGTTAGGGTTGGGATTAGGGTTACGGTTCGGGTTAGGGTTAAGGTTAGGGTTACCTCTAACCGGAGTTAACCCTAGGGGTGGAGTTAACCCCAGGGTTAGGGTTAGGTTTAGGCTTAGGGTTAGCATTAACCCTAATCGGAATTAACCCTAGGGGCGGGTTTAATCCCAGGCTTAGGGTTAGGGTTAGGGTTAGGCTTAGGCTTAGGGTTAGACTTCAGTTTAGGGTTAGGTTAACCCTAACCGGAGTTAACTAGGGTTAGGGTTAGGGTTAGGGTTACCTCTAACCGGAGTTAACCCTAGGGGTTAACTGCCCAAGGTTCCTGCCCCAAAACCCCAAGTGCTGGAGCTCACCCACCTCTGCCCCAGGAGCAGGGTCAGGCCCCACAGCTCTGCTCCTGCCAGCGCTGCCGAGCCCTGCACTCCCTTGATGGTGCCATCAGAGCGCCCCACACAGCGCAGCACGGGCTGGGCCGTTGCTCTGGCTCCGGCAGAGGCACAAGTGCCTTTGGAAGCTGCCAGCGAACAACAAGAGCTGAGAAGCGGCTGCAGAAGGGCTCTGCTGTGGGGCTGAAAGCCAAGGGTGGTGCAGGGGAAAGGAGAGACTGCAGAGCCTCAGCCCTTGGGCTTCCTTCAAGAGGAGGTGGCGCTGCTGCCCTTGATCCTGGCTGTTCTCCAGCCCTGACCTGCCCTCAGCGGTCTCCAGTGGCCTCTGGCCAGGCCAGCAGCAGAGACAGGATGTTCTGCACAAATGTCTGCACCTGTTCCTGGGCCTGACTCAGTGCCGAGAGCTCTTCTGCAGCCAAATGCAGATCGTACTTTATAGTCAGCCAGCGTGGTGTGGGGTGGAAGGGACCTTAAATGCCCATAGGGATTCAGAGCATCCCACAGGCAGAGCATCCCATAGGTGTTCAGAGCATCCCCTAAGGAATCAGAGCATCCCACAGGGATTCAGAGCATCCCACAAGCAGAGCATGCCAGAGGGATTCACAGCATCCCACAGTCAGAGCATCCCCTAAGGAATCAGAGCATCCCACAAGGATTCAGAGCATCCCACAAGCAGAGCATGCCAGAGGGATTCAGAGCATCCCACAGGGCTCCAGAGCATCCCACAAAGCAGAGCACCCCACAGAGTTTCACAGCATCCCACAACCACAGCACCATACAGAGCTCCAGAGCATCCCATAGGGATTCAGAGCACCCCAAGCGCATCAGAACCCCCCCATCTCCCCATGGAAGCCCCCATTGACACCCCTGACCCAACCCCTCCCCATGGAGCTCCCCCCATGGAACCTGCCTCTCTATGACATCAGCCCCAGCTCCAAGGGACCTGCATCCAGCACCCGTATCCCCGGGGCAGTTGCGCTTTGGGTGCAGTGGTGCTTGCAGCTCCTTGCTTGCAGCTCCTTGGTGTCACTCTTAGCGCTGGTGGCAGCGATGGCTTTGCTCCGTGTCATCATCCTGCTGGCCTCGGCCTGGCTGGTGCAAGGCTCCTGGGACAGCTGTGGGTGAGTGGCTCCAGGCTCCAGGGTTCCTGGTATTCCATAGGGAGATGCTGCTGCTCCCAGCCACGGTCACACCAATGGGGAGTGGGATTTGAGGAGCCCCACTTGCTTGCCATCAGCCCATGCGGTGGCACAGCACAGCTATGGGGCACCCCATAGGGTCCTTTGTCCTGCAGCACCCTAGGAGGCAGGATGATGCTCATCTCTGGGACACTGCGTAGGGTCCCTTTTCCCTGCAGCACCCAATGGGGCGGGACAATGCTCGTCCTTCAGCCCTAACCATCAAGTGTTGAGCTTCTGCTTCAAGAGGGACCTGCGGTACCCGTCCCATGGCTGATTCTTACGGGATGTCGCGCATCGTCGGAGGCACGGATGCGCAGCGGGGCGCCTGGCCACGGATGCTCAGCATCCAGTTCCCCACAGCCACCGCATTCCCGCACATCTGCGGGGGGTCCCTCATCCCGTATGAAGACAGGCTGAGGAAGTTGGGGCTTTTCAGCCTGGAGAAGAGAAGGCTGCGTGCAGACCTAAGAGCAGCCTTCCAGTACCTGAAGGGGGCCTATAGGGATGCTGGGGAGGGACTCTTTGTCAGGGACTCTAGTGACAGGACAAGGGGTAATGGGTTAAAACTTAAACAGGGCAAGTTTAAATTGGATATAAGGAGGAAATTCTTTCCTGTTAGGGTGGTGAGACACTGGAATCGCTTGCCCAGGGAGGTTGTGAGTGCTCCATCCCTGGCGGTGTTCAAGGCCAGGTTGGATGAAGCCTTGTGTGGGATGGTTCAGTGAGAGGTGTCCCTGTCCATGGCAGGGGGGTTGGAACTAGATGATCTTGAGGTCCTTTCCAACCCTAACTATTCTATGATTCTATGATTCTATGATCACCCCTCAATGGGTGCTCACAGCCGCTCACTGCTTCGTCGGGCAAAAGTAAGGGGGAGAAGGGATTCCAGCCATAGGGAATAGGCAAGGAGCAGCTCCCATCCCGTCCCCTTCCCCATCCTGGATGCACTGGGAAGAGCGCTCAGGAGAAGGCTGCTTCCAGCTTGACAGCCCTTGAGCCTAAGGCACGCTGCTTTCCTTTGCGAAGCAGCCGCAATGTGGCTCCTTCCCATCCCTCTTCTCCATAGAATGGATTAGAAGAGATTAAAATGGAATGGTATGGAATGGAATGCAATGCTTATGGATCATGGAGTGGGGTGGCTTGGAAAGGAGCTTGAGATCATCCACTTCCAACCCCTTGCCATGGGCAGGGATGCCTTCCATAGAGCAGCTTGCTCCAAGCTGGCCTGCAGCACTGCAGCCAGGGATGGAGCAGCCAAACCTTCTCCATCCATGCCATCCCAGTGCCCCAGCACCCTCTTAGGGAATCCCTTCCTTATCTCCAGCCTGCAATTCCCTCTCGGAACCCATCAGCCCTTGTCCTATGGCTCCAATCCCTGCTCTTCCACTCCCTCCCAGCTTCACCACGGATTGGTTCATGAGGCTCAGAATCATGGACGTGGCTTGGGCCAATGCCGAGACCCAGAAGTGCTGGATACGGCAGGTTGTGGTCCATGAATATTATACGGCTTAGGATCACGGGTAGGGTTAGGTTCCGAATTAGGGTTAGGTTTAGGGTTAGAGTCAGGGTAATTGTTAGGTACAGGGTTAGGTGTTAGGGTTAGGTGTTAGGGTTAGGGATAGGGTTAGGGTTAGCGTTAACCGTAACCGGAGTCAACCCTAGGGGTGGAGTTAACACCAGGTTGAGCCTTAGGGTTATGGTTAGTGTTCCAGTTAGGATTAGGTTTAGGTTTAGGGTTAGGGCAAGGTTTAGGGTTAACCTCTACCAGAGTTAACCCTAGGGGCGGAGTTAACCCTAGGATTAGGGTTAGGATTAGGGTTACGGTCAGGATTAAGTTAGGGTTATGGTTAGGCTGGGTTAGGATTAGGGTTAGTGTTAGGTTTTAGGGTTAAGGTCCGGGTTACGGTTAGGGGTTAGGGTTGGGATTAGGGTTACGGTTCGGGTTAGGGTTAAGGTTAGGGTTACCTCTAACCGGAGTTAACCCTAGGGGTGGAGTTAACCCCAGGGTTAGGGTTAGGTTTAGGCTTAGGGTTAGCATTAACCCTAATCGAAATTAACCCTAGGGGCGGGTTTAATCCCAGGCTTAGGGTTAGGGTTAGGGTTATGCTTAGGCTTAGGGTTAGACTTCAGTTTAGGGTTAGGTTAACCCTAACCGGAGTTAACTAGGGTTAGGGTTAGGGTTAGGGTTACCTCTAACCGGAGTTAACCCTAGGGGTTAACTGCCCAAGGTTCCTGCCCCAAAACCCCAAGTGCTGGAGCTCACCCACCTCTGCCCCAGGAGCAGGGTCAGGCCCCACAGCTCTGCTCCTGCCAGCGCTGCCGAGCCCTGCACTCCCTTGATGGTGCCATCAGAGCGCCCCACACAGCGCAGCACGGGCTGGGCCGTTGCTCTGGCTCCGGCAGAGGCACAAGTGCCTTTGGAAGCTGCCAGCGAACAACAAGAGCTGAGAAGCGGCTGCAGAAGGGCTCTGCTGTGGGGCTGAAAGCCAAGGGTGGTGCAGGGGAAAGGAGAGACTGCAGAGCCTCAGCCCTTGGGCTTCCTTCAGAGGAGGTGGCGCTGCTGCCCTTGATCCTGGCTGTTCTCCAGCCCTGACCTGCCCTCAGCGGTCTCCAGTGGCCTCTGGCCAGGCCAGCAGCAGAGACAGGATGTTCTGCACAAATGTCTGCACCTGTTCCTGGGCCTGACTCAGTGCCGAGAGCTCTTCTGCAGCCAAATGCAGATCGTACTTTACAGTCAGCCAGCGTGGTGTGGGGTGGAAGGGACCTTAAATGCCCATAGGGATTCAGAGCATCCCACAGGCAGAGCATCCCATAGGTGTTGAGAGCATCCCCCAAGCAGGGCATCCCACAGGGATTCACAGCAGCCCACAAGCAGAGCATCCCAGAGGGATTCACAGCATCCCACAGTCAGAGCATCCCCTAAGGAATCAGAGCATCCCACAAGGATTCAGAGCATCCCACAAGCAGAGCATGCCAGAGGGATTCAGAGCATCCCACAGGGCTCCAGAGCATCCCACAAAGCAGAGCACCCCACAGAGTTTCACAGCATCCCACAACCACAGCACCATACAGAGCTCCAGAGCATCCCATAGGGATTCAGAGCACCCCAAGCGCATCAGAACCCCCCCATCTCCCCATGGAAGCCCCCATTGACACCCCTGACCCAACCCCTCCCCATGGAGCTCCCCCCATGGAACCTGCCTCTCTATGACATCAGCCCCAGCTCCAAGGGACCTGCATCCAGCACCCGTATCCCCGGGGCAGTTGCGCTTTGGGTGCAGTGGTGCTTGCAGCTCCTTGCTTGCAGCTCCTTGGTGTCACTCTTAGCGGTGGTGGCAGCGATGGCTTTGCTCCGTGTCATCATCCTGCTGGCCTCGGCCTGGCTGGTGCAAGGCTCCTGGGACAGCTGTGGGTGAGTGGCTCCAGGCTCCAGGGTTCCTGGTATTCCATAGGGAGATGCTGCTGCTCCCAGCCACGGTCACACCAATGGGGAGTGGGATTTGAGGAGCCCCACTTGCTTGCCATCAGCCCATGCGGTGGCACAGCACAGCTATGGGGCACCCCATAGGGTCCTTTGTCCTGCAGCACCCTAGGAGGCAGGATGATGCTCATCTCTGGGACACTGCGTAGGGTCCCTTTTCCCTGCAGCACCCAATGGGGCGGGACAATGCTCGTCCTTCAGCCCTAACCATCAAGTGTTGAGCTTCTGCTTCAAGAGGGACCTGCGGTACCCGTCCCATGGCTGATTCTTACGGGATGTCGCGCATCGTCGGAGGCACGGATGCGCAGCGGGGCGCCTGGCCACGGATGCTCAGCATCCAGTTCCCCACAGCCACCGCATTCCCGCACATCTGCGGGGGGTCCCTCATCCCGTATGAAGACAGGCTGAGGAAGTTGGGGCTTTTCAGCCTGGAGAAGAGAAGGCTGCGTGCAGACCTAAGAGCAGCCTTCCAGTACCTGAAGGGGGCCTATAGGGATGCTGGGGAGGGACTCTTTGTCAGGGACTCTAGTGACAGGACAAGGGGTAATGGGTTAAAACTTAAACAGGGCAAGTTTAAATTGGATATAAGGAGGAAATTCTTTCCTGTTAGGGTGGTGAGACACTGGAATCGCTTGCCCAGGGAGGTTGTGAGTGCTCCATCCCTGGCGGTGTTCAAGGCCAGGTTGGATGAAGCCTTGTGTGGGATGGTTCAGTGAGAGGTGTCCCTGTCCATGGCAGGGGGGTTGGAACTAGATGATCTTGAGGTCCTTTCCAACCCTAACTATTCTATGATTCTATGATTCTATGATCACCCCTCAATGGGTGCTCACAGCCGCTCACTGCTTCGTCGGGCAAAAGTAAGGGGGAGAAGGGATTCCAGCCATAGGGAATAGGCAAGGAGCAGCTCCCATCCCGTCCCCTTCCCCATCCTGGATGCACTGGGAAGAGCGCTCAGGAGAAGGCTGCTTCCAGCTTGACAGCCCTTGAGCCTAAGGCACGCTGCTTTCCTTTGCGAAGCAGCCGCAATGTGGCTCCTTCCCATCCCTCTTCTCCATAGAATGGATTAGAAGAGATTAAAATGGAATGGTATGGAATGGAATGCAATGCTTATGGATCATGGAGTGGGGTGGCTTGGAAAGGAGCTTGAGATCATCCACTTCCAACCCCTTGCCATGGGCAGGGATGCCTTCCATAGAGCAGCTTGCTCCAAGCTGGCCTGCAGCACTGCAGCCAGGGATGGAGCAGCCAAACCTTCTCCATCCATGCCATCCCAGTGCCCCAGCACCCTCTTAGGGAATCCCTTCCTTATCTCCAGCCTGCAATTCCCTCTCGGAACCCATCAGCCCTTGTCCTATGGCTCCAATCCCTGCTCTTCCACTCCCTCCCAGCTTCACCACGGATTGGTTCATGAGGCTCAGAATCATGGACGTGGCTTGGGCCAATGCCGAGACCCAGAAGTGCTGGATACGGCAGGTTGTGGTCCATGAATATTATACGGCTTAGGATCACGGGTAGGGTTAGGTTCCGAATTAGGGTTAGGTTTAGGGTTAGAGTCAGGGTAATTGTTAGGTACAGGGTTAGGTGTTAGGGTTAGGTGTTAGGGTTAGGGATAGGGTTAGGGTTAGCGTTAACCGTAACCGGAGTCAACCCTAGGGGTGGAGTTAACACCAGGTTGAGCCTTAGGGTTATGGTTAGTGTTCCAGTTAGGATTAGGTTTAGGTTTAGGGTTAGGGCAAGGTTTAGGGTTAACCTTCACCAGAGTTAACCCTAGGGGCGGAGTTAACCCTAGGATTAGGGTTAGGATTAGGGTTACGGTCAGGATTAAGTTAGGGTTATGGTTAGGCTGGGTTAGGATTAGGGTTAGTGTTAGGTCTTCGGGTTAAGGTCCGGGTTACGGTTAGGGGTTAGGGTTGGGATTAGGGTTACGGTTCGGGTTAGGGTTAAGGTTAGGGTTACCTCTAACCGGAGTTAACCCTAGGGGTGGAGTTAACCCCAGGGTTAGGGTTAGGTTTAGGTTTAGGGTTAGCATTAACCCTAATCGGAATTAACCCTAGGGGCGGGTTTAATCCCAGGCTTAAGGTTAGGGTTAGGGTTTATTTTAGGTTTAGGGTTAGACTTCAGTTTAGGGTTAGGTTAACCCTAACCGGAGTTAACTAGGGTTAGGGTTAGGGTTAGGGTTACCTCTAACCGGAGTTAACCCTAGGGGTTAACTGCCCAAGGTTCCTTCCCCAAAACCCCAAGTGCTGGAGCTCACCCATCTCTGCCCCAGGAGCAGGGTCAGGCCCCACAGCTCTGCTCCTGCCAGCGCTGCCGAGCCCTGCACTCCCTTGATGGTGCCATCAGAGCGCCCCACACAGCGCAGCACGGGCTGGGCCGTTGCTCTGGCTCCGGCAGAGGCACAAGTGCCTTTGGAAGCTGCCAGCGAACAACAAGAGCTGAGAAGCGGCTGCAGAAGGGCTCTGCTGTGGGGCTGAAAGCCAAGGGTGGTGCAGGGGAAAGGAGAGACTGCAGAGCCTCAGCCCTTGGGCTTCCTTCAGAGGAGGTGGCGCTGCTGCCCTTGATCCTGGCTGTTCTCCAGCCCTGACCTGCCCTCAGCGGTCTCCAGTGGCCTCTGGCCAGGCCAGCAGCAGAGACAGGATGTTCTGCACAAATGTCTGCACCTGTTCCTGGGCCTGACTCAGTGCCGAGAGCTCTTCTGCAGCCAAATGCAGATCGTACTTTACAGTCAGCCAGCGTGGTGTGGGGTGGAAGGGACCTTAAATGCCCATAGGGATTCAGAGCATCCCACAGGCAGAGCATCCCATAGGTGTTGAGAGCATCCCCCAAGCAGGGCATCCCACAGGGATTCACAGCAGCCCACAAGCAGAGCATCCCAGAGGGATTCACAGCATCCCACAGTCAGAGCATCCCCTAAGGAATCAGAGCATCCCACAAGGATTCAGAGCATCCCACAAGCAGAGCATGCCAGAGGGATTCAGAGCATCCCACAGGGCTCCAGAGCATCCCACAAAGCAGAGCACCCCACAGAGTTTCACAGCATCCCACAACCACAGCACCATACAGAGCTCCAGAGCATCCCATAGGGATTCAGAGCACCCCAAGCGCATCAGAACCCCCCCATCTCCCCATGGAAGCCCCCATTGACACCCCTGACCCAACCCCTCCCCATGGAGCTCCCCCCATGGAACCTGCCTCTCTATGACATCAGCCCCAGCTCCAAGGGACCTGCATCCAGCACCCGTATCCCCGGGGCAGTTGCGCTTTGGGTGCAGTGGTGCTTGCAGCTCCTTGCTTGCAGCTCCTTGGTGTCACTCTTAGCGGTGGTGGCAGCGATGGCTTTGCTCCGTGTCATCATCCTGCTGGCCTCGGCCTGGCTGGTGCAAGGCTCCTGGGACAGCTGTGGGTGAGTGGCTCCAGGCTCCAGGGTTCCTGGTATTCCATAGGGAGATGCTGCTGCTCCCAGCCACGGTCACACCAATGGGGAGTGGGATTTGAGGAGCCCCACTTGCTTGCCATCAGCCCATGCGGTGGCACAGCACAGCTATGGGGCACCCCATAGGGTCCTTTGTCCTGCAGCACCCTAGGAGGCAGGATGATGCTCATCTCTGGGACACTGCGTAGGGTCCCTTTTCCCTGCAGCACCCAATGGGGCGGGACAATGCTCGTCCTTCAGCCCTAACCATCAAGTGTTGAGCTTCTGCTTCAAGAGGGACCTGCGGTACCCGTCCCATGGCTGATTCTTACGGGATGTCGCGCATCGTCGGAGGCACGGATGCGCAGCGGGGCGCCTGGCCACGGATGCTCAGCATCCAGTTCCCCACAGCCACCGCATTCCCGCACATCTGCGGGGGGTCCCTCATCCCGTATGAAGACAGGCTGAGGAAGTTGGGGCTTTTCAGCCTGGAGAAGAGAAGGCTGCGTGCAGACCTAAGAGCAGCCTTCCAGTACCTGAAGGGGGCCTATAGGGATGCTGGGGAGGGACTCTTTGTCAGGGACTCTAGTGACAGGACAAGGGGTAATGGGTTAAAACTTAAACAGGGCAAGTTTAAATTGGATATAAGGAGGAAATTCTTTCCTGTTAGGGTGGTGAGACACTGGAATCGCTTGCCCAGGGAGGTTGTGAGTGCTCCATCCCTGGCGGTGTTCAAGGCCAGGTTGGATGAAGCCTTGTGTGGGATGGTTCAGTGAGAGGTGTCCCTGTCCATGGCAGGGGGGTTGGAACTAGATGATCTTGAGGTCCTTTCCAACCCTAACTATTCTATGATTCTATGATTCTATGATCACCCCTCAATGGGTGCTCACAGCCGCTCACTGCTTCGTCGGGCAAAAGTAAGGGGGAGAAGGGATTCCAGCCATAGGGAATAGGCAAGGAGCAGCTCCCATCCCGTCCCCTTCCCCATCCTGGATGCACTGGGAAGAGCGCTCAGGAGAAGGCTGCTTCCAGCTTGACAGCCCTTGAGCCTAAGGCACGCTGCTTTCCTTTGCGAAGCAGCCGCAATGTGGCTCCTTCCCATCCCTCTTCTCCATAGAATGGATTAGAAGAGATTAAAATGGAATGGTATGGAATGGAATGCAATGCTTATGGATCATGGAGTGGGGTGGCTTGGAAAGGAGCTTGAGATCATCCACTTCCAACCCCTTGCCATGGGCAGGGATGCCTTCCATAGAGCAGCTTGCTCCAAGCTGGCCTGCAGCACTGCAGCCAGGGATGGAGCAGCCAAACCTTCTCCATCCATGCCATCCCAGTGCCCCAGCACCCTCTTAGGGAATCCCTTCCTTATCTCCAGCCTGCAATTCCCTCTCGGAACCCATCAGCCCTTGTCCTATGGCTCCAATCCCTGCTCTTCCACTCCCTCCCAGCTTCACCACGGATTGGTTCATGAGGCTCAGAATCATGGACGTGGCTTGGGCCAATGCCGAGACCCAGAAGTGCTGGATACGGCAGGTTGTGGTCCATGAATATTATACGGCTTAGGATCACGGGTAGGGTTAGGTTCCGAATTAGGGTTAGGTTTAGGGTTAGAGTCAGGGTAATTGTTAGGTACAGGGTTAGGTGTTAGGGTTAGGTGTTAGGGTTAGGGATAGGGTTAGGGTTAGCGTTAACCGTAACCGGAGTCAACCCTAGGGGTGGAGTTAACACCAGGTTGAGCCTTAGGGTTATGGTTAGTGTTCCAGTTAGGATTAGGTTTAGGTTTAGGGTTAGGGCAAGGTTTAGGGTTAACCTTCACCAGAGTTAACCCTAGGGGCGGAGTTAACCCTAGGATTAGGGTTAGGATTAGGGTTACGGTCAGGATTAAGTTAGGGTTATGGTTAGGCTGGGTTAGGATTAGGGTTAGTGTTAGGTCTTAGGGTTAAGGTCCGGGTTACGGTTAGGGGTTAGGGTTGGGATTAGGGTTACGGTTCGGGTTAGGGTTAAGGTTAGGGTTACCTCTAACCGGAGTTAACCCTAGGGGTGGAGTTAACCCCAGGGTTAGGGTTAGGTTTAGGTTTAGGGTTAGCATTAACCCTAATCGGAATTAACCCTAGGGGCGGGTTTAATCCCAGGCTTAAGGTTAGGGTTAGGGTTTATTTTAGGTTTAGGGTTAGACTTCAGTTTAGGGTTAGGTTAACCCTAACCGGAGTTAACTAGGGTTGGGGTTAGGGTTAGGGTTACCTCTAACCGGAGTTAACCCTAGGGGTTAACTGCCCAAGGTTCCTGCCCCAAAACCCCAAGTGCTGGAGCTCACCCACCTCTGCCCCAGGAGCAGGGTCAGGCCCCACAGCTCTGCTCCTGCCAGCGCTGCCGAGCCCTGCACTCCCTTGATGGTGCCATCAGAGCGCCCCACACAGCGCAGCACGGGCTGGGCCGTTGCTCTGGCTCCGGCAGAGGCACAAGTGCCTTTGGAAGCTGCCAGCGAACAACAAGAGCTGAGAAGCGGCTGCAGAAGGGCTCTGCTGTGGGGCTGAAAGCCAAGGGTGGTGCAGGGGAAAGGAGAGACTGCCGAGCCTCAGCCCTTGGGCTTCCTTCAGAGGAGGTGGCGCTGCTGCCCTTGATCCTGGCTGTTCTCCAGCCCTGACCTGCCCTCAGCGGTCTCCAGTGGCCTCTGGCCAGGCCAGCAGCAGAGGCAGGATGTTCTGCACAAATGTCTGCACCTGTTCCTGGGCCTGACTCAGTGCCGAGAGCTCTTCTGCAGCCAAATGCAGATCGTACTTTACAGTCAGACAGCGTGGTGTGGGGTGGAAGGGACCTTAAATGCCCATAGGGATTCAGAGCATCCCACAGGCAGAGCATCCCATAGGTGTTGAGAGCATCCCCCAAGCAGGGCATCCCACATGGATTCACAGCATCCCACAAGCAGAGCATCCCATAGGGATTCAGAGCATCCCATAAGCAGAGCATCCCGTAGGGGTTCAGAGCATCCCGTAGACATCCAGAGCAACCCAGAGGGATTCACAGCAGCCCACAAGCAGAGCATCCCAGAGGGATTCACAGCATCCCACAGTCAGAGCATCCCATAAGGCATCAGAGCATCCCACAGGGATTCAGAGCATCCCACAAGGAAGCAGAGCATGCCAGAGGGATTCAGAGCATCCCACAAGGATTCAGAGCATCCCACAAGCAGAGCATGCCAGAGGGATTCACAGCATCCCACAGGGCTCCAGAGCATCCCACAAAGCAGAGCATCCCACAGAGATTCACAGCATCCCACAACCACAGCACCATACAGAGCTCCAGAGCATCCCATAGGGATTCAGAGCACCCCAAGCGCATCAGAACCCCCCCATCTCCCCATGGAAGCCCCCATCGACACCCCTGACCCACCCCCCTCCCCATGGAGCTCCCCCCATGGAACCTGCCTCTCTATGACATCAGCCCCAGCTCCAAGGGACCTGCATCCAGCACCCGTATCCCCGGGGCAGTTGCACTTCGGGTGCAGTGGTGCTTGCAGCTCCTTGCTTGCAGCTCCTTGCTTGCAGCTCCTTGGTGTCACCTCCTTGGTGTCACTCTTAGCGGTGGTGGCAGCGATGGCTTTGCTCCGTGTCATCATCCTGCTGGCCTCGGTTTGGGTGGTGCAAGGCTCCTGGGACAGCTGTGGGTGAGTGGCACCAGGCTCCTGGGCTCCTTGTATTCCATAGGGAGATGCTGCTGCTCCCAGCTACGGTCGCACTAATGGGGAGGTGGGATTTGGGGAGCCCAGTTGCCATCACCCTATGTCGTGGCACAGCACTTTCAAGCCTATGTCTTCTTGCCATGGAAGCGCAGCCTGCTTGGGGAAAGCCAGTGGCTGCTTTTCTGTTCCATAATGGTTGTTTCCACGTGAAGTACAAATACAGTCCATTTTTGACCCAAAGTATTCGATAAATTTTTCTATTAGAGGCTCTAGTCCTTTTCTTGCTTCCAGTTTTACAGGATGCTCTTTCTGTCTTAGTGGTGTGATGTTTGGTTTCAGAGGAATAGTTACTGCTTCTGCATCTCCTGATCGTCCCAGTGCTCCGGCAGCCCATACTTGCGGCTATACCCACTTCCTCTGGGTGATCCGGCTCAGTGCCTGGTTTCTGTACCATAAAAACTCGGGCCTTCACAGCCTTTTCATCAGGAACATGTACCTGAATTTTCTTTCTTTAACCCTAATTGATGCATGTCATTTACTCAGTACATCTCTCTCCAATAACAGCATGGGGCACTCGAGCATGCAGAGAAATTGATTGGTCAGCATCTGTTTGCCAATTTCTCAAATGTAAAGGAAGGCCGGGTTCCTGTCCACTCTGTGGCACCAAGGCCCGAAGCTGTTTGTTTGCTTAATTGCCCTTTACAAGTATTTATAACAGAATAAGTAGCTTCTGTTTCTACAAGAAATTTTACCTTCTCATTCCCCAACCTAGCTGTAGCCGGGGGCTCTGCTGGGGAGGGATTCAAATCTTCCCCCGCGCCTCCTCAGTCTTCATCTGAAGTAAGAATTCTCTCTGCCTGTCCCGACGGTCCACTAAACCCCCTGTGTTTATTTTGAGTCTGAGGGCATTTTCCGTTGGGGTGCAACCTGTGGAGTCTGTTCACAACCCTTTCCATGTAATCCTTGTTTCCTCTCCTCCTGGGCCACACCCCCCTCTCCTGGTTTCTTGTGGGAAAGCTACAGGCAGCAATTATTTTTGGTGTATTTTTTTTTCCCCCTCAAGAGTCCAGTTTTACTCTGGAGCTTATCTTATGCCCCCACGTATACATGAACAAATTCCTAGTTGAAACCTGACACACTATAACCCACAAAACACAATATTGTATTATATTAATAATTATATTCTATTAATAATATATATATTAATAATCAGGGACTCAAAACACTTCCCAGTATCATTGAACCATTTGAACCATTTCCGAGAACTTGCCGCAGAGCAATATTGGTCCGATGGTGGTAGGTCTCCATGGCCACATCCATTATTTTTACCAAATCACATTGGTCCTCCCCCTTAAGTTTTGGTATCTTTTTCCTTATGTCTTCCATGGATTGACTTCTTGTGAACTGGCCTAACTCTTATCTTCCTTCCTCTGATTCAGGATCAATATGAGTATATTTATGCACCACCTCTTTTAATCTTCCCATGAATCCAGAAGGTGATCCATTTACATCTGGCTTTATTTCATATATAGCTTAGACCAGTTCACTGTCTTGGGGACCGCATTCTTAATACCGAATAAAATCCACCTCCGATATTGTTTCAAAGCTTGCCTGTCCCAATTAGGGCCCCAGTTAGAATTGGGGATAGGTACGTGAAGATTCCCTGTACCTGCTGCTGTGCCTGCTGTTATTTGTCGCTTTAATGCGGTCCCAGCCATATGAATAATTATATTTCTGTGAACACTCTCGAAAGCATGGTGCGTAATCACCAGCCACTTGTTTCCAACTATTCAGATCTATAACGGTAAAGGGGATCTCCATCATGAGCAGACCATCATTACACACAGCTTGACTTAAAGTTGCAATCACAGTTTCCCCTCGTTTTCCCCTCATTTTCCCCTAGTTTGCCCTGCTGTAGGGCTAAATCCTTCAGCCTGCCCCCCCAGTATCTCTGGGGCCTGTGCTGGTGCTTGTGCTTGATTCTCATTTTCAGCACCTTCAACCCCATTATTCACAATACCTCTTCTCCAGGGGGCTGCCATTAAATCCATATCCTTCTCCACATTCCTTAGATGTTTAGTGCCCTATGGTGCACAAAGAGCAACAGCGTTTAAGCAAATTTTACTGTCTTTCTCCAAGGACAATGCTAACAGGTCCTGGAGTGCAAAATTAAATCCACAATCCTTTTGCCATACCAGGTGATATCTCAAAGTGAAAAACATTTCTGCGTAAGCTACTCCATCCTACTTTCCTTCTCGTCTCAAGAATAACATCCAGCATTGATGCCAGTATTTTAGCAGTCTCCTGAGTAACCAAACCCCTCAGGGGTCCACCACTTTGTTCCAAAGTCTCCTGAGTGACCGAACCACCTGGGGGTTCAGCGATTTGTTTCCAGTGTTGTGAAATGCAACCCAATGGGGATTTCTTCAAACCCCCCTGTGGAGGCAGTGGTCCTGACCTCCACCCAGACGGTTGAAAAATGCAACCCAATGGGGCCCTTTTCAGGATCCCCTCTTTGGAGGATCCTGACCTCCACCGCATACCAAAGTCCAGACAACCAAAACCAAACTACCATCGCGTGTTGGGAGAGGCTGGGGGAGCTGGGCTTGTCCAGCCCGGAGAAGGGAAGGCTGATGTGCACCTGAGATCTTGGGAAGGGAAGGCTGTGGGGGACTGGCTGCCTGTACAGGCAAGGAGGATGTGGAGAACACAGTGCCTGGCTCCTCACCATGGTGCCTGGTGGGAGGACAGAAGGCAATGGGGATAGTGACAGAGGGGAGGTTCAGCCAGGACAGAAGGAAACCTTGTTCCCACGGGCTCAGGCAAGCGCTGCATCAGGTCACCCAGAGAGGCTGTGCAGTCTCTGGCCTTGGGGATTTCCAACTCAGACTGAATCAAGCCTTGAACCACTTGCTCTGGCCCTGTTCCTGATGGGTTGGACATGAGACCTCCCTTCCAACCTCTCTTCTCTTAAGATCCTGTGATGATGTTGGGCCCTATTGCTAACTGGAGCAGAGCAGATGTTGATGGGACATGAATCCTCTGGTAGGTGACCATCTCAACTGACATCCTCACCAGCAAAGAGACTCTGACACTTCAGCAACCCGCTCTCTGCAAAGGGAGGAGTCCTGGGCAAGGTTTTCAGGGCACACAGCTTTCTCTGTGCAGGACACAAATGATCTTGTTTTAATGCCTGGAGGCCTGTCAGTCATCAGTTGATGTCTGTGTAAATGAAATATGCACACAAATATACAAGCACATTTCCATCAGCTCAATCACTTGTGTACATTCAAGACCTGGCAATATTTTCCCACCATAACAGAATGAGAAATTCCAGGCAGTGTATTAATGGCAAGAGTAGAAATCTTGATCTCCCTGCTGTACTTGTATTACACGTACTCTGTCTATAATTTCATCACCCTCATCATTAAGGTTTTTCCTCCACTCCTGATCAAATGGCCATGTCTAAGGACATCTTCCCAGCAGACTATCCGGACATGTGGCCTTCCCATTGCTCTCAGGTTTCCTCCTCCACTTGCTCTTTGGTCATTCAGATCCTCTCAGCTCTGGTTCCTGCTTTGAGCTGCAGGGAGTTGGGAACTGGTCCCTTTTCTCAGAAGTCTCATTAACCCTTTGGTCAACACCTTCATCGTGTTTATATCTCTCGTTTCATAACTCTCATTTTGAAACTGTTCTGTGCAAAACTCTTATGGAAGGGTGATCACGTTAGACGCTGCTTGGACTTGTCATAAAGCGGAGGAGTTATTACATAGTGTGTAACTTGTGTTTGTAGGCACTGAAGAGAAAGCTTCTCTGTGCCTGGTGCAGCCCAGTTCCCCAAGGAAAGCAGGAGGGAGCTGGTGCAAAGGAGCTGCCCCATCCAGCTGCAGAGCTCAGTGGAGGAGTCGCATGTGAGGTAAAGCGCAGCAAGTGCCAGGGCCACTGAAGGCACAGTCTCTGCACACCCCAGAAGACGGCTGCCCAGTGGTGGGGACACATACAATTGGGTAAGTTATAGAACTGTAGTCCTCTTGTCCTACTGCTACTAGCCCCTAACTTGGGTTAGGGCTACAGTGACAGTCTGTTGGTTACCTTTGAGCTTTCAACTGCTAATACCTGTGAGCTACTTGCTTAGTTCTTTGTTGAGATTGTTATCATGCCTTACCATTAGGAATGTCCCTGCTTAGAAGCAATTTCTGGAAGCAGATGCAAGGTGCCCACAGGCCAGAATTCTAATGTATTGTTTATCATGCCCCACCAGAAGGGCAGGTTCCCACCCTCAGAGGGGCCCCCTGTTGAGCGAGCATTCATGTTTCGGTGCTAAGTCACACTCCTGCTAAAAAGTCAAGTTATTTCAGCTAAGGCCTAATGGCTTGCTCTCAGTTTCCCCCCTTTTCTTTCAAACAGTGCAAATTCTTTTGCACAGTCCATAGTATGCACACTTGTTGAGCTACCGTACGAACTTTCCACCACCTCCACAAATTAACAACTGTTAATAAAGCCGTAGTCAGTAGTAGCACAAGCACAGGGTGGACCAGTATCTTCAAAAGTTGAGTTGCTGTAGGAGATTGCCATTTTGTCCCTACCAAGAAAATTTCCTACTAGTGGTGCTCTCCGGTTTTCTTGGTGTCGGTGATGATTTCTTTAATTTCTTCTACATTATGCGTAACAGTCCATACTGCTTGGTGAGAAGTTTCATTGGCCTTCCGTATCATCTTCTCGAGGTCTGGGTGATAGAACACTTTCTTTAGCATTTCTATTTTCATCCCAATCTGTAGGGCAGATATATCATGGTGTAACACATAGGTATCGTGTAGTAGTTGATTAGTAGTTACAGGGATGGTATAGTTAAAATCGCATCCAATGATTTTGGTAAGATTACACACACAAAAGTTAGTAGCATTTGTTTCTTCAATACAGCTATCAATTGTTACATTCTCACACACGGTTCTTACACAAGCACATCCTTGTCCAATATAATACACTTGGGATCTTGCATGAGTGACGGGTGATTTAGAAAATGCAAGTACTATCCTCAGTATCGAGACAAAGATCTTTGTTTTCAGTTCTAGGATTTTCACAGGTAAACCCTAAGTGTTCTCTTGAGGTACATGGTTCTGTACTTCCCGTTTGTCAATTTTGGGTCCTAGTGTTAAATCTTGCCCATACATTGTGGCCCATCATCCCGGTGTATCTTCCCTAGAGACAATACAGGAAATATGTCTAATATTTTGGCATGCTCAATTGTCAATACAAAAGCAGTGATTTGTCTTTGAAATGGGTTATACATGAAATTTACTAGTTTCCAGCATGCTTGAAATGTTTTCTTGAACTTTGTGGTAGCATGATTTCTGGCAATAATTGTTTGTACCTGTTGTGCAGAAGTCCTGTTTCTCCTTCCCTAATAATAGCCACTGCAACAGACTGTAACCGAAGTTGTGACTGAATACAGCTTAAGGCTAGGGGCACTTTTCCTCGCAAATTCCCTAGGAAGGTAGTAACACGATGTAGGTCCTGGGAAGGTCCTGGGAGGTGTGTTCTGCTAACCCTGTTGTAAGATCACTTACCAGCCGCTGTGTTTCAGCAATGGTAAGGAGAGACGATCTGAGTGGAATTTCTAGATTTCCCAGCTCTGAGGTGACTGTACTTAATTTATTTCCTAAGACTTCTTGGTCAGTGGAGTTCAAGACCACGTCTAATCCCTTCTAGGTGTAGTACGGGGTGTTCTAGACTGAATCCAGGTTCCCCATCCTATAAGGCTTTGATTACTAAAGGATTTACATTCTGATTTTATGGTCGAGATATAAGCTTGTAGCTTTACCACCACTTTCTTTAAAGAGTATTTGGGGTCTAGCATGAATTTTTGTTCATTTGATTGCCTTACCACATAAGGTCCTGCAAATGAGAGGTTGTGATATTTGACTGAGCATGCTAAAGGGGAGAAGTGTGTAGGGGAGAAGGGAGTAGGTGTAGCATGTGTGGAGACTTCCACTCTCAGCCTGATTGTTATTCTGTCAAGTCCTTGTTTCCAGTTAAATGCTAGAGTACTTGGTTCGGCAACTGCAAGACCAAGTCGGCAAGTTTCCTTCTGAGAACAGTTAATTAAAATTTGATTTTGATCTGGTCTTATTTGGGATATTGTTATCTCAGGGGTATAGTTTTTAGGCCCCTTAAAGAAAAGTTTAGGATAGAATACGCTTCCATATCTTTGGGCACAGATCAGAATCTGGGTGTTATTTTTACCAGATATTGTTGTGGGGTATTTCCCCCAGCGAGGTCTTACATGTATCTTACAGGTTTTATCTTGAGTACCGGCTCCAACCGTGCGTTGTCAATAAATTCCCCCTTCCCTCTTTCCCCTGAAGGAAAGGTTCAAATTACATTTTTTAGAGGATTGATCTTCTGGTATTTTAATGTTAATTTGCCTACAGGCTCATCTCCATCTGTGGTTCTCTACTACATATCGTACACAAGATAAAGCACTGTCTTCCTGGATATGAAAAGAGTAGGAACACTGCACTCATGCAAGACATAGATAGGGTACAGTCTGGATTTAGGCTAGGTATCTGGTAAAGATTTGCCATAATGACTGGCCATGCAGTCGATTTTATTTCGAATTGGCATGCCAGAGTGACAGGTTGGGAACACTTCTTGATAAATATCGGCACGAGCTGTCATTTTTCCCGTTCTTTAGAAGTGGTTGTGTGGCTGTTTACGATCAGGAGAATATTGGCTGTTTTCGTGACCTCACTCTTGTCATCTATGTAATCAGTCCAATGTTTCTGTTGTACGCAGTGGTCCAACCTAGGGAGTCGTCGTATTCTATATCAAAGCGCTTTTTACATACCCTGGAAGTCTCAGCAGTTCTCCCGGTTCCAAAGGTGAATACGGTCACCTTTATGTAAGATCTGATTGTTCCCCAGCCCTGCCACTGCTGCTGGCTCTGTGTGGCAACCGCCCACCACTGAGCTCTCGAACACGTCAGGGAGAGCACTGAGTGAGTCAGTCAAATCACAGACGTTCGGGACGGTGTCCTCACTGCTGTCCAGCCCTGCCACTGCTGCTGGCTCCTTGGGGAGCTGCTGGACCTGGGCAGGCTCAGTGGAGACCGGCAGCCGCAGGACAGAGGGCAGCGCACAGGCACGCACAGGAGGCGGCATGGCCGGAGCAGTGAAGCTCACTCCGGGCACCTCCGATGCCATGGGCAGCTGGAGAGGGAGCCTCTCTGTTGGGAGAAGCAGAGAGGTGCTGGGGTGAGAGCTTGGCAGGCAGAGGCGGCTGGGGGTTACCTGGAGGGCAGGAGGAGCAGGAGCTGCTGCTGTACCTGCCATGGCAGTTGGTCAGTGTTGCTTGGGCGGGGGCCAACTGCCCCCTCCCTCGGGTTCCGCCCCAGTTCCACCAGTCCTGGCTGCTTCAGCAGCCCCTCAGGCCTTTGGTTTGTCAGACACAGCAGCTGCCCCTCGCAATGCTTTCCTGCCCTGCTGGTGATCTCCTGTCTTAAACGATGGTTTCCCATCCCAGCTGTGGTTTTTGGGAAGGTGAATTTCATGTCCAAGAGGAAGGGATGGGGCCGGCCCCTCTGGCTCTGCAATGCTGACGTGCATGCTTCCCAATCTTCCCCAGTGGTGGAAGTGGGAAGGGGGCTTGTGGCATTTTTGGGTTGTTTTTTCCTCCCCCCTCTCAGGAGACTGTTTGGGACCCTGGTTGGTGGGACCCACAAGGCATGTTACAAAGACTTTCTTCCCCCTAACTACTAGATCAGCCAGTCTTTAAAGTATTAATAGGTCTTTTAAGTATGTATGTATATATATTTGTATGTACACTGTCATCTGATGCGATAGTAGACTTTTACTGGAAACTTCAGCCCAGCCCTGGAACTAGGACTTTTCTTGAGGGTATCTTAGAGCTGTCTGTGAAGGAGAAGGGGTATTGCAGCACAGCAGAAGTAGTGGCAGAATCCCATCCCCTCCAGCATGTCTTTGAAACCCTCGCAATATCCCGCACACCATTACTCAGTATCTCTTGCAGGACTGGCTCCAGGGACATCTGCATCAGTAGGCAAGAGCAGGACTGCAGCAGAAGTAGCATGAGCGCCTGGCAGAGTTTGACTGGGACTAGTAATTGGTAGTGAGGGTGCTAGTGCTTGGTCCAAGTGTGTGGTACGTGACTGTTTGAAGGGTGTGAGACCCCTGTGTAAAACCACATTTGGGGTTCACCAGTGTGTCTGGGTGTCGTGGTTTAAACCCAACCACAAACCTCGTCCACTCACTCCCCCCCTTCTTGCCCTCCCCCTGCTCCTGGAGGGACGGAGAGGAGAATCAAAAAGAATGCAACTAAGGTATAACACAAATCACTACTGCTACCACCAATAATAATAATGATAAAGGAAATAACAAGAGGAAAGAATACAACACCTCAGTACCAGCTGACTGATAACTCGCCCACTCCCCCCAGCCCAGCACCGACCGATACCTCCTCCAACCCTGCAGTCCCAACCCTTCCGGGTAACTCCCGGTTACCTCCTGGGCATGACGTGCTGTGGTATGGAATACCTCTTTGGTCAGTTTGGGTCAGGTGTCCTGTCTCTGCTTCCTCCCAGCTTCCCCTCCTTCCTAGCAGAGCATGAGGCTCAGAAAGTCTTTGGCCAGACCAAACATTCGAGCAGCAACTGAAAACATGGGCGTTATCAGCACTGTTCCCAGGCCAAAAGATCAAAACACAGCACTGTACTAGCTCCTAAGAAGGAGAAAAATGACTGCTACTGCTAAACCCAGGACACTGGGATACTCCACTGTCAGGGCAGTAGGATCTCCGTGAAGGTTTCGTACAACCCTAAGATAATACTGCACAAGAATTGGGAAAAAACAAATCAAAAAAGAAAAAACCAAAAAACCCAAGCACCAAAATGTAAGACAATGAAGAATCAAAGCTTTTGTGCATCCTTTATAAAAATTCTGAACTCATTTTAAGTTGGTGGCTAAGAAGGAGAAAAAGAACTGTTAGAGCTGAACCCAGAACAACTGGGCAGCAATAATTGGCAAGCTTTCCAGGGATTTATTCCACCACGCTAAGATCCAGGTTCTTCTCTGAAACACATCCAGAAATACATTTATTAGAAAAAAAACCAACAAAGCCCAACCCCCCCACTTCAGGCCGGATTTAAGCTGGCTTTAAGAATCTCACTAAGCGTGGCCCTGACACCAGAAGCACCTGAAGCTGCGGTGCTTTTACAGCAAGAGAGACAACACTTGTAAAGAGAGATGCAAGGCTTCCACCTATGGGTACCCACAGCCCAAACCAGGTACAGTCGGAGCAGACAAGAAGGGGATTCTTTTGCTCTGCCTTTAATTTGCTTTATCCAGCTCTAACTGTGTCTTCCCTCTGACTCAAGAGTTTTTCCTTTTTTTCAGGTTGGGTTTTTTTTTGGAGATATCTATGTCACCTTATGGCAAGATGCGACTTAGAAAAGTAATGCAGGCATGCCAGGGAATCCACAAGGCTAAATGAATGCTTACTTTGTTTATGAACACTGGTTTGAGTTTATACACGTGCTGGTAAACAAAGAGAAGCAGAACTGTTGTCAGGATCTAAAACCCCAGGGAGGCGCTGATCTCTTCTCCCTGGGATCTAGGGACAGGACAGCTGGGAGTCAGGGGAGGCTCACAATTCATAGAAGGAAGCATTTCTTCACAGGGAGGGTGTTCAGGGGCTGGCACAGGCTTCCTGGAGAGGTGGTTGGTGCCCCAAGGCTGTCAGTGTTGAAGAGGCGTTTATTTGGACAATGCTTTGACTTTTGGTCAGCCCTGAATTAGTCAGGCAGTTGGACTAGTTGGTGGTTGCAGGTCCCTTCCCAACGAGCTATTCTGTGCTATGCTGTTCTGTGCTGTGCTACGCTCTGCTGTGCTGTGCTATGTGGTGCTATACCATGCTATGCCACCCCATGCGATGCTATGCTGTGCTATTCCATGCCATGCCATGCCATCTGATGCTGTGGTATGCTGTGATATTCTGTGCTGTATTGTGCTGTGCTACAGCACATGTTGGTGTCCTCAACATGAAAAGTACATGAAGCTGTTGGAGCAAGTCCAGAGGAGGGCCACGAGGATGATCAGGGGCTGGAGCACCTCCTGTATGAAGACAGGCTGAGAAAGGTGGGGCTGTTGAGCCTGGAGAAGAGAAACTGCATAGTTGTAAGCCCTGTACTTGAGTTCCTCCTTAGGGATGGCAACTTCAGTCATGGCAAGAAGTGCAGAACAAGGTTCTTGTTCTGGAGGTGCAGTAAAGTCAGTGAGGGCCCCAGCTGAGGAGTGTGCCTGGTGATGTCTCCCCATCTTTCTCAGCATGGAGTTATCCATGGAATTTGCCAGGAAAGTTCTGAGTAATTTTTCTTCAGTCTAAAATGATTTGATGTGAAAATTCTCAAAATGCATCTTAACTCTGTATCCTGACTGTGCTGCTGTGCTCTGTTCCCATTGCTTCAGGTACAGAAAGGCAACTGCCTTTGCTTCAGAATTGCGACTGAAAGTGGAGAAAGCAGTTAACAAATGAGCACTGCATTTCAGTTTGGAGTTGAAATCTACTTATCTGAATCTGAAGTAGCTGTGGCTTGCTAGGTTTTCATTAGAGCTGCATCCCTGGTTTCTCTCCCAGTGGATTTTAGCTTTCTATTGCAACTGTAATCCAAAGAGCACTGGATCAGCTTGGCAGCTGTCCTATTTGCCACCAGCTCTTTGTGATCAATATAGCCCTAAAAAGAGTTTTTCTTGCCTCAGAGCAGGATTTCTAGTGTGATTTTCAAGCACTTGGTGAGGTTGGGCACTAAGCTGTGTGAGTGCATCTTTCTGAGGTGTTACTTCATGGGATTTCGGACCATCTCTGTGAGCAGTTTTCACTGAGAAGTGACCTTAGAGAGCTCTGTATTTATCCGCCGCGGTACAAAATAGCTGTGTGAAAAGACTCTCCTCTTGTTTGCCTGCTTTCAGCTTGCCCACTGCCTTGAGTGTCTTGTTTCTGGGCAGACCTGGCTCCTGACCTGCCAGCTCCTGACTGCTCAGAGGTTTTTGGGTGTCAGTGCCATCCTGCCTCCTCCCTGGCTCCCCATGCTGGCTGCCATGGGCTATGCTTGAGGAAAACCACTGCTATCAGTGAGCTGTCTGGAATGAGGAAGAACACACGAGGGAAGAGAGGCTTAAATGGCAAAGCTGATTCTGGTCGTCTTGTTTGCGGAGCAAGGGAGTACAAATACATTGCTGGAAGTGGCCCGTTCCAGCTCTCCAGTGTGTTGGCAATGATGCTGAGAGCATCCTTTCTCAACGTGACACAAAGAGCTGCCGCTAGTCCCAGCGTCTGCATCAGCAGGCAGCTCTGAAGGGGCCCTGCAGCAGTGTGGGGGCTGCCTCTGGCTCCTCGTGTCTAAAGGATGAGAAAAGTCCAGGCAAGCAGCTACCCTTTTTAGTCTCAATGATATTCAGTACTGAAAGACCATCTCCTTCACGGGGTTTTTCCACAAAACACACCTGAAATAAAAGCATTTACTTGGTATGAGGAACACAGTTCTTTTTGATAATGGATGACCATACCCCTTTCAGTATTTTATAGACAGAGAAGCTGTATAATGATTAGTATTTTTTTCCGGTGTATCTGCTGCTATGGTTCTTACATCTGATAGTAAATATCATGCCTAACGGAAGAGTCTTTGAAACAGATGGTCCACTTGTCTTGCACAGGCACGCTCTACTTGCACTGTTGAACATGCATCCCCAGCTCTCCCAGTCGTTACTCTTAATCCAACATAAAGTCCAGGAGTTCTTCCTCTCCAGAACTGGGCAGTCTCTCATTTCCAGGTTCTCCCAGTGCTCTGTGGACAGGCTCCTGGCTGTGTGTTGTCTGTGCAGGGGTCCGGCAGGCTCTGTGCTTCATCACGGAGTCGTGTCCTGCACTGAGGTGACTCTTAGTTCCTGTTGTAGCTCAAGCACAGGCCCTCGCTAATGGCTGCAGTCGCTGTGAGTGCTGGGTTTCGTACATACGTTTTTTTGCAGGGGGTTGTCTCTTCTGTGAAACACTTTTGTGGGATTTCTCTAGTTCTATAAGGGATAGGGCTCCCTTACATCCGTTACATCTATAAACCCATGTTGGGTTAGGGATAGCAATAGGTGTTAGAATCAGGATTATAGTTAGGGTTAGGGTTTGGGGTTACTGTTAAGGTTAGGGGTTATGGTTAGTGTTAGGGTTATTGTTAGGGGTTAGTGTTAGGGTTGAGATCGGGTGGCGGAGTCATGCTTGTGGTTCTGGCTAACCCTATGCGGCCAGAGTTAGTTTTAGGCTTAGTGTTAGGGGTTAGGGTTAGCGTTAGAGTTAGGGTTACAGTTAGGGGTTGGGGTTACAGTTAGGGATTAGGATTACGGTTAGGGATTAGGGTTAGGTTTAGGGTTAGTGTTAGGGGTTAGGGTTAGGTGTTACGGTTAGGGTTGACCTCAGGTGGCAGAATCACGTTCGTGGGTGTGGCTAATCCAAAGTGGGCAGAGATAGGGGTAGGGTTAGGGTTACGGTTAGGGTTAAGGTGAGTGGGAGGGTTAGTGGGAGGGTTAATGTTAGGTTTAGCGTGTGGGTTATGGTTTGGGGTGGGGTAAGGCTTACGGTTAGCCTTAGGATGAGGGTTTGGGTTAGGTTTTGGGTTCGTGTTAGGGTTACCGTGAGGTTTGCTGTTAGGGTTAGGGTGAGGGTTATGTTTATTATTAGGGTTAGGGGTTAGGTTTAGGGTTAGGATTAGAGCTAGGGGATAGAGTTAGGGTTAGTATTAGGGTTTAAGGTCAGAGTTATGGCTATGGTTATGGTTAGATTATGGTTGAGAGTTAGGGGTTAGTGTTCACATTAGTAGTTAGGATTAGGGGGTTAGGGTTTAGGGTTAAGGTTTGGGCTAGGGGTTAGGCTTAGGGCTCTTTTACATATATTAGGGTTAGGGTTAGGGATTATGGTTCAGAGTCTCAGCCAGTCTCATCCCTAAAGTCTGAATCTTAGAGTCTTAGCAATGGTTTTACGAACAGTCTCAGCACAAGAGTCTCATCTGCAGTGCATCAGTCAGTCCCTTCTTGGAGTCTTAGCCACAGTCTTAGCCACAGCGTCTAAGCTTCAGTCTATTCCCCTAATTCTGTATCCCAGAGTCTTAGCCACAAAATTTCAGCTGCAGGCTCATCCCCAAAGTCTGAATTTTATGGTTTTAGCCACAGTCTCAGTTACAGCCTCAGCCCCAAAGTCTGAATCCCAGAGTCTTAGCTAAAGAGTCTCAGCCACAGTCTGAATTCCAGTCTTCTCCACAGTCTCTGCCCCAGAGTCAGAATTGCATAGTTTTAAACATGGAGTGTCAGCAACAGTCTCAGCCACAGAACTTGAGTCCGACAGCATCAGCTCCAAAATCTGCGGCCCAGAGTCTCAGTCACAATCTCACCCACAGAGTTTCAGCCACAGTTTCAGCCATAGTCTTAGCCACAGAGTCTGAGTCCTAGATTCTCAGCCCCAGTCTCAGCCCTTGAGTTTCAGTCCCCGAGCCTCAGCCCCAAAGTCTGAATCTCCAAGTCTCACCTATCTGAACCAGAGAAAACACAACAGAAAATCAAAGCCAAGTAATACACACGGAAAAAACAGTGAGAAGTTGCAGAACAGGCAGGGCACTCACCAAACAGCCAGGGATCAGCTCCGGTACAACCAGGGAGCAGCCACAGAACCAGAGCCAAGTAATACAAAGACTGAGCTGTGGCTTATCAAGGTGCTTTTATCCCAGGTGGTGGTTTGCCACTCACCTGCCCCAGCCCATTGAGGGAGGAGCTGCGGGTGGGGTTTGTGGTATATGAGGCAGAGCCTTTGCTCAGGGAGCTCATTTGGGGTTCAGCTCTCATCAGGTTGTGTTCTCTGGTGTTAGCTCAGGTTTTCTGGTCTTAGAGCTTTGTGGTTTGTTTCAGGTGTGTTTTTTGGGGGGTAGGCTTGAATTGGTCTTGTTTCAGTGAAGACCTTCAGCTCATATTAAGGCTTACCAGTGTGTGCGTTACTAAGTGTCTTTGTGTAGAGTTTTTTTAGGTGTTATATTTGTAAGTGGTGGTGGTGAGGCAAGAAGAAACCTGCAGCTGTTCTCAGGGAGAGGAGTTGTGGCAAAGGTAATCTTTGCTAGATGTCCTGGTTAACGGTGTATCATTCCCGTTCCTTTTTACAGTTGAAGAAAAGGTATATGGCTAGAGAAGGAATGTACTGGTGAGCCAGAAAGGGGTTTGTCTCAAGTGTGTCTTTGGACCTCTGCCCTCGTGAAAGGTAAGTTAAAAGAGCATGCCCGGAGAGGGGCAGGAAGGAGTTGTAAGGTTGGTGGGGAAGAAAGGCTGTTAAAGAGGCAGTGTCTTTGGGCAGGTAAAGGGAGCAGGTTACTATTCAGTTTGAGCTTTTATGGCTTTATAAAGCTAAAGCACAGCTGGGGGTCGTGCCTCAGAGTCTCAAATTCAGTAATCTCTCAGGGCATAGCTCCAGGTTGTTTTTACAGCTCTGTTCTTTCAATGTATGTCTGCCCAGAGCTGACTCTGTCTAGCCCCCTTGCCAGTGAAACTGAGAGGCCATTAACCGGCTGAAGCAGCAGCTCAATGCAAAATAGTTTTTAGTATCGGAAGGCATTTTTTATTTGAAACGTCAAAGGGTGACGTAACTCAGCGGCAGGAGGGCTTAGCACAGAGAAGGCCGACATTTCGAGCACCGTATCGGCAGACATTAATTTCTATTTATTTCTCAGGTTTCACATCCGCATCGGGAGAGGCGAAGCCGCACAGTTAGAGGGGATGTACGAAGCTAAGAGGGTTTTATACTGTGCTGGCGACTGACACCATAGCCCAGTACGATGGCAGGGTTCACAGTCTTTCTCGCAGCTGCTGCGCAGTCGCCTTTGGTGTCGGATGAGTACTCGCAGGGAGTCGGGGAGGTAAGGAGAATGACTGCAGGGTCAGTCACTTCTCCCCAGAGCGACAGTCACTCGTCTCTGCTCTCTCAGGTCTTGCAGGGGAGGGGAGCCCCAGAGCACCATTTGGAAACTTTTTTGGGACTGTGACATGGGAGCTCCGAGCCATGAGGCTGGCTCGAGACCCACACCACTGCGGAAGCTGAATAGATAGACTCCTTTTTGGAGCCGGAGGGCAGGAGATGAGGTCAGGAGGGCAGGAGATGAGGTCAGGATGGCAGGCAAGAGTTTGAAAGGTAGCACGGGGGAGAGGTAAAGGGAGGGTGTTTCATCGCAACAATTACAGTTTCAGAGTCGGGCTCACAGCCGGACCGTCACAGCAGTTTCGGCGGTCAGTGTTGGAATCGCACGGTTAGGTCAGACTTCGTTCTGGGGCTCTGCGGGAGCCTCACTGTTTCTGTCCCATCGACCCGCCGGTGATCGAGACAGACAGAGCATTCCATCTTGGGAGTGGTCTTCCATGAGAGAGTTTGTCTTTTTTTGGTGTCACAGAGTCTATAGTGTTCTCTTTGCATGTGTGTGTATATGTGTTTGCTTAGGAAATGTTGTGACCATGGCATGTAGTTCTGGGAGGTGGCATGGAGTTGGAGGGTGATGCGTTCGGTGTAAGCTTGGTGCTTTACTTGTGTGTGGGGAGTGTGTTGTAGACTGAAAGAGTTCTCCTTTTTGGATTTTTAGGAAAAAAAAAAAAAAACAGCCAGGGGAGGGGTTTATCCTCCCCCAGCTGGGTTTTTTTTCTCGGGTCCTGGCCAGTCTGAGAGGTGATGTTCATCGCCTATGTTTGGGTGCAGGCCGGTGCAGGGACGGGATTTTCTCAGGCAGGGCATTTTCGGTGTTCTCGGGAACATAGTTCCTGAGGAGTTCGGAAGACAGGTTGGGGCTGTTGTCACTCATTAGGGAAGAAATTCTGAGTGTTGGTGTGGCAGTCTAAACTAAATGCAAGGTCGATGTTAATGGGATTGGTTGTAGAATGATAGTGTGGCTTTTAGAGTGTTGCTATTAGTATTAGAAAGCTGGTGTCAGTATGAGAACTTTGGTGTCGGTATTAGAATGCGGTTTTAGTCTCAGAAGGCCGGTCTTAGTCTTAGAATGGAGAATTTAGTCTCAAAAGGTGAACTTAGTCTTAGAGTACCAGTATTAGTCTCAGAATGGTGAACACAGTCTTTGAGTGCTGGTTTATTCTCAGCATGGTGAACTTAGTCTCTGAATGGTGAAGTTAGTTTCCTAATGCAGGTCTTAGTCTCTGAAAGGGGAACTTAGTCTCAGAGTCCTGGTCATAGTGTCAGAGTGGAGAACTTTCTGTCAGAAAGATGGTCTTAGTTTCTAAATAGAAAAATTACTTTATGAATGATGGTCTTTGTGAATGGAGAACTTAATGTTTCAATGGAGAAGTTAGTTTTTGAGTGGAGAACTTGGCCTCTGACTGGAGAACTTAAGGCTCCAGTGCAGATCTCGGGGCAGCAGGGCCGGGCCTCCTCGGGACAGCAGGACCCAACATTACTTAGGGCGGCAGTGCCCACCATGCTTAGGGCAGCAGTGCCCATCATTTTAGGGCTGCAGTCCCCAGCTTTCTTACGTCTGCAGTGCCGGGCCTCCTTAGGGCTGCAGTGCCCACCTTGCTTACGGCTGCCGTGCCGGGCCTCCTTCGGGCTGCAGTGACCAAGTTAACTTAGGGCTGTAGGGCCGGGCCTCCTTAGGGCTGTAGGGTGGGGCTTCCTTAGGGCTGCAGTGCCCACCTTGTGTAGGGCTGCAGTGCCCAATTTACTTAGGGCTGTAGTGAACATCTTAATTAGAGCTACAGTGCCAGGCTTACATAGTGCTACAGTGCCGGTCCTCCTCAGGTCTGTAGTGCCCGGCCTCCTCAGAGCTGCAGTGTCGGGCCTCTTTAGGCTTGCAGTGCCCACCTTACTTAGGGCTGCAGTGCCCACCTTACTTAGGGCTGCAGTGCCCACCTTACTTAGGGCTGCAGTGCCCACCTTACTTAGGGCTGCAGTGCCCACCTTACTTAGGGCTGCAGTGCCCACCTTACTTAGGGCTGCAGTGCCCACCTTACTTAGGGCTGCAGTGCCCACCTTACTTAGGGCTGCAGTGCCCACCTTATTCACGGCTTCAGTGATGGGTCTCCTTAGGGCTGCAGTGCCCACCTTACTTAGTGCTGCAGTGCCCACCTTAGTTGGGTAGCAGTGCCCAACTTACTTAGGACTGCATTGCCCACCTTATTTAGGGCTTCTTTGCTGGGCCTCCTTAGGGCAGCAGTGCCCCCCTTAGTTAGGGCAGCAGTGCCCCCCTTAGTTAGGGCAGCAGTGCCCCCCTTAGTTAGGGCAGCAGTGCCCCCCTTAGTTAGGGCAGCAGTGCCCCCCTTAGTTAGGGCAGCAGTGCCCCCCTTAGTTAGGGCAGCAGTGCCCCCCTTAGTTAGGGCAGCAGTGCCCCCCTTAGTTAGGGCAGCAGTGCCCCCCTTTGTTAGGGCAGCAGTGCCCCCCTTTGTTAGGGCAGCAGTGCCCCCCTTAGTTAGGGCAGCAGTGCCCCCCTTAGTTAGGGCAGCAGTGCCCAACTTACTTAGGACTGCATTGCCTACCTTATTTAGGGCTTCTTTGCTGGGCCTCCTTAGGGCTGCAGTGCCCACTTTAGTTAGGGCTGCATTGCCCACCTACGTTAGGGCTGCAGTGCCCAACATACTTATGGCTGCAGTGCCCGCCTTACTTAGGACTGCATTGCCAAAGCTACCTAGGTCTGCATTGCCCACCCTACCTAAGGCTGCAGCGCTGGGCCTCCTTAGGGCTGCAGTGCCCCCCTTACTTAGGGCTGCAGTGCCCCCCTTACTTAGGGCTGCAGTGCCCCCCTTACTTAGGGCTGCAGTGCCGAACTTACTTAGGGCTGCAGTGCCCACCATACTTAGGGCTGCAGTGCCCAACTTACCTAGGTCTGCATTGCCCACCTTACTTAAGGCTGCAGTGCTGGGCCTCCTTAGGGTTGCAGTGCCCACCTTACTCAGGCCTGCAGTGCCCACCTTACTGAAGGCTGCTGTGCCCAACTTTCTTAGGGCTGCAATGTCCACCATACTTACGGCTTCAGTGACTACCTTACTTATTGCTGCAGTGCCCAGCTTACTTAGGACTACAGTGCCCAGCTTATTTTGGGCTTCTTTGCTGGGCCTCTAAGGGCTGCCGTGCCCACATTAGTTAGTGCTGCAGTGCCAACATACTTAGGGCTGCAGTGCCCAACATACTTAGGGCTGCAGTGCCCTCCTTACTTAGGGCTGCAGTGCCCACCTTAGTTAGGGCAGCAGTGTCCAACTTACTTATGGCTGCAGTGCCCGCCTTACTTAGGGCTGCATTGCCCAAGCTACCTAGGTCTGCATTGCCCACCTTACTTAAGGCTGCAGCGCTGGGCCTCCTTAGGGCTGCAGTGCCCCCCTTAGTTAGGGCTGCAGTGCCCACCATACTTAGGGCTGCCGTGCCCACCATACTTAGGGCTGCCGTGCCCACCATACTTAGGGCTGCCGTGCCCACCATACTTAGGGCTGCCGTGCCCACCTTACTTAGGACTGCAATTCCCACCTTACTTAGGGCTGCAGTGCCCAACTTACCTAGGTCTGCATTGCCCACCTTACTTAAGGCTGCAGTGCTGGGCCTCCTTAGGGCTGCAGTGCCCACCTTACTTAAGGATGCAGTGCCGACCTTATTTACAGCTTCAGTGATGTGTCTCCTTAGGGCTCCAGTGGCCAACTTACTTAGGGCTGCATTGCTGGGCCTCTTTAGGGCTGCAGTGCCCACCTTACTTAGGGCTGCAGTGCCCACCTTACTTAGGGCTGCAGTTCCCACTTTAGTTAGGGCTGCAGTGCCCAACTTCCTCAGGGCTGCTGTTTACACTTTACTAAGGGCTGCACTGCCCACCTTACATAGGCTGCAGTACTTGGCCTCCTTAGGGCTGCAGTGCCCACCTTGCTTAGGGCTGCAGTGCCCACCTTGCTTAGGGCTTCTGTGCCCAACTGTCGTAGTTTAAACCAATCCACACAGGTCGTCCACTCATCCCCCCCCTTGACCCTCCCCACTCCCGGAGAGATGGGGAGGAAAATCAGGAGAATGTAACTCCCACGGGTTGAGATAAGAACAGCCCAGTAACTAAGGTATAACACAAATCACCACTGCTACCACCAACTATAATATTGATAAGAGAAAATAACAAGAGAATATGATACCACCGCCGAACGTGTTCGACCCCCCCCCGAAGAGCCAGAGCCTGCCCCTTCCGGGTAACTTCCAGTTCCCTCTCCGGGCATGACGTGCTGTGGTACGGAATACCTCTTTGGCTAGTTTGGGTCAGGTGTCCTGTCTCTGCTTCCTCCCGGCCTCCCTCGTCCCCAGCAGAGCATGAGACTCACAGAGTCCTTGGCCAGAATAAACATTACTTAGCAACAATTAAAAACAATTGGTACTATCAGCTCTCTGCCCAGGCTGGAAGTCAAAACACAGAGCTTGCACCAGTTACTAAGAAGGAGCAAAACAGCTCCTGGTAAACCCAGGACAGCACTGCAGCCCTAAGGAGGCCCGGCATTGCAGCCCTGAGGAAGTTGGGCACTGCAGCCCTAAGTAAGGTAGGCACTGCAGCCCTAAGGAAGCCTGGCACTGCATCCCTAAGGAAGCCTGGCACTGCAGCCATAAGGATGTTGGGCACTACAGCCCTAAGTACTAAGGCAGTGCACCACTAAGTACAGCAGGCACTGCAGCCTTAAAGAGTCCCAGCACGGCAGCCCTAAGGAGAACCATCACTGCTGCCCTAAATAAGGTGGGCACTGCAGCCCTTTGTAAGCTGTGCAGTGAGGCCCTAAGTACTTTGGGCACTGCAAACTTAAGGAGGCCCTGCACTGCAGCCCTAAGTAAGGTGGGCATTGCAGCCCTAAGTAAGATGTGTGCTGCAGCCCTAAGGATGCCCGGCACTGTAGCGCTAAGGAAGCCTTGCACTGCAGCCCTAAGTACGAAGGCAGTGCACCACTAAGTATGGTAGGAACTGCCACACTAAAAAGGCCCGGCACTGCAGCCCTAAGTAACTTGGGCACTGCAGCCCTAAGTAAGGTGGGCATTGCAGCCCTATGTAAGGTGGACAATGCAGCCCAAAGGAAGATGGGCAATGCAGCCCTAAGGAAGCCTGGCACTGCAGCCCTAAGTACAAAGGCAGTGCAGCACTATGTATGGTAGGAACTGCAGCATTAAGGAGGCCCATCATTACAGCCCTAAGTAAGTTGGGACCTGCAGCACTAAGAAAGGTGGGCACTGCGGCCCTAAGTAAGGTAGGCACTGCAGCCTTAAGGAAGCCCGGCACTGCAGCCCTAAGGAAGTTGAGCACTGCAGCCCTAAGTAAGGAGATTACTGCAGCCATAAGGAAGCCCGGCACTGCAGCCCTAAGTACGAAGGCACCGCAACACTAAGGAGGCCCGGCTCTGCAGCTCTAAGTAAGGTGGGCAGTGCAGCCCTAAGTAAGTAGGGCACTGCAGCCCTTAGTAAGGTTGGCTTTGCAGCCCTAAGTAAGGTGGGCAATGCGGCCATAAGTAAGGTGGGCATTGCAGCCCTAAGCAAGGTGGGCACTACAGCCCTAAAGAGTCCCAGCACTGCAGCCCTAAGTAGGGTAGGAACTGCAACCCTAAGTAGGCCAAGCACTGCAGCCCTAAGTAAGTTGGGCACTGCAGCCCTAAGGAAGCCCGGCACTGCAGCCATAAGTACGAAGTCAGTGCAGCACTAAGTATGTTAGGCACCGCAGCACTAAGGAGACCCGGCTCTGCAGCCCTAAGTAAGGTGGGCAGTGCCGCTCTAAGTAAGTTGGGCACTGCAGCCCTTAGTAAGGTGTGCACTGCAGCCCTAAGTAAAGATGGGCACTGCAAACCTAAGGAGACCTATCACTGTAGCCCTAAATAAGGGGGGCACTGCAGCCCTAAGTATGGTAGGCAATGGAGCCCTAAGGAAGCCCGGCACTGCAGCCCTTAGTATGCGGTACAATGCAGCCCTAAGGAGGCATAACACTGCAGCCCTAAGGAGGCCTGGCTCTGCAGCCCTGAGGAAGTTGGGCACTGCGGCCCTAAGTACGAAGGGCACTGCAGCCCTACGTAAGGTGGGCACTGAAGCCCTAAGTAAGGTGGCCACTGCTGCCCTGAGGAAGGTGGGCACTGCAGCCCTAAGTAAGTTGGGCAATGGAACCCTAAGTAAGGTGGGCATTGCAGCCCTAAGGAAGTTGAGCACTGCAGCCATAAGGAAGCCCGGCACTGCAGCCCTAAGTACGAAGGCACTGCAACACTAAGGAGGCCCGGCTTTGCAGCTCTAAGTAAGGTGGGCAGTGCAGCCCTAAGTAAGTTGGGCACTGCAGCCCTTAGTAAGGTGGGCTTTGCACCCCTAAGTAAGGTGGGCAATGCGGCCATAAGTAAGGTGGGCATTGCAGCCCTAAGCAAGGTGGGCACTACAGCCCTAAAGAGTCCCAGCACTGCAGCCCTAAGTAGGGTAGGTACTGCAACCCCAAGTAGGCCAAGCACTGCAGCCCTAAGTACAAAGGCAGTGCAGCACTAAGTATGTTAGGCACCGCAGCACTAAGGAGGCCCGGCTCTGCAGCCCTAAGTAAGGTGAGCAGTGCAACTCTAAGTAGGTTGGGCAATGCAGCCCTAAGTAAGGTGGGCAATGCAGCCCTAAGAAAGCCCGGCACTATAGCCCTAAATAATGTGGGCACTGCAGCCCTTAGTAAGGTGTGCACTGCAGCCCTAAGTAAAGATGGGCACTGCAAACCTAAGGAGACCTATCACTGTAGCCCTAAATAAGGTGGGCACTGCAGCCCTTAGTAAGGTAGGCACTGCAGCTCAAAGTAAGGTGGGCACTGCAGCCCTAAAGAGTCCCAGCACTGCAGCCCTAAGTAAGGTGTGCACTGCCGCCCTAAATAAGTTGTGCACTGCAGCCGTAAGTATGGTAGGCACTGGAGCCCTAAGGAAGCCCGGCACTGCAGCTCTAAGTACGAAGGCAGTGCAGCACTAAGTATGGTAGGCACTGCAGCACTAAGTATGGTAGGCACTGCAGCACTAAGGAGGCCCAGCTCTGCAGCCCTAAGTAAGGTGGGCACTGCAGCCCTTAGTATGCGGTACCATGCAGCCCTAAGGAGGCATAACACTGCAGCCCTAAGGAGGCCTGGCTCTGCAGCCCTGAGGAAGTTGGGCACTGCGGCCCTAAGTACGAAGGGCACTGCAGCCCTACGTAAGGTGGGCACTGAAGCCCTAAGTAAGGTGGCCACTGCTGCCCTGAGGAAGGTGGGCACTGCAGCCCTAAGTAAGTTGGGCAATGGAACCCTAAGTAAGGTGGGCACTGCAGCCCTAAGGAAGTTGAGCACTGCAGCCCTAAGTAAGGTGGGCAATGGAGCCCTAATGAGGCCCATCACTGCAGCCCTGAGGAAGTTGGGCACTGCATCCCTAAGTAAGTTTGGCTCTGCAGCTCTAAGTAAGGTGGGCAGTGCAGCCCTAAGTAAGGTGGTCACTGCAGCCCGAAGTAAGGTGGGCACTGCAGCAATAAGGAGGGAAGGCAGTGCAGCCCTAAGGAAGCCCGGCACTGGAGCCCTAAGTATGAAGGCAGTGCAGCACTAAGTATGGTAGGCACTGCAGCTCTAAGGAGGCCCGGCACTGCAGCCCTACGTAATGTGGGCACAGCAACTCTAAGTATGGTGGGCACTGCAGCCCTAAGGTGGGCACTGCAGCCCTAAGGTGGGCACTGCAGCCCTAAGGAGGCCCAGCACTGCAGCATTAAGTAAGGTGGGCAATGCAGACTTAGGTAAGTTGGGCACTGCAGCCCTAAGTAAGGTGGGCACTGCAGCCCTTAGTAAGGTGTAAACTCCAGCCTTGAAGAAGTTGGGCACTGCAGCCCTAAGTAAGGTGGGCACTGCAGCCCTAAGTAAAGTTGGGCACTGGAGCCCTAAGGAGGCCAGGCACTGCAGCCCTAAGTAAGTTGGGCAATGCAGACTCAAGTGAAGTGGGCACTGCAGCCCTTAGTATGCTGTACAGTGCAGCCCTAAGTAAGCACAGCACTGCAGCCCTAAGGAGGCCTGGCTCTGCAGCCATGAGGAAGTTGGGAAATGCAGCCCTAAGTAAGGCTGGCACTGCAGCCCTGAGGAAGTTGGGCACTGCAGCCCTAAGAAAGTTGGGCACTGCGGCCCTAAGGAAGCCCGGCACTGCAGCCATAAGGAAGTTAGGCACTACAGCCCTAAGTATGAAGGCAGTGCACCACTAAGTATGGTAGGCATTGCAGCACTAAGGAGGCCGGCACTGCAGCCCTAAGTAAGGTGTGCACTGTAGGCCTAAGCAAGGTGGGCACTGCAGCCCTAAGCAAGGTGGGCAATGGAGCCCTAATGAGGCCCATCACTGCAGCCGGAAGGAGGACCGGCACTGCAGCCCTAGAGTAAGGGTTGTACTGCAGCCCTAAGTAAAGTTAGGCACTACAACCCTAAGGATACCCATCACTGTAGCCCTATTAAAGGTGGGCACTGTAGCCCTAAGTATGGTGGGCACTGCAGCCCTAACTAAGGTGGGCAGTGCAGGCCTAAGAAGGTGGGCACTGCAACCCTAAGGAGGCTCAGCACTGCAGCCCTAAGTAAGTTGGCCACTGCAGCCCTAAGGAGACCTATCACTGAAGCCCTAAATAACGTCGGCACTGCAGCCCTTAGTAAGGCGGGCACTGCAGCCCTTATTAAGTTGGGCACTGCAGCCGTAAGTAAAGTTATGCTCTGCAGCCCTAGGTAAGGAGTGCAATGAAGACCTAAGTAAGGTGGGCACTGCAGTCCTAATTAAGGTGGGCACTGCAGCCCTAAGTAAGGTGGGCACTGCAACCCTAAGGAGGCCCAGCACTGCAGCCTTAAGTAAGGTGGTCAATGCAGACCTAGGGAAGTAGGGCACTGCAGCCCTAATTAAGCTGGGCATTGCAGCCCTAAGTAAGGTGGGCACTGCAACCCTAAGGAGGCCCAGCACTGCAGCCTTAAGTAAGGTGGTCAATGCAGACCTAGGGAAGTTGGGCACTGCAGCCCTAAGGAGGCCCAGCAGTGAAGCCCTAAATAAGGTGGGCACTGCAGTCCTACGTAAGTTGGGCACTGCAACCCTAAATAAGGTGGGTATTGCAGCCCTAAGTAAGGTAGGCAATGTAGCCCTAAGTACGGTAGGCACTGTAGCCCTAAGTACGGTGGGTACTGCAGCCGTAAGTAAGATGTGCACTGCAGCCCTAAATATGGTGTGCACTGCAGCCCTAAGTAAGGTGGGCACTGCAGCCCTAAGTAAGGTGGGTGCTGCAGCCCTAAGGAAGCCCGGCACTGCAGCGCTAAGGAAGCCTGGCTCTGCAGCCCTAAGTACGAAGGCAGTGCACCACTAAGTATGGCAGGCACTGCAGCACTAAGGAGGCCCAGCTCTGCAGCCCTAAGTAAGGTGGGCACTGCACCCCTAAATAAGGAGGGCACTGCAGCCCTAAAGAAGCCCGGCACTGCAGCCCTAATGAGGCCCATCATTGCAGCCGTACAGGGGCCCCGGCACCGCAGCCCTGAGGAAGTTGGGCACTGTAGGCCTAAGTAAGTTGGGCACTGCCGCCATAAGTAAGGTGGGCACTGCAGCCCTAAGCAAGGTGGGCAGTGCAGCCCTAATGAGGCCCAGCACTGCAGCCCTAAGGAGGTCCAGCACTGCAACCCTGAGGAAGTTGGGCACTGCAGCCCTAAGGAGATCCATCACTGCAGCCCTAAGTAAGGTAGCACTGCAGCCTTAAGGAAGCCCGGCGCTGCAGCCCTAAGGAAGCACGCCACTGCAGCCATAAGGAAGTTGGGCACTACAGCACTAAGCACGAAGGCCGTGGACCACTAAGTACGGTAGGCACTGCAGCAATAAGGAGGCCCGGCACTGCAGCCCTAAGTAAGTTGGGCAATGCAGCCCTAATTACGAAGGGCAGTGCAGCACTAAGTACGGTTAGCAGCGCAGCATAAGGATGCCCAGCACTGCAGCCCTAGGTAAGGTGGGCACTGCAGTCCTAAGTAAGGCGGGCACTGCAGCCCGAAGGAAGCCCGGCACTGCAGCCCTAAGTAAGTTGGACACTGCAGCCCTAAGTAAAGTTGGGAACTGGAGCCCTAACAGGGCCAGACACTGCAGCCCTAACTATGGAGGGCACTGCAGCTCTTAGTAAGTTGGGCAATGGAGCCCTAAGTAAGGTGGGCACTGCAGCCCTAATGAGTCCCATCATTGCAGCCCTAAGGAGGCCTGGCACTGCAGCCCTGAGGATGTTGGGCACTGAAGCCCTAAGTAAGTTGGGCACCGCACCCCTAAGTAAGGTTGGCACTGCTGCTGTAAGTAAGGTGGGCAATGCAGCCCTAAGGAGGCCCAGCACTGCAGCCCTAAGTAATTTGGCCACTGCAGCCCTAAGGAAACCCCTCACTATAGCCCTAAATAAGGTGGGCAGTGCAGCCCTAAGTAAGGTGTGCAATGCAGCCCTAAGTAAGATTGGCACTGCAGCCCTAAGGAGACCCAGCACTGGAGCCCTAAGGAGGCCCGGCACTGCAGCCCTGAAGAGGCCTCCCATTGGAGCCCTAAGGAGGCCCAACACTGCAGCCCTTAGTAAGGTGGGCACTGCAGCCCTAAGTAAGTTGGACAATTCAGCTAAAAGTACAGTGGGCATTGCAGCGCTAAGTAAAGTTGGGCACTGCAGCCCTAAGTAAGGTGGGCACTGAAACCCAAAGTAAGATGGGCACTGCAGCCCTAAGGAGTCCTAGCACTGTAGTCCTAAATAAGGTGGGCACTGCAGCCCTAACTAAGTTGGGCACTGCAGCCCTAAGTAAGGTGTGCACTGCAACCCTAAGGAGAAACATTACTGTAGCCCTAAATAAGGTGGGCACTGCAGCATTAAGGAAGCCCGGCACTGCATCCTTAAGGAGGCTCAGCACTGCAGCCCTGAGGATGTTGGTCACTGAAGCCCTTGTAAAGTGTGCACTGCAGCCATAAGTAAGATTTGCACTGCTGCCCTAAGTAAGGTGGGCACTGCAGCCCTAAGGATGCCCGGCACTGCAGCCATAATGAGGCCCAGCACTGCAGCCCTGAGGAAGCCCAGTACTTCAGCTCAAAGTAAATTTGGGCACTGCATGCCTAAGGAGGCCCGGCACTGCAGCCCTAAGAAAGCCTGTCACCGTATCCCTAAGGAAGCCAGGCACTGGAGCGTTGAGGAGGCCTCCCATAGCACCCTAAGGAAGCCAAGCACTGCAGCCCTAAGGAGGCCTGGTACTGCAGCCCTAAGAAAGGTGGTGACTGCAGCCCTAAGTATTTTGGGCAATGCAGTCTTAAGTAAGTTGGCCACTGCAGCCTGAATTAAGTTGGGCACTGCAGCCCTAAGTAAACTTGAGCACTGCAGCCCTAATGAGGTCCATCACAGGAGCCCTAAGGAGGACCGGCACTGCAGTCCTGAGGAAGTTGGGCACTGCAGCCCTAAGTAAGGGGGGCACTGCAGCCCCATGTAAGATGGGCACTGTAGCCCTAAGTAAGGTGGGCACTGCAGCTGTAAGTAAGTTGGGCACTGCAGCCCTAATTAAGGTGGACTCTGCAGCCCTATGTACATAGGGCACAGCAGACCTAAATAAGGTGGGCACTGCAGCATTAAGTAAATTGGGCACTGCAGCCCCTGGTAAGTTGGGTACCGCAGCCCTAACTAAACTTGGGCACTGCAGCCCTAAGTAAGGTGGGCACTGCAGCCCTAAGGAGGCCCAGTACTGGAGCCCTGAGGAGGCCCGCCACTGGAGCCCTGAGGAGGCCTCCCATTGCAGACCTAAGGAGGACAAGTACAGCAGCCCTATGTAAGGTGGGCAATATAGCCCTTAGTAAGGTGTAAACTGCAGCCCTCAGGAAGTTCGGCACTGCAGCCCTAAGTAAGGTGGGCACTGCAGCCCTAAGTAAGGTGGGCACTGCAGCCCCAAGGAGGCCCAGTACTGGAGCCCTAAATAAGGTGTGCATAGCAACCTAAGTAAGGTGGGCACTGCAGCCCTAAGTAAGCTGGGCGCTGTAGACCTAACTATAGTAGACACTGCAGCCCTACCTAAGGTGGGCACTGCAGGCCTAAGTAAGGTGGGCACTGCAGGCCTAAGTAAGGTGGGCACTGAAGCCCTTAGGAGGCCCAGCACTGAAGCCGTAAATAAGTTCGGAACTGCAGGCCTAAGTAAGGTAGGCACTGCAGCCGTAAGGAGGCCCAGCACTGCAGCCCTAAGGAGGCCCATCATTGAAGCCGTAAATAAGGTCGGCACTTCAGCCCTTAGTTAGGTGGGCACTGCAGCCCTAACTATGGTGGGCACTGCAGCCCTAAGTAAGGTGGGCACTTCAGCCCTAATTAAGGTGGGCACTGCAGACCTAAGTAAGTTGGGAACTGCAGCCCTAAGTCAGGTCGGCACTGCAGCCCTAACTAAGGTGGGCACTGCAACCCTAAGGAAGCACAGCACAACAGTCCTAAGTAAGGTGGGCAATGCAGACCTAAGTAAAGGTAGACACTACAGCCCTAAGTAAGGTGGGCACTGAAGCCCTAAGTAAGGTGGGCACTGAAGCCCTAAGTAAGGTGGGCACTGCAGCCCTATCTAAGGTGGGCACTGCAGCCCTAAGTAAGGTGGGCACTGCAGCCCTATCTAAGGTGGGCACTGCAGCCCTAAGTAAGGTAGGCACTGCCGCCCTAAGTAAGATGGGCACGGCAGCCCTAACTAAGGTGGACACTGCAGCCCTAAGTAAGGTAGGCACTGCAGCCCTAAGTAAGGCGGGCACTGCAGGCCTAACTAAGGTGAGCACTGCAGCCCTAAATAAGGTGGGCACTGCAGCCCTAACTAAGGTGGGCACTGCAGCCCTAAATAAGGTAGGCACTGCAGCCCTAAGTAAGGTGGGCACTGCAGGCCTAAGTAAGGTGAGCACTGCAGCCCTAAGGTGGGCACTGCAGCCCTAAGGAGGCCCAGCACTGCAGCATTAAGTAAGGTGGGCAATGCAGACTTAGGTAAGTTGGGCACTGCAGCCCTAAGTAAGGTGGGCACTGCAGCCCTTAGTAAGGTGTAAACTCCAGCCCTGAAGAAGTTGGGCACTGCAGCCCTAAGTAAGGTGGGCACTGCAGCCCTAAGTAAGGCGGGCAATGCAGCCCTAACTAAGGTGGGCACTGCAACCCTAAGGAGGCCCAGCACTGCAGCCTTAACTAAGGTGGGCAATGCAGACCTATGTAAGGTGGGCATTGCAGCCCTAACTAAGGTGGGTAATGCAGCCCTAAGGAGACCCAGCAATGCAGCCCTAAGTAAGTTGGCCACTACAGACCTAAGAAGACCCTTCACTGAAGCCGTAAATAAGGTCAGCACTGCAGCCCTTAGTAAGGTGGACACTGCAGCCATAAGTAAGTTTGGCACTGCATCCTTAAGTAAGGTGGGCACTGCAGCACTAAGTAAGGTGGGCACTGCAGTCCTAAGTATGGTGGGCAATGCAGCCCTAAGTAAGGAGGGCACTGCAACCCTAAGGAGGCCCAGCACTGCAGCCTTAACTAAGGTGGGCAATGCAGACCTATGTAAGGTGGGCATTGCAGCCCTAACAAAGTTGGGCAGTGCAGCCCTAAGAAAGTTGGGCACTGCAGCCTTAAGTAAGATAGGCACTACAGCCCTAAGCTGGCCAAGTACTGGAGCACTGATGAGGCCTGGCACTGGAGCCCTGAGGAGTCCTCCCACTGCAGCCCTAATGAGGCCAAGTACTGCAGCCTTAGGTAAGTTGGGCAGTACAGCCCTTAGCAAGGCGTAAACTGCAGCCCTGAGGAAATTGGGCACTGCAGCCCTAAGGAAGGTGGGCACTGTAGCCCTAAGTAAGGTGGGAACTGCAGCCCTAAGGTGGCAGAACAATGAAGCCTTAACTAAGGTTGGCACTGCAGTCCTAAGTAAGTTGGGCACTGCAGCCCTAACTAAGGTGGGCACTGCAGCCCTAAGTATGATGGGAACTGCAGCCCTAAGTAAGATGTGCACTGCAGCCCTGAATAAGGTAGGCACTGGAGCCCTAAGTAAGGTGGGCACTGCAGCCATAAGTAAATTGGGCACTGCAGCCCTAAGTAAGGTGGGCACTTCAGACCTAACTAAGGTGGGTACTGCAGCCCTAAGGAGGCCCAGCAATGCAGCCCTAAGTAAGTTGGCCACTGCAGCCCTAAGTAAGGTGGGCACTGCAGCCCTAAGGTGGCCCAGTACAGGAGCCCTGAGAAGGCCTCCCATTGCAGCCCTAAGGAGGCCAAGTACAGCAGCCCTAAGTAAGGTGGGCACTGCAGCCCTAAGTAAGGTGGGCACTGAAGACTTAAGTATGATGGGCACTGAAGCCCTAAGTAAGGTGGGCACTGCAGCCCTGACTAAGGTGGGCACTGCAATCCTAAGTATGTTGGGCACTGCAACCTTAAGTAAAGTGGGCACTGTAGCCCTAAGTAAGGTGGGCAGTGCAGCCCTAAGGAGACCCATCACGGAAGCCGTAAATAAGGTCGGCACTGCAGCCCTTAGTAAGGTGGGAACTGCAGCCATAATTAAGGCGGGCACTGCAGCCGTAAGTAAGGCGGGCACTGCAGCCGTAAGGAGGCCCAGCACTGGAGACCTAAGGAGGCCTCCCATGGCAGCCCTAAGAAAGCCCAGCACTGCAGCCCTAAATAATTTGGCCACTGCAGCCCTAAGAAGACCCATCACTGTAGTCCTAAATAAGGTGTGCATTGCAGCCCTAAGTAAGGTGGGCACTGCAGCCCTAAGCTGGGCGCTGCAGTCCTAAGTAATCTGGGCCCTGCAGCCCTAAGGAGGCCCAGCACTGCAGCCCTAAGTAAGGTGGGCACTGCAGCCCTGAGGAGGTCTGGCACTGGAGCCCTGAGGAGGCCCGGCACTGCAGCCATAAGCACACCGGCACTGCAGCCCTAACCACGCCGGCACTACAGCCCTACGTAAGCTGGGAACTGCAGACGTAAGGAGGCCCAGCACTGCAGCCCTGAGGAGGCCTCCCATTGCAGCCCTAAGGAAGACCAGCACTGCAGCCCTAAGGAAGTTGGCCACTGCAGCCCTAAGGGGACCTATCACTGTAGCCCTAAATAAGCTGGGCACTGCAGCCCTAATTAAGGTGGGCACCGCAGCCCTCAGGAGGCCCAGCACCGCAGCGCCAAGTAAGGGGGGCACTGCAGCCCTAAGTAAGGTGGGCACTGCAGCCCTAAGTAAGGTGGGCACTGCAGCCGTAAGTAAGGCGGGCACTGCAGCCCTAGGTAAGGTGTACAATGAAGCCCTAAGTAAGGTGAGCACTGCAGCCCTAAGGAGGCCCCGCACTGGAGCTGTAAAAAGGCCCAGCACTGGAGCCCTGATGAGGCTCAGCAATGCAGCTCTAAGTAAGTTGGCCACTGCAGCCCTAAGGAGGCCTGGTACTGCAGCCCTAAGCTAGGTGGGCACTGCAGCCCTTAGGAGGCCCGGCACTAGAGCCCTAAGTAAGGTGGGCACTGCAGCCCTAAATAAATTCGGCACTGTATCCCTACACTGCAGCCCTAAGCAAGGTCGGCATTGCAGCCGTAAGCAATTTGCGCACTGCAGCCCTAAGTAAACTTGGGCACTGCACCCGTAAGAATGCCTTGAACTGCAGCCCTAGGTAAGGTGGGCACTGCAGCCCAAAGTATGGTGGGCACTGCAAGCCTAAAGAGGCCCGACACTGCAGCTCTGAGGAGGCCGGGCACTACAGACCTGAGGAGGACAGGCACTGTAGCACTATGTAAGCCTGGCACTGTAGCTCTAATTAAGATGTTCACTACAGCCCTAAGTAAATTGGGCACTGCAGCCCTACACAAGGTGGGCACTGCAGCCCTAAGGAAGCCCCACCCTACAGCCCTAAGGAGGCCCGGCCCTACAGCCCTAAGTTAACTTGGGCACTGCAGCCCGAAGGAGGCCCGGCACGGCAGCCGTAAGCAAGGTGGGCACTGCAGCCCTAAGGAGGCCCGGCACTGCAGACGTAAGAAAGCTGGGGACTGCAGCCCTAAAATGATAGGCACTGCCGCCCTAAGTAATGTTGGGTCCTGCTGTCCCGAGGAGGCCCAGCCCTGCTGCCCCGAGATCTGCACTGGAGCCTTAAGTTCTCCAGTCAGAGGCCAAGTTCTCCACTCAAAAACTAACTTCTCCATTGAAACATTAAGTTCTCCATTCACAAAGACCATCATTCATAAAGTAATTTTTCTATTTAGAAACTAAGACCATCTTTCTGACAGAAAGTTCTCCACTCTGACACTATGACCAGGACTCTGAGACTAAGTTCCCCTTTCAGAGACTAAGACCTGCATTAGGAAACTAACTTCACCATTCAGAGACTAAGTTCACCATGCTGAGAATAAACCAGCACTCAAAGACTGTGTTCACCATTCTGAGACTAATACTGGTACTCTAAGACTAAGTTCACCTTTTGAGACTAAATTCTCCATTCTAAGACTAAGACCGGCCTTCTGAGACTAAAACCGCATTCTAATACCGACACCAAAGTTCTCATACTGACACCAGCTTTCTAATACTAATAGCAACACTCTAAAAGCCACACTATCATTCTACAACCAATCCCATTAACATCGACCTTGCATTTAGTTTAGACTGCCACACCAACACTCAGAATTTCTTCCCTAATGAGTGACAACAGCCCCAACCTGTCTTCCGAACTCCTCAGGAACTATGTTCCCGAGAACACCGAAAATGCCCTGCCTGAGAAAATCCCGTCCCTGCACCGGCCTGCACCCAAACATAGGCGATGAACATCGCCTCTCAGACCGGCCAGGACCCGAGAAAAAAAACCCAGCTGGGGGAGGATAAACCCCTCCCCTGGCTGTTTTTTTTTTCCTAAAAATCCAAAAAGGAGAACTCTTTCAGTCTACAACACACTCCCCACACACAAGTAAAGCACCAAGCTTACACCGAACGCATCGCCCGCCAACTCCCTGCCACCTCCCACAACTACATGCCTATTCACCTTTGGAACCGGGAGAACTGCTGAGACTTCCAGGGTATGTAAAAAGCGCTTTGATATAGAATACGACGACTCCCTAGGTTGTACCACTGCGTACAACGGAAACATTGGACTGATTACATAGATGACAAGAGTGAGGTCACGAAAACAGCCAATATTCTCCTGATCGTAAACAGTCACACAACCACTTCTAAAGAACGGGAAAAATGACAGCTCGTGCCGATATTTATCAAGAAGTGTTCCCAACCTGTCACTCTGGCATGACAATTCGAAATAAAATCGACTGCATGGCCAGTCATTATGGCAAATCTTTACCAGATACCTAGCCTAAATCCAGACTGTACCCTATCTATGTCTTGCATGAGTGCAGTGTTCCTACTCTTTTAATATCCAGGAAGACAGTGCTTTATCTTGTGTACGATATGTAGTAGAGAACCACAGATGGAGATGAGCCTGTAGGCAAATTAACATTAAAATACCAGAAGATCAATCCTCTAAAAAATGTAATTTGAACCTTTCCTTCAGGGGAAAGATGGAAGGGGGAATTTATTGACAACGCGCTGTTGGAGCCGGTACTCAAGATAAGGCCTGTAAGATACATGTAAGACCTCGCTGGGGGAAATACCTCACAACAATATCTGGTAAAAATAACACCCAGATTCTGATCTGTGCCCAAAGATATGGAAGCGTATTCTATCCTAAACTTTTCTTTAAGGGGCCTAATAACTATACCCCTGAGATAACAATATCCCGAATAAGACCAGATCAAAATCAAATTTTAATTAACTGTTCTCAGAGGGAAACTTGCCGACTTGGTCTTGCAGTGACCGAACCAAGTACTCTAGCATTTAACTGGAAACAAGGACTTGACAGAATAACAATCAGGCTGAGAGTGGAAGTCTCCACACATACTACACCTACTCCCTTCTCTCCTACACACTTCTCCCCTTTAGAATGCTCAGTCAAATATCACAACCTCTCATTTGCAGGACCTTATTTGGTAAGGCAATCAAATGAACAAAAATTCTTGCTAGACCCCAAATACTCTCTAAAGAAAGTGGTGGTAAAGCTACAAGCTTATATCTCAACCATAAAATCAGAATGTAAATCCTTTATTAATCAAAGCCTGGATTCAGCATTTTGCAACCGTCTGGGCGGAGGTCAGGACCACTGCCTCCACAGGGGGGCTTGAAGAAATCCCCATTGGGTTGCATTTCACAACACTGGAAACAAATCGCTGAACCCCCAGGTGGTTCAGTCACTCAGGAGACTTTGGAACAAAGTGGTGGACCCCTGAGGGGTTTGGTTACTCAGGAGACTGCTAAAATACTGGCATCAATGCTGGATGTTATTCTTGAGACGAGAAGGAAAGTAGGATGGAGTAGCTTACGCAGAAATGTTTTTCACTTTGAGATATCACCTGGTATGGCAAAAGGATTGTGGATTTAATTTTGCACTCCAGGACCTGTTAGCATTGTCCTTGGAGAAAGACAGTAAAATCTGCTTAAACGCTGTTGCTCTTTGTGCACCATAGGGCACTAAACATCTAAGGAATGTGGAGAAGGATATGGATTTGATGGCACCCCCTGGAGAAGAGGTATTGTGAATAATGGGGTTGAAGGTGCTGAAAATGAGAATCAAGCACAAGCACCAGCACAGGCCCCAGAGATACTGGGGGGGGCAGGCTGAAGGATTTAGCCCTACAGCAGGGCAAACTAGGGGAAAATGAGGGGAAAACGAGGGGAAACTGTGATTGCAACTTTAAGTCAAGCTGTGTGTAATGATGGTCTGCTCATGATGGAGATCCCCTTTACCGTTATAGATCTGAATAGTTGGAAACAAGTGGCTGGTGATTACGCACCATGCTTTCGAGAGTGTTCACAGAAATATAATTATTCATATGGCTGGGACCGCATTAAAGCGACAAATAACAGCAGGCACAGCAGCAGGTACAGGGAATCTTCACGTACCTATCCCCAATCCTAACTGGGGCCCTAATTGGGACAGGCAAGCTTTGAAACAATATCGGAGGTGGATTTTATTTCGTATTAGGAATGCTGTCCCCAAGACAGTGAACTGGTCTAAGCTATATATGAAATAAAGCCAGATGTAAATGGATCACCTTCTGGATTCATGGGAAGATTAAAAGAGGTGGTGCATAAATATACTCATATTGATCCTGAATCAGAGGAAGGAAGATAAGAGTTAGGCCAGTTAACAAGAAGTCAATCCATGGAAGACATAAGGAAAAAGATACCAAAACTTAAGGGGGAGGACCAATGTGATTTGGTAAAAATAATGGATGTGGCTTTGGAGACCTACCACCATTGGACCAATATTGCTCTGCGGCAAGTTCTCGGAAATGGTTCAAATGGTTCAATGATACTGGGAAGTGTTTTGAGTCCCTAACTATTAATATATATTTTATTAATAGAATATAATTATTAATATAATACAATATTGTGTTTTGTGGGTTATAGTGTGTCAGGTTTCAACTAGGAATTTGTTCATGTATACGTGGGGGCATAAGATAAGCTCCAGAGTAAAACTGGACTCTTGTGGGGGAAAAAAAAATACACCAAAAATAATTGCTGCCTGTAGCTTTCCCACAAGAAACCAGGAGAGGGGGGTGTGGCCCAGGAGGAGAGGAAACAAGGATTACATGGAAAGGGTTGTGAACAGACTCCACAGGTTGCACCCCAATGGAAAACGCCCTCAGAATCAAAATAAACACAGGGGGTTTAGTGGACCGTCGGGACAGGCAGAGAGAATTCTTACTTCAGATGAAGACTGAGGAGGCGCGGGGGAAGATTTGAATCCCTCCCCAGCAGAGCCCCCGGCTACAGCTAGGCTGGGGAATGAGAAGGGAAAATTTCTTGTAGAAACAGAAGCTACTTATTCTGTTATAAATACTTGTAAAGGGCAATTAAGCAAACAAACAGCTTCGGGCGTTGGTGCCACAGAGTGGACAGGAACCCGGCCTTCCTTTACATTTGAGAAATTGGCAAACAGATGCTGACCAATCAATTTCTCTGCATGCTTGAGTGCCCCATGCTGTTATTGGAGAGAGATGTACTGAGTAAATGACATGCATCAATTAGGGTTAAAGAAAGAAAATTCAGGTACATGTTCCTGATGAAAAGGCTGTGAAGGCCCGAGTTTTTATCTTACAGAACCCAGGCACTGAGCCGGATCTCCCAGAGGAAGTGGGTATAGCCGCAAGTATGGGCTGCCGGAGCACTGGGATGGAATGCTCTTCTTGTGGGATGCGTGAATCCCTGTGGGATGCCCTGCTTGGGGGATGCTCTGAACACCTATAGCATGCTCTGAATCCCTGTGGGGACTTAAGGTCTCTTCCACCCCACACAATGCTGTGACTGTCTAACTGTAAAGCACGATCTGCATTTGGCTGCAGAAGAGCTCTCAGCACTCAGTCAGTGTGCTGCCTGGGGGACAGCCTCCTAGGGTGCCGCAGGACAAAGGACCCTATGGAGTGCCCCATAGCTGTGCTGTGCCACCGCATGGGCTGATGGCAAGCAAGTGGGGCTCCTCAAATCCCACCTCCCCATTGGTGTGACCGTGGCTGGGAGCAGCAGCATCTCCCTATGGAATACCAGGAACCCTGGAGCCACTCACCCACAGCTGTCCCAGGAGCCTTGCACCAGCCAGGCCGAGGCCAGCAGGATGATGACACAGAGCAAAGCCATCGCTGCCATCACCGCTAAGAGTGACACCAAGGAGGTGACACCAAGGAGCTGCAAGCAAGGAGCTGCAAGCACCACTGCACCCGAAGGGAACTGCCCCGGGGATACAGGTGCTGGATGCAGGTCCCTTGGAGCTGGGGCTGATGTCATAGAGAGGCAGGTTCCATGGGGGGAGCTCCATGGGGAGGGGGGTGGGTCAGGGGTGTCGATGGGGGCTTCCATGTTGAGATGGGGGGGTTCTGATGCGCTTGGGGTGCTCTGAATACCTATGGGATGCTCTGCTCGTGGGATGCTCTGAATCCTTATGGGATACTCTGCCTGTGGAATGCTCTGAATCCCTATGGGATGCTCTGCTTGTGGGATGCTGTGAATCCCTGTGGGATGCCCTGCTTGGGGGATGCTCTCAACACCTATGTGATGCTCTGCCTGTGGGATGCTCTGAATCCCTATGGGCATTTAAGGTCCCTTCCACCCCACACCACGCTGTCTGACTGTAAAGTACGATCTGCATTTGGCTGCAGAACAGCTCTCGGCCCTGAGTCAGGCCCAGGAGCAGGTGCAGACATTTGTGCAGAACATCCTGTCTCTGCTGCTGGCCTGGCCAGAGGCCACTGGAGACCGCTGAGGGCAGGTCAGGGCTGGAGAACAGCCAGGATCAAGGGCAGCAGTGCCACCTCCTCTGAAGGAAGCCCAGGGGCTGAGGCTCTGCAGTCTCTCCTTTCCCCTGCACCACCCTTGGCTTTCAGCCCCACAGCAGAGCCCTTCTGCAGCCGCTTCTCAGCTCTTGTTGTTCACTGGCAGCTTCCAAAGGCACTTGTGCCTCTGCCGGAGCCAGAGCAATGGCCCAGCCCGTGCTGCGCTGTGTGGGGCGCTTTGATGGCACCATCAAGGGAGTGCAGGGCTCAGCAGCGCTGGCAGGAGCAGAGCTGTGGGGCCTGACCCTGCTCCCGGGGCAGACGTGGGTGAGCTCCAGCACTTGGGGTTTTTGGGCAGGAACATGGGGCAGTTAACCCCAAGGGTTAACTCCGCTTAGAGGTAACACTAACCTTAACCCTAACCCTAAACCTAATCGTAGTTAACTCCGGTTAGGGTTAACCTAACCCTAAACTTAAGTCTAACGCTAAGCCTAACCCTAACCCTAAGCCTGGGATTAAACCCGCCCCTAGGGTTAATTCCGATTAGGGTTAATGCTAACCCTAAACCTAAACCTAACCCTAACACTGGGGTTAAATCCACCCCTAGGGTTAACTCTGGTTAGTGTTACCCTAACCTTAACCCTAAACCTAACCGTAACCCTAACCCCAACCCTAACCCCTAACCGTAACCCTGACCCTAACCCTTTTCTTTCAAAACAGTTCTCAGTGTTTCAATGTAGGACTTTAGGGCTTCAATGCACAACTTCGAGTTTCAATGCAGAACTTCGCGTTTCAATGCAGAACTTAGCGTTTCAATGCAGAACCTACGCTTTCAATGCAGAACTTCGCGTTTCAAAGCAGAGCTTAGCGTTTCAAGTGACAAATTCCCGTTTTAATGCAGACCTTAGTATTTCATTGCAGAGCTTAGCGTTTCAATGCAGAACATAGCCTTTCAATGCAGATCTTTACCGTTTCAAAGCAGAACTTAGCATTTCAAATTAGAAGTTATTTTTTCAATGCAGACATTATCGTTTCAATGTAGAGCTTTAGAGTTTCAATGCACCTTAGGTTCCAAAGCAGAATGTAGTATTTCAATGCAGAATGAACCCTTTCAAAGCAGAACCTGTTGTTTCAATCCAGATCTTAGCGTTTCAATGCTGAGCTTACCATTTCAAGTGAGAACATACTATTTCAATGCAGAACTGACCTTTTCAATGGATACCATAGCGTTTCCATGCATACCTTAGCTTTTCAATGCAGAACTTAGTATTTCATTGCAGAGCTTAGCGTTTCAATGCAGAACTTAGCGTTTCAATGCAGATATTAGTGTTTCAATGCAGTACGTAGCGTTTCATTGCCAAACTTAGCATTTCAATGCAGAACTTAGCATTTCAATACAGAATCTACCGTTTCAAAGCAGAACTTTGCATTTCAATGCAGAACTTACTGTTTCACTGCAGAACTTTGCGTTTCAATGCTGAACTTTCCGTTTCAAGTGAGAACTTGGCATTTCAATGCATACCTTAGCCTTTCAATGCGGATCTTTACCGTTTCCAAGCAGAAGGTAGAGTTTCAAAGCAGAGCTTAGCGTTTCAAGTGACAAATTCCCGTTTCAATGCAAAACTTAGCGTTTCATTGCAGAGCTTAGCGTTTCAATGCAGAACATAGCCTTTCAATGCAGAACTTAGCGTTTCAATGCAGATCTTTACCGTTTCAAAGCAGAATGTAGCATTTCAAATTAGAAGTTATTTTTTCAATGCAGACATAATCGTTTCAATGTAGAGCTTTAGAGTTTCAATGCACCTTAGGTTCCAAAGCAGAATGTAGAGTTTCAATGCAGAATGAACCCTTTCAAAGCAGAACCTGTTGTTTCAATGCAGATCTTAGCGTTTCAATGCTGAGCTTGCCATTTCAAGTGAGAACATACTATTTCAATGCAAAACTGACCTTTTCAATGGATACCTTAGCGTTTCCATGCATACCTTAGCTTTTCAATGCAGATCTTCACCGTTTCAAAGCAGAACTTAGCGTTTCAATGCAGACCTTAGCGTTTCAATGCAGAACTTAGTATTTCATTGCAGAGCTTAACGTTTCAATGCAGAACTTAGCGTTTCAATGAAGAAATTAGTGTTTCAATGCAGGACGTAGCGTTTCATTGCAGAACTTAGCATTTCAATGCAGAACTTACTGTTTCAATGCAGAACTTTCCATTTCAAGTGAGAACTTGGCATTTCAATGCATACCTTAGCCTTTCAATGAGGATCTTTACCGTTTCATAGCAGAACGTAGTGTTTCAATGCAGAACTTAGCGTTTCAAAGGAGAACTTATTCTTTCAAATCTGTTCTCAGTGTTTCAATGTAGGACTTTAGGGCTTCAATGCACAACTTCGAGTTTCAATGCAGAACTTCGCGTTTCAATGCAGAACTTAGCGTTTCAAAGCAGAACCTACGCTTTCAATGCAGAACTTCACGTTTCAAAGCAGAGCTTTGCGTTTCAAGTGACAAATTCCCGTTTCAATGCAGAACTTAGCGTTTCATTGCAGAACTTAGCGTTTCAATGCAGAATATAGCCTTTCAATGAAGATCTTTACCGTTTCAAAGCAGAACGTAGCATTTCAAATTAGAAGTTATTTTTTCAATGCAGACATTATTGTTTCAATGTAGAGCTTTAGAGTTTCAATGCACCTTAGGTTCCAAAGCAGAATGTAGAGTTTCAATGCAGAATGAACCTTTTCAAAGCAGAACCTGTTGTTTCAATGCAGATCTTAGCGTTTCAATGCTGAGCTTACCATTTCAAGTGAGAACATACTATTTCAATGCAGAACTGACCTTTTCAATGGATACCTTAGCGTTTCCATGCATACCTTAGTTTTTCAATGCAGATCTTCACCATTTCAAAGCAGAACTTAGCGTTTCAATGCAGACCTTAGCTTTTCAATGCAGAACTTAGTATTTCATTGCAGAGCTTAGCGTTTCAATGCAGAACTTAGCGTTTCAAAGCGGATCTTTACCCTTTCCAAGCAGAACGTACCGTTTCAAAGCAGAGCTTAGCGTTTCAAGTGACAGATTCCCGTTTCAATGCAGAACTTAGCGTTTCATTGCAGAGCTTAGCGTTTCAATGCAGAGATTAGCGTTTCAATGCAGAACTTAGTGTTTCAATGCAGAGCTTAGCGTTTCAATGCAGAACTTAGCGTTTCAATGCAGAAATTAGTGTTTCAATGCAGTACGTAGCGTTTCATTGCAGAACTTAGCATTTCAATGCAGAACTTAGCATTTCAATACAGAATGTACCGTTTCAAAGCAGAACTTTGCATTTCAAAGCAGAACTTACTGTTTCACTGCAGAACTTTGCGTTTCAATGCAGAACTTTCCGTTTCAAGTGAGAACTTGGCATTTCAATGCATACCTTAGCCTTTCAATGCGGATCTTTACCGTTTCCAAGCAGAACGTAGCGTTTCAAAGCAGAGCTTAGCGTTTCAAGTTACAAATTCCCGTTTCAATGCAGAACTTAGCGTTTCATTGCAGAGCTTAGCGTTTCAATGCAGAACTTAGCCTTTCAATGCAGATCTTTACCGTTTCAAAGCAGAACGTAGCATTTCAAATTAGAAGTTATTTTTTCAATGCAGACATAATCGTTTCAATGTAGAGCTTTAGAGTTTCAATGCACCTTAGGTTCCAAAGCAGAATGTAGAGTTTCAATGCAGAATGAACCCTTTCAAAGCAGAACCTGTTGTTTCAATGCAGATCTTAGCGTTTCAATGCTGAGCTTGCCATTTCAAGTGAGAACATACTATTTCAATGCAAAACTGACCTTTTCAATGGATACCTTAGCGTTTCCATGCATACCTTAGCTTTTCAATGCAGATCTTCACCGTTTCAAAGCAGAACTTAGCGTTTCAATGCAGACCTTAGCGTTTCAATGCAGAACTTAGTATTTCATTGCAGAGCTTAGCGTTTCAATGCAGAACTTAGCGTTTCAATGAAGAAATTAGTGTTTCAATGCAGGACGTAGCGTTTCATTGCAGAACTTAGCATTTCAATGCAGAACTTACTGTTTCAATGCAGAACTTTCCATTTCAAGTGAGAACTTGGCATTTCAATGCATACCTTAGCCTTTCAATGAGGATCTTTACCGTTTCATAGCAGAACGTAGTGTTTCAATGCAGAACTTAGCGTTTCAAAGGAGAACTTATTCTTTCAAATCTGTTCTCAGTGTTTCAATGTAGGACTTTAGGGCTTCAATGCACAACTTCGAGTTTCAATGCAGAACTTCGCGTTTCAATGCAGAACTTAGCGTTTCAAAGCAGAACCTACGCTTTCAATGCAGAACTTCGCGTTTCAAAGCAGAGCTTTGCGTTTCAAGTGACAAATTCCCGTTTCAATGCAGAACTTAGCGTTTCATTGCAGAACTTAGCGTTTCAATGCAGAATATAGCCTTTCAATGAAGATCTTTACCGTTTCAAAGCAGAACGTAGCATTTCAAATTAGAAGTTATTTTTTCAATGCAGACATTATTGTTTCAATGTAGAGCTTTAGAGTTTCAATGCACCTTAGGTTCCAAAGCAGAATGTAGAGTTTCAATGCAGAATGAACCTTTTCAAAGCAGAACCTGTTGTTTCAATGCAGATCTTAGCGTTTCAATGCTGAGCTTACCATTTCAAGTGAGAACATACTATTTCAATGCAGAACTGACCTTTTCAATGGATACCTTAGCGTTTCCATGCATACCTTAGTTTTTCAATGCAGATCTTCACCATTTCAAAGCAGAACTTAGCGTTTCAATGCAGACCTTAGCTTTTCAATGCAGAACTTAGTATTTCATTGCAGAGCTTAGCGTTTCAATGCAGAACTTAGCGTTTCAAAGCGGATCTTTACCCTTTCCAAGCAGAACGTACCGTTTCAAAGCAGAGCTTAGCGTTTCAAGTGACAGATTCCCGTTTCAATGCAGAACTTAGCGTTTCATTGCAGAGCTTAGCGTTTCAATGCAGAGATTAGCGTTTCAATGCAGAACTTAGTGTTTCAATGCAGAGCTTAGCGTTTCAATGCAGAACTTAGCGTTTCAATGCAGAAATTAGTGTTTCAATGCAGTACGTAGCGTTTCATTGCAGAACTTAGCATTTCAATGCAGAACTTAGCATTTCAATACAGAATGTACCGTTTCAAAGCAGAACTTTGCATTTCAAAGCAGAACTTACTGTTTCACTGCAGAACTTTGCGTTTCAATGCAGAACTTTCCGTTTCAAGTGAGAACTTGGCATTTCAATGCATACCTTAGCCTTTCAATGCGGATCTTTACCGTTTCCAAGCAGAACGTAGCGTTTCAAAGCAGAGCTTAGCGTTTCAAGTTACAAATTCCCGTTTCAATGCAGAACTTAGCGTTTCATTGCAGAGCTTAGCGTTTCAATGCAGAACTTAGCCTTTCAATGCAGATCTTTACCGTTTCAAAGCAGAACGTAGCATTTCAAATTAGAAGTTATTTTTTCAATGCAGACATTATCGTTTCAATGTAGGGGTTTAGAGTTTCAATGCACCTTAGGTTCCAAAGCAGAATGTAGAGTTTCAATGCAGAATGTACCCTTTCAAAGCAGAACCTGTTGTTTCAATGCAGATCTTAGCGTTTCAATGCTGAGCTTACCATTTCAAGTGAGAACATACTATTTCAATGCAGAACTGACCTTTTCAATGGATACCTTAGCGTTTCCATGCATACCTTAGCTTTTCAATGCAGATCTTCACCGTTTCAAAGCAGAACTTAGCGTTTCAATGCAGACCTTAGCTTTTCAATGCAGAACTTAGTATTTCATTGCAGAGCTTAGCGTTTCAATGCAGAACTTAGCGTTTCAATGCAGAAATTAGTGTTTCAATGCAGTACGTAGTGTTTCATTGCAGAACTTAGCATTTCAATGCAGAACATAGCATTTCAATACAGAATCTACCGTTTCAAAGCAGAACTTTGCATTTCAATGCAGAACTTACTGTTTCACTGCAGAACTTTGCGTTTCAATGCAGAACTTTCCGTTTCAAGTGAGAACTTGGCATTTCAATGCATACCTCAGCCTTTCAATGCGGATCTTTACCGTTTCCAAGCAGAACGTAGCGTTTCAAAGCAGAGCTTAGCGTTTCAAGTGACAAATTCCCGTTTCAATGCAGAACTTAGTGTTTCATTGCAGAGCTTAGCGTTTCAATGCAGAACTTAGCCTTTCAATGCAGATCTTTACCGTTTCAAAGCAGAACGTAGCATTTCAAATTAGAAGTTATTTTTTCAATGCAGACATTATCGTTTCAATGTAGAGCTTTAGAGTTTCAATGCACCTTAGGTTCCAAAGCAGATTGTAGAGTTTCAATGCAGAATGAACCCTTTCAAAGCAGAACCTGTTGTTTCAATGCAGATCTTAGCGTTTCAATGCTGAGCTTACCATTTCAAGTGAGAACATACTATTTCAATGCAGAACTGACCTTTTCAATGGATACCTTAGCGTTTCCATGCATACCTTAGTTTTTCAATGCAGATCTTCACCGTTTCAAAGCAGAACTTAGCGTTTCAATGCAGACCTTAGCTTTTCAATGCAGAACTTAGTATTTCATTGCAGAGCTTAGCGTTTCAATGCAGAACTTAGCGTTTCAATGCAGAAATTAGTGTTTCAATGCAGTACGTAGTGTTTCATTGCCGAACTTAGCATTTCAATGCAGAACTTAGCATTTCAATACAGAATCTACCGTTTCAAAGCAGAACCTTGCATTTCAATGCAGAAATTAGTGTTTCAATGCAGAACTTTGCTTTTCAAAGCAGAACTTTCCGTTTCAAGTGAGAACTTGGCATTTCAATGCATACCTCAGCCTTTCAATGTGGATCTTTACCGTTTCCAAGCAGAACGTAGCGTTTCAAAGCAGAGCTTAGCGTTTCAAGTGACAAATTCCCGTTTCAATGCAGAACTTTGTGTTACATTGCAGAGCTTAGCGTTTCAATGCAGAACTTAGCGTTTCAATGCAGAACTTAGCTTTTCAATGCGGAACTTGGTATTTCATTGCAGAACATAGTGTTTCAATGCAGAACTTAGCGTTTCAAAGGAGAACTTATTCTTTCAAATCTGTTCTCAGTGTTTCAATGTAGGACTTTAGGGCTTCAATACACAACTTCGAGTTTCAATGCAGAACTTCGCGTTTCAATGCAGAACTTAGCGTTTCAATGCAGAACCTACGCTTTCAATGCAGAACTTCGCGTTTCAAAGCAGAGCTTAGCGTTTCAAGTGACAAATTCCCGTTTCAATGCAGAACTTAGCGTTTCATTGCAGAGCTTAGCGTTTCGATGCAGAACATAGCCTTTCAATGCAGATCTTTACCGTTTCAAAGCAGAATGTAGCATTTCAAATTAGAAGTTATTTTTTCAATGCAGACATTATTGTTTCAATGTAGAGCTTTAGAGTTTCAATGCACCTTAGGTTCCAAAGCAGAATGTAGAGTTTCAATGCAGAATGAACCCTTTCAAAGCAGAACCTGTTGTTTCAATGCAGATCTTAGCGTTTCAATGCTGAGCTTACCATTTCAAGTGAGAACATACTATTTCAAAGTGGAACTGACCTTTTCAATGGATACCTTAGCGTTTCCATGCATACCTTAGCTTTTCAATGCAGATCTTCACCGTTTCAAAGCAGAACTTAGCGTTTCAATGCAGACCTTTGCTTTTCAATGCAGAACTGAGTATTTCATTGCAGAGCTTAGCGTTTCAATGCAGAACTTAGCGTTTCAATGCAGAAATTAGTGTTTCAATGCAGTACGTAGTGTTTCATTGCAGAGCATAGCATTTCAATGCAGAACTTAGCATTTCAATACAGAATGTACCGTTTCAAAGCAGAACTTTGCATTTCAATGCAGAACTTACTGTTTCACTGCAGAACTTAGCGTTTCAATGCAGAACTTAGCGTTTCAATGCAAAACTTACCGTTTCAATGCAGAACTTAGCCTTTCAGTGCAGATCTTTACGTTTCAATGCAGAACTTACCGTTTCAAGTGAGAACTTGGCATTTTGATGCATAACTTAGCCTTTCAATGAGGATCTTTACCGTTTCATAGCAGAACGTAGTGTTTCAATGCAGAACTTAGCGTTTCAAAGGAGAACTTATTCTTTCAAATCTGTTCTCAGTGTTTCAATGTAGTACTTTAGGGCTTCAATGCACATCTTCGAGTTTCAATGCAGAACTTCGCGTTTCAATGCAGAACTTAGCGTTTCAATGCAGAACCTACGCTTTCAATGCAGAACTTCGCGTTTCAAAGCAGAGCTGAGCGTTTCAAGTGACAAATTCCCGTTTCAATGCAGAACTTAGCGTTTCATTGCAGAGCTTAGCGTTTCAATGCAGAACATAGCCTTTCAATGAAGATCTTTACCGTTTCAAAGCAGAATGTAGCATTTCAAATTAGAAGTTATTTTTTCAATGCAGACGTAATCGTTTCAATGTAGAGCTTTAGAGTTTCAATGAACCTTAGGTTCCAAAGCAGAATGTAGAGTTTCAATGCAGAATGAACCCTTTCAAAGCAGAACCTGTTGTTTCAATGCAGAACTTAGCGTTTCAATGCTGAGCTTACCATTTCAAGTGAGAACATACTATTTCAATGCAGAACTGACCTTTTCAATGGATACATTAGCGTTTCCATGCATACCTTAGCTTTTCAATGCAGATCTTCACCGTTTCAAAGCAGAACTTAGCGTTTCTATGCAGAGCTTAGCGTTTCAATGCAGAACATAGCCTTTCAATGCAGAACTTAGCCTTTCAATGCAGAACTTAGCCTTTCAATGCAGATCTTTACCGTTTCAAAGCAGACATTATCGTTTCAATGCAGACCTTAGCTTTTCAATGCAGAACTTAGTTTTTCATTGCAGAGCTTAGCGTTTCAATGCAGAACTTAGCGTTTCAATGCAGAAATTAGTGTTTCAATGCAGAACTTTGCGTTTCAATGCAGAACTTTCCGTTTCAAGTGAGAACTTGGCATTTCAATGCATACCTCAGCCTTTCAATGCGGATCTTTACCGTTTCCAAGCAGAACTTCGCGTTTCAAAGCAGAGCTTAGCGTTTCAAGTGACAAATTCCCGTTTCAATGCAGAACTTAGCGTTTCATTGCAGAGCTTAGCGTTTCAATGCAGAGATTAGCGTTTCAATGCAGAACTTAGTGTTTCAATGCAGAACATAGCCTTTCAATGCGGATCTTTACCGTTTCAAAGCAGAACGTAGCATTTCAAATTAGAAGTTATTTTTTCAATGCAGACATTATCGTTTCAATGTAGAGCTTTAGAGTTTCAATGCACCTTAGGTTCCAAAGCAGAATGTAGAGTTTCAATGCAGAATGTACCCTTTCAAAGCAGAACCTGTTGTTTCAATGCAGATCTTAGCGTTTCAATGCTGAGCTTACCATTTCAAGTGAGAACATACTATTTCAATGCAGAACTGACCTTTTCAATGGATACCTTAGCGTTTCCATGCATACCTTAGCTTTTCAATGCAGATCTTCACCGTTTCAAAGCAGAACTTAGCGTTTCAATGCAGACCTTAGCTTTTCAATGCAGAACTTAGTATTTCATTGCAGAGCTTAGCGTTTCAATGCAGAACTTAGCGTTTCAATGCAGAAATTAGTGTTTCAATGCAGTACGTAGTGTTTCATTGCAGAACTTAGCATTTCAATGCAGAACTTAGCATTTCAATACAGAATGTACCGTTTCAAAGCAGAACTTTGCATTTCAATACAGAACTTACTGTTTCACTGCAGAACTTTGCGTTTCAATGCAGAACTTTCCGTTTCAAGTGAGAACTTGGCATTTCAATGCATACCTTAGCCTTTCAATGCGGATCTTTACCGTTTCCAAGCAGAACGTAGCGTTTCAAAGCAGAGCTTAGCGTTTCAAGTGACAAATTCCCGTTTCAATGCAGAACTTAGCGTTTCATTGCAGAGCTTAGCGTTTCAATGCAGAACATAGCCTTTCAATGCAGAACTTAGCGTTTCAATGCAGATCTTTACCGTTTCAAAGCAGAATGTAGAATTTCAAATTAGAAGTTATTTTTTCAATGCAGACATAATCGTTTCAATGTAGAGCTTTAGAGTTTCAATGCACCTTAGGTTCCAAAGCAGAATGTAGAGTTTCAATGCAGAATGAACCCTTTCAAAGCAGAACCTGTTGTTTCAATGCAGATCTTAGCGTTTCAATGCTGAGCTTGCCATTTCAAGTGAGAACATACTATTTCAATGCAAAACTGACCTTTTCAATGGATACCTTAGCGTTTCCATGCATACCTTAGCTTTTCAATGCAGATCTTCACCGTTTCAAAGCAGAACTTAGCGTTTCAATGCAGACCTTAGCGTTTCAATGCAGAACTTAGTATTTCATTGCAGAGCTTAGCGTTTCAATGCAGAACTTAGCGTTTCAATGAAGAAATTAGTGTTTCAATGCAGGACGTAGCGTTTCATTGCAGAACTTAGCATTTCAATGCAGAACTTACTGTTTCAATGCAGAACTTTCCATTTCAAGTGAGAACTTGGCATTTCAATGCATACCTTAGCCTTTCAATGAGGATCTTTACCGTTTCATAGCAGAACGTAGTGTTTCAATGCAGAACTTAGCGTTTCAAAGGAGAACTTATTCTTTCAAATCTGTTCTCAGTGTTTCAATGTAGGACTTTAGGGCTTCAATGCACAACTTCGAGTTTCAATGCAGAACTTCGCGTTTCAATGCAGAACTTAGCGTTTCAAAGCAGAACCTACGCTTTCAATGCAGAACTTCGCGTTTCAAAGCAGAGCTTTGCGTTTCAAGTGACAAATTCCCGTTTCAATGCAGAACTTAGCGTTTCATTGCAGAACTTAGCGTTTCAATGCAGAATATAGCCTTTCAATGAAGATCTTTACCGTTTCAAAGCAGAACGTAGCATTTCAAATTAGAAGTTATTTTTTCAATGCAGACATTATTGTTTCAATGTAGAGCTTTAGAGTTCCAATGCACCTTAGGTTCCAAAGCAGAATGTAGAGTTTCAATGCAGAATGAACCTTTTCAAAGCAGAACCTGTTGTTTCAATGCAGATCTTAGCGTTTCAATGCTGAGCTTACCATTTCAAGTGAGAACATACTATTTCAATGCAGAACTGACCTTTTCAATGGATACCTTAGCGTTTCCATGCATACCTTAGTTTTTCAATGCAGATCTTCACCATTTCAAAGCAGAACTTAGCGTTTCAATGCAGACCTTAGCTTTTCAATGCAGAACTTAGTATTTCATTGCAGAGCTTAGCGTTTCAATGCAGAACTTAGCGTTTCAAAGCGGATCTTTACCCTTTCCAAGCAGAACGTACCGTTTCAAAGCAGAGCTTAGCGTTTCAAGTGACAGATTCCCGTTTCAATGCAGAACTTAGCGTTTCATTGCAGAGCTTAGCGTTTCAATGCAGAGATTAGCGTTTCAATGCAGAACTTAGTGTTTCAATGCAGAGCTTAGCGTTTCAATGCAGAACTTAGCGTTTCAATGCAGAAATTAGTGTTTCAATGCAGTACGTAGCGTTTCATTGCAGAACTTAGCATTTCAATGCAGAACTTAGCATTTCAATACAGAATGTACCGTTTCAAAGCAGAACTTTGCATTTCAAAGCAGAACTTACTGTTTCACTGCAGAACTTTGCGTTTCAATGCAGAACTTTCCGTTTCAAGTGAGAACTTGGCATTTCAATGCATACCTTAGCCTTTCAATGCGGATCTTTACCGTTTCCAAGCAGAACGTAGCGTTTCAAAGCAGAGCTTAGCGTTTCAAGTTACAAATTCCCGTTTCAATGCAGAACTTAGCGTTTCATTGCAGAGCTTAGCGTTTCAATGCAGAACTTAGCCTTTCAATGCAGATCTTTACCGTTTCAAAGCAGAACGTAGCATTTCAAATTAGAAGTTATTTTTTCAATGCAGACATTATCGTTTCAATGTAGGGGTTTAGAGTTTCAATGCACCTTAGGTTCCAAAGCAGAATGTAGAGTTTCAATGCAGAATGTACCCTTTCAAAGCAGAACCTGTTGTTTCAATGCAGATCTTAGCGTTTCAATGCTGAGCTTACCATTTCAAGTGAGAACATACTATTTCAATGCAGAACTGACCTTTTCAATGGATACCTTAGCGTTTCAATGCAGACCTTAGCTTTTCAATGCAGAACTTAGTATTTCATTGCAGAGCTTAGCGTTTCAATGCAGAACTTAGCGTTTCAATGCAGAAATTAGTGTTTCAATGCAGTACGTAGTGTTTCATTGCAGAACTTAGCATTTCAATGCAGAACTTAGCATTTCAATACAGAATGTACCGTTTCAAAGCAGAACTTTGCATTTCAAAGCAGAACTTACTGTTTCACTGCAGAACTTTGCGTTTCAATGCAGAACTTTCCGTTTCAAGTGAGAACTTGGCATTTCAATGCATACCTTAGCCTTTCAATGCGGATCTTTACCGTTTCCAAGCAGAACGTAGCGTTTCAAAGCAGAGCTTAGCGTTTCAAGTGACAAATTCCCGTTTCAATGCAGAACTTAGCGTTTCATTGCAGAGCTTAGCGTTTCAATGCAGAACTTAGCGTTTCAATGCAGATCTTTACCGTTTCAAAGCAGATCTTTACCGTTTCAAAGCAGAATGTAGCATTTCAAATTAGAAGTTATTTTTTCAATGCAGACATAATCGTTTCAATGTAGAGCTTTAGAGTTTCAATGCACCTTAGGTTCCAAAGCAGAATGTAGAGTTTCAATGCAGAATGAACCCTTTCAAAGCAGAACCTGTTGTTTCAATGCAGATCTTAGCGTTTCAATGCTGAGCTTGCCATTTCAAGTGAGAACATACTATTTCAATGCAAAACTGACCTTTTCAATGGATACCTTAGCGTTTCCATGCATACCTTAGCTTTTCAATGCAGATCTTCACCGTTTCAAAGCAGAACTTAGCGTTTCAATGCAGACCTTAGCGTTTCAATGCAGAACTTAGTATTTCATTGCAGAGCTTAGCGTTTCAATGCAGAACTTAGCGTTTCAATGAAGAAATTAGTGTTTCAATGCAGGACGTAGCGTTTCATTGCAGAACTTAGCATTTCAATGCAGAACTTACTGTTTCAATGCAGAACTTTCCATTTCAAGTGAGAACTTGGCATTTCAATGCATACCTTAGCCTTTCAATGAGGATCTTTACCGTTTCATAGCAGAACGTAGTGTTTCAATGCAGAACTTAGCGTTTCAAAGGAGAACTTATTCTTTCAAATCTGTTCTCAGTGTTTCAATGTAGGACTTTAGGGCTTCAATGCACAACTTCGAGTTTCAATGCAGAACTTCGCGTTTCAATGCAGAACTTAGCGTTTCAAAGCAGAACCTACGCTTTCAATGCAGAACTTCGCGTTTCAAAGCAGAGCTTTGCATTTCAAGTGACAAATTCCCGTTTCAATGCAGAACTTAGCGTTTCATTGCAGAACTTAGCGTTTCAATGCAGAATATAGCCTTTCAATGAAGATCTTTACCGTTTCAAAGCAGAACGTAGCATTTCAAATTAGAAGTTATTTTTTCAATGCAGACATTATCGTTTCAATGTAGAGCTTTAGAGTTTCAATGCACCTTAGGTTCCAAAGCAGAATGTAGTGTTTCAATGCAGAATGTACCCTTTCAAAGCAGAACCTGTTGTTTCAATGCAGATCTTAGCGTTTCACAGAATCACAGAATCACAGAATCACAGAATCCCAAGGGTTGGAAGGGACCTAAAAAGATCATCTAGTCCAACCCCCCTGCAAGAGCAGGGTAACCTACAGTACATCACACAGGAACTTGTCCAGGCGGGCCTTGAATATCTCCAGTGTAGGAGACTCCACAACCCCCCTGGGCAACCTGTTCCAGTGCTCTGTCACTCTTACAGTAAAGAAGTTCTTCCTGATGTTAACGTGGAACTTCCTATGTTCCAGTTTACACCCATTGCCCCTTGTCCTATCACTGGATATCACTGAAAAAAGCCTAGCTCCATCATCCTGACACCTACCCTTCACATATTTGTAAACATTGATGAGGTCACCCCTCAGTCTCCTCTTCTCCAAGCTAAAGAGACCCAGCTCCCTCAGCCTCTCCTCATAAGGGAGATGTTCCACTCCCTTAATCATCTTTGTGGCTCTGCGCTGGACTCCTTCAAGCAATTCCCTGTCCTTCTTGAACAGAGGGGCCCAGAACTGGACGCAATATTCCAGATGCGGCCTCACCAAGGCTGAGTAGAGGGGGAGGAGAACCTCTCTTGACCTACTAACCACTCCCTTTCTAATGCACCCTAAGATGCCATTTGCCTTCTTGGCCACAAGAGCACATTGCCGGCTCATGGTCATCCTCCTATGAGCTTACCATTTCAAGTGAGAACATACTATTTCAATGCAGAACTGACCTTTTCAATGGATACCTTAGCGTTTCCATGCATACCTTAGTTTTTCAATGCAGATCTTCACCATTTCAAAGCAGAACTTAGCGTTTCAATGCAGACCTTAGCTTTTCAATGCAGAACTTAGTATTTCATTGCAGAGCTTAGCGTTTCAACGCAGAACTTAGCGTTTCAAAGCGGATCTTTACCCTTTCCAAGCAGAACGTACCGTTTCAAAGCAGAGCTTAGCGTTTCAAGTGACAGATTCCCGTTTCAATGCAGAACTTAGCGTTTCATTGCAGAGCTTAGCGTTTCAATGCAGAGATTAGCGTTTCAATGCAGAACTTAGTGTTTCAATGCAGAGCTTAGCGTTTCAATGCAGAACTTAGCGTTTCAATGCAGAAATTAGTGTTTCAATGCAGTACGTAGCGTTTCATTGCAGAACTTAGCATTTCAATGCAGAACTTAGCATTTCAATACAGAATGTACCGTTTCAAAGCAGAACTTTGCATTTCAAAGCAGAACTTACTGTTTCACTGCAGAACTTTGCGTTTCAATGCAGAACTTTCCGTTTCAAGTGAGAACTTGGCATTTCAATGCATACCTTAGCCTTTCAATGCGGATCTTTACCGTTTCCAAGCAGAACGTAGCGTTTCAAAGCAGAGCTTAGCGTTTCAAGTTACAAATTCCCGTTTCAATGCAGAACTTAGCGTTTCATTGCAGAGCTTAGCGTTTCAATGCAGAACTTAGCCGTTCAATGCAGATCTTTACCGTTTCAAAGCAGAATGTAGCATTTCAAATTAGAAGTTATTTTTTCAATGCAGACATAATCGTTTCAATGTAGAGCTTTAGAGTTTCAATGCACCTTAGGTTCCAAAGCAGAATGTAGAGTTTCAATGCAGAATGAACCCTTTCAAAGCAGAACCTGTTGTTTCAATGCAGATCTTAGCGTTTCAATGCTGAGCTTGCCATTTCAAGTGAGAACATACTATTTCAATGCAAAACTGACCTTTTCAATGGATACCTTAGCGTTTCCATGCATACCTTAGCTTTTCAATGCAGATCTTCACCGTTTCAAAGCAGAACTTAGCGTTTCAATGCAGACCTTAGCGTTTCAATGCAGAACTTAGTATTTCATTGCAGAGCTTAGCGTTTCAATGCAGAACTTAGCGTTTCAATGAAGAAATTAGTGTTTCAATGCAGGACGTAGCGTTTCATTGCAGAACTTAGCATTTCAATGCAGAACTTACTGTTTCAATGCAGAACTTTCCATTTCAAGTGAGAACTTGGCATTTCAATGCATACCTTAGCCTTTCAATGAGGATCTATACCGTTTCATAGCAGAACGTAGTGTTTCAATGCAGAACTTAGCGTTTCAAAGGAGAACTTATTCTTTCAAATCTGTTCTCAGTGTTTCAATGTAGGACTTTAGGGCTTCAATGCACAACTTCGAGTTTCAATGCAGAACTTCGCGTTTCAATGCAGAACTTAGCGTTTCAAAGCAGAACCTACGCTTTCAATGCAGAACTTCGCGTTTCAAAGCAGAGCTTTGCGTTTCAAGTGACAAATTCCCGTTTCAATGCAGAACTTAGCGTTTCATTGCAGAACTTAGCGTTTCAATGCAGAATATAGCCTTTCAATGAAGATCTTTACCGTTTCAAAGCAGAACGTAGCATTTCAAATTAGAAGTTATTTTTTCAATGCAGACATTATTGTTTCAATGTAGAGCTTTAGAGTTTCAATGCACCTTAGGTTCCAAAAAAGAATGTAGAGTTTCAATGCAGAATGAACCTTTTCAAAGCAGAACCTGTTGTTTCAATGCAGATCTTAGCGTTTCAATGCTGAGCTTACCATTTCAAGTGAGAACATACTATTTCAATGCAGAACTGACCTTTTCAATGGATACCTTAGCGTTTCCATGCATACCTTAGTTTTTCAATGCAGATCTTCACCATTTCAAAGCAGAACTTAGCGTTTCAATGCAGACCTTAGCTTTTCAATGCAGAACTTAGTATTTCATTGCAGAGCTTAGCGTTTCAATGCAGAACTTAGCGTTTCAAAGCGGATCTTTACCCTTTCCAAGCAGAACGTACCGTTTCAAAGCAGAGCTTAGCGTTTCAAGTGACAGATTCCCGTTTCAATGCAGAACTTAGCGTTTCATTGCAGAGCTTAGCGTTTCAATGCAGAGATTAGCGTTTCAATGCAGAACTTAGTGTTTCAATGCAGAGCTTAGCGTTTCAATGCAGAACTTAGCGTTTCAATGCAGAAATTAGTGTTTCAATGCAGTACGTAGCGTTTCATTGCAGAACTTAGCATTTCAATGCAGAACTTAGCATTTCAATACAGAATGTACCGTTTCAAAGCAGAACTTTGCATTTCAAAGCAGAACTTACTGTTTCACTGCAGAACTTTGCGTTTCAATGCAGAACTTTCCGTTTCAAGTGAGAACTTGGCATTTCAATGCATACCTTAGCCTTTCAATGCGGATCTTTACCGTTTCCAAGCAGAACGTAGCGTTTCAAAGCAGAGCTTAGCGTTTCAAGTTACAAATTCCCGTTTCAATGCAGAACTTAGCGTTTCATTGCAGAGCTTAGCGTTTCAATGCAGAACTTAGCCTTTCAATGCAGATCTTTACCGTTTCAAAGCAGAACGTAGCATTTCAAATTAGAAGTTATTTTTTCAATGCAGACATAATCGTTTCAATGTAGAGCTTTAGAGTTTCAATGCACCTTAGGTTCCAAAGCAGAATGTAGAGTTTCAATGCAGAATGAACCCTTTCAAAGCAGAACCTGTTGTTTCAATGCAGATCTTAGCGTTTCAATGCTGAGCTTGCCATTTCAAGTGAGAACATACTATTTCAATGCAAAACTGACCTTTTCAATGGATACCTTAGCGTTTCCATGCATACCTTAGCTTTTCAATGCAGATCTTCACCGTTTCAAAGCAGAACTTAGCGTTTCAATGCAGACCTTAGCGTTTCAATGCAGAACTTAGTATTTCATTGCAGAGCTTAGCGTTTCAATGCAGAACTTAGCGTTTCAATGAAGAAATTAGTGTTTCAATGCAGGACGTAGCGTTTCATTGCAGAACTTAGCATTTCAATGCAGAACTTACTGTTTCAATGCAGAACTTTCCATTTCAAGTGAGAACTTGGCATTTCAATGCATACCTTAGCCTTTCAATGAGGATCTTTACCGTTTCATAGCAGAACGTAGTGTTTCAATGCAGAACTTAGCGTTTCAAAGGAGAACTTATTCTTTCAAATCTGTTCTCAGTGTTTCAATGTAGGACTTTAGGGCTTCAATGCACAACTTCGAGTTTCAATGCAGAACTTCGCGTTTCAATGCAGAACTTAGCGTTTCAAAGCAGAACCTACGCTTTCAATGCAGAACTTCGCGTTTCAAAGCAGAGCTTTGCGTTTCAAGTGACAAATTCCCGTTTCAATGCAGAACTTAGCGTTTCATTGCAGAACTTAGCGTTTCAATGCAGAATATAGCCTTTCAATGAAGATCTTTACCGTTTCAAAGCAGAACGTAGCATTTCAAATTAGAAGTTATTTTTTCAATGCAGACATTATTGTTTCAATGTAGAGCTTTAGAGTTTCAATGCACCTTAGGTTCCAAAGCAGAATGTAGAGTTTCAATGCAGAATGAACCTTTTCAAAGCAGAACCTGTTGTTTCAATGCAGATCTTAGCGTTTCAATGCTGAGCTTACCATTTCAAGTGAGAACATACTATTTCAATGCAGAACTGACCTTTTCAATGGATACCTTAGCGTTTCCATGCATACCTTAGTTTTTCAATGCAGATCTTCACCATTTCAAAGCAGAACTTAGCGTTTCAATGCAGACCTTAGCTTTTCAATGCAGAACTTAGTATTTCATTGCAGAGCTTAGCGTTTCAATGCAGAACTTAGCGTTTCAAAGCGGATCTTTACCCTTTCCAAGCAGAACGTACCGTTTCAAAGCAGAGCTTAGCGTTTCAAGTGACAGATTCCCGTTTCAATGCAGAACTTAGCGTTTCATTGCAGAGCTTAGCGTTTCAATGCAGAGATTAGCGTTTCAATGCAGAACTTAGTGTTTCAATGCAGAGCTTAGCGTTTCAATGCAGAACTTAGCGTTTCAATGCAGAAATTAGTGTTTCAATGCAGTACGTAGCGTTTCATTGCAGAACTTAGCATTTCAATGCAGAACTTAGCATTTCAATACAGAATGTACCGTTTCAAAGCAGAACTTTGCATTTCAAAGCAGAACTTACTGTTTCACTGCAGAACTTTGCGTTTCAATGCAGAACTTTCCGTTTCAAGTGAGAACTTGGCATTTCAATGCATACCTTAGCCTTTCAATGCGGATCTTTACCGTTTCCAAGCAGAACGTAGCGTTTCAAAGCAGAGCTTAGCGTTTCAAGTTACAAATTCCCGTTTCAATGCAGAACTTAGCGTTTCATTGCAGAGCTTAGCGTTTCAATGCAGAACTTAGCCTTTCAATGCAGATCTTTACCGTTTCAAAGCAGAACGTAGCATTTCAAATTAGAAGTTATTTTTTCAATGCAGACATTATCGTTTCAATGTAGGGGTTTAGAGTTTCAATGCACCTTAGGTTCCAAAGCAGAATGTAGAGTTTCAATGCAGAATGTACCCTTTCAAAGCAGAACCTGTTGTTTCAATGCAGATCTTAGCGTTTCAATGCTGAGCTTACCATTTCAAGTGAGAACATACTATTTCAATGCAGAACTGACCTTTTCAATGGATACCTTAGCGTTTCCATGCATACCTTAGCTTTTCAATGCAGATCTTCACCGTTTCAAAGCAGAACTTAGCGTTTCAATGCAGACCTTAGCTTTTCAATGCAGAACTTAGTATTTCATTGCAGAGCTTAGCGTTTCAATGCAGAACTTAGCGTTTCAATGCAGAAATTAGTGTTTCAATGCAGTACGTAGTGTTTCATTGCAGAACTTAGCATTTCAATGCAGAACATAGCATTTCAATACAGAATCTACCGTTTCAAAGCAGAACTTTGCATTTCAATGCAGAACTTACTGTTTCACTGCAGAACTTTGCGTTTCAATGCAGAACTTTCCGTTTCAAGTGAGAACTTGGCATTTCAATGCATACCTCAGCCTTTCAATGCGGATCTTTACCGTTTCCAAGCAGAACGTAGCGTTTCAAAGCAGAGCTTAGCGTTTCAAGTGACAAATTCCCGTTTCAATGCAGAACTTAGTGTTTCATTGCAGAGCTTAGCGTTTCAATGCGGAACTTAGCCTTTCAATGCAGATCTTTACCGTTTCAAAGCAGAACGTAGCATTTCAAATTAGAAGTTATTTTTTCAATGCAGACATTATCGTTTCAATGTAGAGCTTTAGAGTTTCAATGCACCTTAGGTTCCAAAGCAGATTGTAGAGTTTCAATGCAGAATGAACCCTTTCAAAGCAGAACCTGTTGTTTCAATGCAGATCTTAGCGTTTCAATGCTGAGCTTACCATTTCAAGTGAGAACATACTATTTCAATGCAGAACTGACCTTTTCAATGGATACCTTAGCGTTTCCATGCATACCTTAGTTTTTCAATGCAGATCTTCACCGTTTCAAAGCAGAACTTAGCGTTTCAATGCAGACCTTAGCGTTTCAATGCAGAACTTAGTATTTCATTGCAGAGCTTAGCGTTTCAATGCAGAACTTAGCGTTTCAATGAAGAAATTAGTGTTTCAATGCAGGACGTAGCGTTTCATTGCAGAACTTAGCATTTCAATGCAGAACTTACTGTTTCAATGCAGAACTTTCCATTTCAAGTGAGAACTTGGCATTTCAATGCATACCTTAGCCTTTCAATGAGGATCTTTACCGTTTCATAGCAGAACGTAGTGTTTCAATGCAGAACTTAGCGTTTCAAAGGAGAACTTATTCTTTCAAATCTGTTCTCAGTGTTTCAATGTAGGACTTTAGGGCTTCAATGCACAACTTCGAGTTTCAATGCAGAACTTCGCGTTTCAATGCAGAACTTAGCGTTTCAAAGCAGAACCTACGCTTTCAATGCAGAACTTCGCGTTTCAAAGCAGAGCTTTGCGTTTCAAGTGACAAATTCCCGTTTCAATGCAGAACTTAGCGTTTCATTGCAGAACTTAGCGTTTCAATGCAGAATATAGCCTTTCAATGAAGATCTTTACCGTTTCAAAGCAGAACGTAGCATTTCAAATTAGAAGTTATTTTTTCAATGCAGACATTATTGTTTCAATGTAGAGCTTTAGAGTTTCAATGCACCTTAGGTTCCAAAGCAGAATGTAGAGTTTCAATGCAGAATGAACCTTTTCAAAGCAGAACCTGTTGTTTCAATGCAGATCTTAGCGTTTCAATGCTGAGCTTACCATTTCAAGTGAGAACATACTATTTCAATGCAGAACTGACCTTTTCAATGGATACCTTAGCGTTTCCATGCATACCTTAGTTTTTCAATGCAGATCTTCACCATTTCAAAGCAGAACTTAGCGTTTCAATGCAGACCTTAGCTTTTCAATGCAGAACTTAGTATTTCATTGCAGAGCTTAGCGTTTCAATGCAGAACTTAGCGTTTCAAAGCGGATCTTTACCCTTTCCAAGCAGAACGTACCGTTTCAAAGCAGAGCTTAGCGTTTCAAGTGACAGATTCCCGTTTCAATGCAGAACTTAGCGTTTCATTGCAGAGCTTAGCGTTTCAATGCAGAGATTAGCGTTTCAATGCAGAACTTAGTGTTTCAATGCAGAGCTTAGCGTTTCAATGCAGAACTTAGCGTTTCAATGCAGAAATTAGTGTTTCAATGCAGTACGTAGCGTTTCATTGCAGAACTTAGCATTTCAATGCAGAACTTAGCATTTCAATACAGAATGTACCGTTTCAAAGCAGAACTTTGCATTTCAAAGCAGAACTTACTGTTTCACTGCAGAACTTTGCGTTTCAATGCAGAACTTTCCGTTTCAAGTGAGAACTTGGCATTTCAATGCATACCTTAGCCTTTCAATGCGGATCTTTACCGTTTCCAAGCAGAACGTAGCGTTTCAAAGCAGAGCTTAGCGTTTCAAGTTACAAATTCCCGTTTCAATGCAGAACTTAGCGTTTCATTGCAGAGCTTAGCGTTTCAATGCAGAACTTAGCCTTTCAATGCAGATCTTTACCGTTTCAAAGCAGAACGTAGCATTTCAAATTAGAAGTTATTTTTTCAATGCAGACATTATCGTTTCAATGTAGGGGTTTAGAGTTTCAATGCACCTTAGGTTCCAAAGCAGAATGTAGAGTTTCAATGCAGAATGTACCCTTTCAAAGCAGAACCTGTTGTTTCAATGCAGATCTTAGCGTTTCAATGCTGAGCTTACCATTTCAAGTGAGAACATACTATTTCAATGCAGAACTGACCTTTTCAATGGATACCTTAGCGTTTCCATGCATACCTTAGCTTTTCAATGCAGATCTTCACCGTTTCAAAGCAGAACTTAGCGTTTCAATGCAGACCTTAGCTTTTCAATGCAGAACTTAGTATTTCATTGCAGAGCTTAGCGTTTCAATGCAGAACTTAGCGTTTCAATGCAGAAATTAGTGTTTCAATGCAGTACGTAGTGTTTCATTGCAGAACTTAGCATTTCAATGCAGAACATAGCATTTCAATACAGAATCTACCGTTTCAAAGCAGAACTTTGCATTTCAATGCAGAACTTACTGTTTCACTGCAGAACTTTGCGTTTCAATGCAGAACTTTCCGTTTCAAGTGAGAACTTGGCATTTCAATGCATACCTCAGCCTTTCAATGCGGATCTTTACCGTTTCCAAGCAGAACGTAGCGTTTCAAAGCAGAGCTTAGCGTTTCAAGTGACAAATTCCCGTTTCAATGCAGAACTTAGTGTTTCATTGCAGAGCTTAGCGTTTCAATGCAGAACTTAGCCTTTCAATGCAGATCTTTACCGTTTCAAAGCAGAACGTAGCATTTCAAATTAGAAGTTATTTTTTCAATGCAGACATTATCGTTTCAATGTAGAGCTTTAGAGTTTCAATGCACCTTAGGTTCCAAAGCAGATTGTAGAGTTTCAATGCAGAATGAACCCTTTCAAAGCAGAACCTGTTGTTTCAATGCAGATCTTAGCGTTTCAATGCTGAGCTTACCATTTCAAGTGAGAACATACTATTTCAATGCAGAACTGACCTTTTCAATGGATACCTTAGCGTTTCCATGCATACCTTAGTTTTTCAATGCAGATCTTCACCGTTTCAAAGCAGAACTTAGCGTTTCAATGCAGACCTTAGCTTTTCAATGCAGAACTTAGTATTTCATTGCAGAGCTTAGCGTTTCAATGCAGAACTTAGCGTTTCAATGCAGAAATTAGTGTTTCAATGCAGTACGTAGTGTTTCATTGCCGAACTTAGCATTTCAATGCAGAACTTAGCATTTCAATACAGAATCTACCGTTTCAAAGCAGAACCTTGCATTTCAATGCAGAAATTAGTGTTTCAATGCAGAACTTTGCTTTTCAAAGCAGAACTTTCCGTTTCAAGTGAGAACTTGGCATTTCAATGCATACCTCAGCCTTTCAATGTGGATCTTTACCGTTTCCAAGCAGAACGTAGCGTTTCAAAGCAGAGCTTAGCGTTTCAAGTGACAAATTCCCGTTTCAATGCAGAACTTTGTGTTACATTGCAGAGCTTAGCGTTTCAATGCAGAACTTAGCGTTTCAATGCAGAACTTAGCTTTTCAATGCGGAACTTGGTATTTCATTGCAGAACATAGTGTTTCAATGCAGAACTTAGCGTTTCAAAGGAGAACTTATTCTTTCAAATCTGTTCTCAGTGTTTCAATGTAGGACTTTAGGGCTTCAATACACAACTTCGAGTTTCAATGCAGAACTTCGCGTTTCAATGCAGAACTTAGCGTTTCAATGCAGAACCTACGCTTTCAATGCAGAACTTCGCGTTTCAAAGCAGAGCTGAGCGTTTCAAGTGACAAATTCCCGTTTCAATGCAGAACTTAGCGTTTCATTGCAGAGCTTAGCGTTTCGATGCAGAACATAGCCTTTCAATGCAGATCTTTACCGTTTCAAAGCAGAATGTAGCATTTCAAATTAGAAGTTATTTTTTCAATGCAGACATTATTGTTTCAATGTAGAGCTTTAGAGTTTCAATGCACCTTAGGTTCCAAAGCAGAATGTAGAGTTTCAATGCAGAATGAACCCTTTCAAAGCAGAACCTGTTGTTTCAATGCAGATCTTAGCGTTTCAATGCTGAGCTTACCATTTCAAGTGAGAACATACTATTTCAAAGTGGAACTGACCTTTTCAATGGATACCTTAGCGTTTCCATGCATACCTTAGCTTTTCAATGCAGATCTTCACCGTTTCAAAGCAGAACTTAGCGTTTCAATGCAGACCTTTGCTTTTCAATGCAGAACTGAGTATTTCATTGCAGAGCTTAGCGTTTCAATGCAGAACTTAGCGTTTCAATGCAGAAATTAGTGTTTCAATGCAGTACGTAGTGTTTCATTGCAGAGCATAGCATTTCAATGCAGAACTTAGCATTTCAATACAGAATGTACCGTTTCAAAGCAGAACTTTGCATTTCAATGCAGAACTTACTGTTTCACTGCAGAACTTAGCGTTTCAATGCAGAACTTAGCGTTTCAATGCAAAACTTACCGTTTCAATGCAGAACTTAGCCTTTCAGTGCAGATCTTTACGTTTCAATGCAGAACTTACCGTTTCAAGTGAGAACTTGGCATTTTGATGCATAACTTAGCCTTTCAATGAGGATCTTTACCGTTTCATAGCAGAACGTAGTGTTTCAATGCAGAACTTAGCGTTTCAAAGGAGAACTTATTCTTTCAAATCTGTTCTCAGTGTTTCAATGTAGTACTTTAGGGCTTCAATGCACATCTTCGAGTTTCAATGCAGAACTTCGCGTTTCAATGCAGAACTTAGCGTTTCAATGCAGAACCTACGCTTTCAATGCAGAACTTCGCGTTTCAAAGCAGAGCTGAGCGTTTCAAGTGACAAATTCCCGTTTCAATGCAGAACTTAGCGTTTCATTGCAGAGCTTAGCGTTTCAATGCAGAACATAGCCTTTCAATGAAGATCTTTACCGTTTCAAAGCAGAACGTAGCATTTCAAATTAGAAGTTATTTTTTCAATGCAGACATTATTGTTTCAATGTAGAGCTTTAGAGTTTCAATGCACCTTAGGTTCCAAAGCAGAATGTAGAGTTTCAATGCAGAATGAACCCTTTCAAAGCAGAACCTGTTGTTTCAATGCAGAACTTAGCGTTTCAATGCTGAGCTTACCATTTCAAGTGAGAACATACTATTTCAATGCAGAACTGACCTTTTCAATGGATACATTAGCGTTTCCATGCATACCTTAGCTTTTCAATGCAGATCTTCACCGTTTCAAAGCAGAACTTAGCGTTTCTATGCAGAGCTTAGCGTTTCAATGCAGAACATAGCCTTTCAATGCAGAACTTAGCCTTTCAATGCAGAACTTAGCCTTTCAATGCAGATCTTTACCGTTTCAAAGCAGACATTATCGTTTCAATGCAGACCTTAGCTTTTCAATGCAGAACTTAGTTTTTCATTGCAGAGCTTAGCGTTTCAATGCAGAACTTAGCGTTTCAATGCAGAAATTAGTGTTTCAATGCAGAACTTTGCGTTTCAATGCAGAACTTTCCGTTTCAAGTGAGAACTTGGCATTTCAATGCATACCTCAGCCTTTCAATGCGGATCTTTACCGTTTCCAAGCAGAACTTCGCGTTTCAAAGCAGAGCTTAGCGTTTCAAGTGACAAATTCCCGTTTCAATGCAGAACTTAGCGTTTCATTGCAGAGCTTAGCGTTTCAATGCAGAGATTAGCGTTTCAATGCAGAACTTAGTGTTTCAATGCAGAACATAGCCTTTCAATGCGGATCTTTACCGTTTCAAAGCAGAACGTAGCATTTCAAATTAGAAGTTATTTTTTCAATGCAGACATTATCGTTTCAATGTAGAGCTTTAGAGTTTCAATGCACCTTAGGTTCCAAAGCAGAATGTAGAGTTTCAATGCAGAATGTACCCTTTCAAAGCAGAACCTGTTGTTTCAATGCAGATCTTAGCGTTTCAATGCTGAGCTTACCATTTCAAGTGAGAACATACTATTTCAATGCAGAACTGACCTTTTCAATGGATACCTTAGCGTTTCCATGCATACCTTAGCTTTTCAATGCAGATCTTCACCGTTTCAAAGCAGAACTTAGCGTTTCAATGCAGACCTTAGCTTTTCAATGCAGAACTTAGTATTTCATTGCAGAGCTTAGCGTTTCAATGCAGAACTTAGCGTTTCAATGCAGAAATTAGTGTTTCAATGCAGTACGTAGCGTTTCATTGCAGAACTTAGCATTTCAATGCAGAACATAGCATTTCAATACAGAATGTACCGTTTCAAAGCAGAACTTTGCATTTCAATACAGAACTTACTGTTTCACTGCAGAACTTAGCGTTTCAATGCAGAACTTAGCGTTTCAATGCAAAACTTACCGTTTCAATGCAGAACTTAGCCTTTCAGTGCAGATCTTTACGTTTCATTGCAGAACTTACCGTTTCAAGTGAGAACTTGGCATTTTGATGCATAACTTAGCCTTTCAATGAGGATCTTTACCGTTTCATAGCAGAACGTAGTGTTTCAATGCAGAACTTAGCGTTTCAAAGGAGAACTTATTCTTTCAAATCTGTTCTCAGTGTTTCAATGTAGTACTTTAGGGCTTCAATGCACATCTTCGAGTTTCAATGCAGTACTTCGCGTTTCAATGCAGAACTTAGCGTTTCAATGCAGAACCTACGCTTTCAATGCAGAACTTCGCGTTTCAAAGCAGAGCTGAGCGTTTCAAGTGACAAATACCCGTTTCAATGCAGAACTTAGCGTTTCATTGCAGAGCTTAGCGTTTCAATGCAGAACTTAGCATTTCAATACAGAATCTACCGTTTCAAAGCAGAACTTTGCATTTCAATGCAGAACTTACTGTTTCACTGCAGAACTTTACGTTTCAATGCAGAACTTTTCGTTTCAAGTGAGAACTTGGCATTTCAATGCATACGTAAGCCTTTCAATGCGGATCTTTACCATTTCCACGCAGAACGTAGCGTTTCAAAGCAGAGCTTAGCGTTTCAAGTGACAAATTCCCGTTTCAATGCAGAACTTAGCGTTTCATTGCAGAGCTTAGCGTTTCAATGCAGAACTTTGCCTTTCAATGCAGATCTTTACCGTTTCAAAGCAGAACGTAGCATTTCAAATTAGAAGTTATTTTTTCAATGCAGACATTATCGTTTCAATGTAGAGCTTTAGAGTTTCAATGCACCTTAGGTTCCAAAGCAGAATGTAGAGTTTCAATGCAGAATGAACCCTTTCAAAGCAGAACCTGTTGTTTCAATGCAGATCTTAGCGTTTCAATGCTGAGCTTACCATTTCAAGTGAGAACATACTATTTCAAAGTGGAACTGACCTTTTCAATGGATACCTTAGCGTTTCCATGCATACCTTAGCTTTTCAATGCAGATCTTCACCGTTTCAAAGCAGAACTTAGCGTTTCAATGCAGACCTTAGCTTTTCAATGCAGAACTTAGTATTTCATTGCAGAGCTTAGCGTTTCAATGCAGAACTTAGCGTTTCAATGCAGAATTTAGTATTTCAATGCAGTACGTACTGTTTCATTGCAGAACTTAGCATTTCAATGCAGAACTTAGCATTTCAATACAGAATCTACCGGTTCAAAGCAGAACTTTGCATTTCAATGCAGAACGTACTGTTTCACTGCAGAACTTTGCGTTTCAATGCACAAATTTCCGTTTCAAGTGAGAACTTGGCATTTCAATGCATACCTTAGCCTTTCAATGCGGATCTTTACCGTTTCCAAGCAGAACGTAGCGTTTCAAAGCAGAGCTTAGCGTTTCAAGTGACAGATTCCCGTTTCAATGCAGAACTTAGCGTTTCATTGCAGAGCTTAGCGTTTCAATGCAGAGATTCGCGTTTCAATGCAGAACTTAGTGTTTCAATGCAGAACTTAGCCTTTCAATGCAGATCTTTACCGTTTCAAAGCATAACGTAGCATTTCAAATTAGAAGTTATTTTTTCAATGCAGACATTATCGTTTCAATGTAGAGCTTTAGAGTTTCAATGCACCTTAGGTTCCAAAGCAGAATGTAGAGTTTCAATGCAGAATGAACCCTTTCAAAGCAGAACCTGTTGTTTCAATGCAGATCTTAGCGTTTCAATGCTGAGCTTACCATTTCAAGTGAGAACATAACATTTCAAAGTGGAACTGACCTTTTCAATGGATACCTTAGCGTTTCCATGCATACCTTAGCTTTTCAATGCAGATCTTCACCGTTTCAAAGCAGAACTTAGCGTTTCAATGCAGACCTTAGCTTTTCAATGCAGAACTTAGTATTTCATTGCAGAGCTTAGCGTTTCAATGCAGAACTTAGCGTTTCAATGCAGAATTTAGTGTTTCAATGCAGTACGTACTGTTTCATTGCAGAACATAGCATTTCAATGCAGAACTTAGCATTTCAATACAGAATCTACCGTTTCAAAGCAGAACTTTGCATTTCAATGCAGAACTTACTGTTTCACTGCAGAACTTTGCATTTCAATGCAGAACTTTCCGTTTCAAGTGAGGACTTGGCATTTCAATGCATACCTTAGCTTTTCAATGCAGATCTTTACCGTTTCCAAGCAGAACGTAGCGTTTCAAAGCAGAGCTTAGCGTTTCAAGTGACAAATTCCCGTTTCAATGCAGCACTTAGCGTTTCATTGCAGAGCTTAGCGTTTCAATGCAGAACTTAGCGTTTCAATGCAGAACTTACCGTTTCAATGCAGAACTTACCGTTTCAATACAGAACTTACCCTTTCAATGCAGAACTTAGCCTTTCAATGCAGATCTTTACGTTTCAATGCAGAACTTACCGTTTCAAGTGAGAACTTGGCATTTTGATGCATACCTTAGCCTTTCAATGAGGATCTTTACCGTTTTATAGCAGAACGTAGTGTTTCAATGCAGAACTTAGCGTTTCAAAGGAGAACTTATTCTTTCAAATCTGTTCTCAGTGTTTCAATGTAGGACTTTAGGGCTTCAATGCACAACTTCGAATTTCAATGCAGAACTTCGCGTTTCAATGCAGAACTTAGTGTTTCAATGCAGAACCTACGCTTTCAATGCAGAACTTCGCGTTTCAAAGCAGAGCTTAGCGTTTCAAGTGACAAATTCCCGTTTCAATGCAGAACTTAGCGTTTCAATGCAGATCTTTACCGTTTCAAAGCAGAACGTAGCATTTCAAATTAGAAGTTATTTTTTCAATGCAGACATTATCGTTTCAATGTAGAGCTTTAGAGTTTCAATGCACCTTAGGTTCCAAAGCAGAATGTAGTGTTTCAATGCAGAATGTACCCTTTCAAAGCAGAACCTGTTGTTTCAATGCAGATCTTAGCGTTTCAATGCTGAGCTTACCATTTCAAGTGAGAACATACTATTTCAGTGCAGAACTGACCTTTTCAATGGATACCTTAGCGTTTCCATGCATACCTTAGCTTTTCAATGCAGATCTTCACCGTTTCAAAGCAGAACTTAGTGTTTCAATGCAGAACTTACCGTTTCAATGCAGAACTTACTATTTCATTGCAGAACTTAGCCTTTCAATGCAGATCTTTATGTTTCAATGCAGAACTTTCCGTTTCAAGTGAGAACTTGGCATTTCAATGCATACCTTAGCCTTTCAATGCGGATCTTTACCATTTCCAAGCAGAACGTAGCGTTTCAAAGCAGAGCTTAGCGTTTCATTGCAGAGATTAGCGTTTCAATGCAGAACTTAGCGTTTCAATGCAGAACATAGCCTTTCAATGCGGATCTTTACCGTTTCAAAGCAGAACGTAGCATTTCAAATTAGAAGTTATTTTTTCAATGCAGACATTATCGTTTCAATGCAGAGCTTTAGAGTTTCAATGCACCTTAGGTTCCAAAGCAGAATGTAGTGTTTCAATGCAGAATGAACCCTTTCAAAGCAGAACCTGTTGTTTCAATGCAGATCTTCGCGTTTCAATGCTGAGCTTACCATTTCAAGTGAGAACATACTATTTCAATGCAGAACTGACCTTTTCAATGGATACCTTAGCGTTTCCATGCATACCTTAGCTTTTCAATGCAGATCTTCACCGTTTCAAAGCAGAACTTAGCGTTTCAATGCAGACCTTAGTATTTCATTGCAGAGCTTTGCGTTTCAATGCAGAACTTAGCGTTTCAATGCAGAATTTAGTGTTTCAATGCAGTACGTAGCGTTCCATTGCAGAACATAGCATTTCAATGCAGAACTTAGCATTTCAATACAGAATCTACCGTTTCAAAGCAGAACTTTGCATTTCAAAGCAGAACTTACTGTTTCACTGCAGAACTTTGCGTTTCAATGCAGAACTTTCCGTTTCAAGTGAGAACTTGGCATTTCAATGCATACCTTAGCCTTTCAATGCGGATCTTTACAGTTTCCAAGCAGAGCGTTGCGTTTCAAAGCAGAGCTGAGCGTTTCAAGTGACAAATTCCCGTTTCAATGCAGAACTGCGCATTTCATTGCAGAGCTTAGTGTTTCAATGCAGAACTTGGCGTTTCAATGCAGAACTTACCGTTTCAATGCAGAACTTAGCCTTTCAATGCAGATCTTTACGTTTCAATGCAGAACTTACCGTTTCAAGTGAGAACTTGGCATTTTGATGCATTCCTTAGCCTTTCAATGAGGATCTTTACCGTTTCATAGCAGAACGTAGTGTTTCCATGCAGAACTTAGCGTTTCAAAGGAGAACTTATTCTTTGAAATCTGTTCTCAGTGTTTCAATGTAGGACTTTAGGGCTTCAATGCACAACTTCGAGTTTCACTGCAGAACTTCGCGTTTCAATGCAGAACTTATTCTTTCAATTCTGACCTTAGCGTTTCAATGTAGAACCTAGCGTTTCATTGCAGAGCTTAGCGTTTCAATGCAGAACTTACCCTTTCAACGCAGATCTTTATCGTTTCAATGCTGAGCTTACCGTTTCAAGTGGGAACATACCATTTCAAGGTGGAACTGACATTTTCAATGGATACCTTAGTTTTTCCATGCATACCTTAGCGTTTCAATGCAGATCTTCACCGTTTCAAAGCAGAACTTAGCGTTTCAATGCAGACCTTAGCGTTTCAATGCAGAACTTAGCTTTTCAATGCAAAACTTGCGTTTCCATGCAGAACTTAGTTTTTCAAATTAGAACTTATTCTTTCAATTCTGACCTTAGCGTTTCAATGTAGAACCTAGAGTTTCAATGCAGATCTTTACCGTTTCAAAGCCGAATGTAGCGTTTCAACGCAGAACTTATTTTTTCAATGCAGACATTAGCGTTTCAATGTAGAACTTTAGAGTTTCAATGCACCTTAGGTTCCAAAGCAGAATGTAGAGTTTCAATGCAGAATGAACCCTTTCAAAGCAGAACCTGTTGTTTCAATGCAGATCTTAGCGTTTCAATGCTGAGCTTACCATTTCAAGTGAGAACATACTATTTCAATGCAGAACTGACCTTTTCAATGGATACCTTAGCGTTTCCATGCATACCTTAGCTTTTCAATGCAGATCCTCACCGTTTCAAATCAGAACTTAGCGTTTCAATGCAGAACTTAGCTTTTCAATGCAGAACTTGCGTTTCAATGCAGAACTTAGTATTTCAAATTAGAGCTTATTCTTTCAATTCTGACCTTAGCGTTTCAATGTAGAACCTAGGGTTTCAATGCACAGCTTTGAGTTTCAATGCAGAGCTTACCCTTTCAACGCAGATCTTTATCGTTTCAATGCTGAGCTTAATGTTTCAAGTGAGAACATACCCTTTCAAAGTGGAATTGACATTTTCAATGGATACCTTAGCTTTTCCATGCATACCTTAGCTTTTCAATGCAGATCTTCACCGTTTCAAAGCAGAACTTAGCGTTTCAATGCAGACCTTTGCTTTTCAATGCAGAACTTAGTATTTCATTGCAGAGCTTAGCGTTTCAATGCAGAACTTAGCGTTTCATTGCAGAACTTAGCATTTCAATACAGAACATAGCAATTCAATACAAACCTACCGTTTCAAAGCAGAACTTTGTATTTCAATGCAGAACTTACTGTTTCACTGCAGAACTTTGCGTTTCAATGCAGAAGATAGTGTTTCAATGCAGACCTTAGCTTTTCAATGCAGAACTTAGCTTTTCATTGCAGAGCTTAGGGTTTCAATGCAGAACTTAGCGTTTCAATGCAGAACGTAGCGTTTCAATGCAGAATTTAGAGTTTCAATGCAGTACGTAGCGTTTCGTTGCAGAGCTTAGCATTTCAATGCAGAACTAAGCATTTCAATACAAATCTACTTTTTCAAAGCAGAACTTTGCATTTCAAAGCAGAACTTACTGTTTCACTGCAGAACTTTGCGTTTCAATGCAGAACTTTCCGTTTCAAGTGAGAACTTGGCATTTCAATGCATACCTTAGTCTTTCAATGCAGATCTTTACCGTTTCCAAGCAGAACGTAGCGTTTCAAAGCAGAGCTTAGCGTTTCAAGTGACAAATTCCCGTTTCAATGCAGAACTTAGCGTTTCATTGCAGAGCTTAGCCGTTCAATGCAGAACTTACCGTTTAAATGCAGAACATACCGTTTCAATGCATAACTTAGCCTTTCAATGCAGACATTTACCGTTTCAAAGCAGAATGTAGCGTTTCAAAGCAGAATTTATTTTTTCAATGCAGACATTAGCGTTTCAATGTAGAGCTTTAGAGTTTCAATGCACCTTAGGTTCCAAAGCAGAATGTAGTGTTTCAATGCAGAATGTACCCTTTCAAAGCAGAACCTGTTGTTTCAATGCAGATCTTAGCGTTTCAATGCTGAGCTTACCATTTCAAGTGTGAACATACTATTTCAATGCAGAACTGACCTTTTCAATGGATACCTTAGCGTTTCCATGCATACCTTAGCTTTTCAATGCAGATCCTCACCGTTTCAAATCAGAACTTAGCGTTTCAATGCAGAACTTAGCTTTTCAATGCAGAACTTGCGTTTCAATGCAGAACTTAGTGTTTCAAATTAGAGCTTATTCTTTCAATTCTGACCTTAGCGTTTCAATGTAGAACCTAGGGTTTCAATGCAGATCTTTACCGTTTCAAAGCCGAATGTAGCGTTTCAAAGCAGAACTTAATTTTTTCAATGCAGACATTAGCGTTTCAATGTAGAACTTTAGAGTTTCAATGCACCTTAGGTTCCAAAGCAGAATGTAGTGTTTCAATGCAGAATGTACCGTTTCAAAGCAGAACCTGTTGTTTCAATGCAGATCTTAGCGTTTCAATGCTGAGCTTAGCGTTTCTTGTGAGAACATACTATTCCAATGCAGAACTGACCTTTTCAATGGATACCTTAGCTTTTCCATGCATACCTTAGCTTTTCAATTCAGATCTTCACCATTTCAAAGCAGAACTTAGCGTTTCAATGCAGACCTTAGCATTTCAATGTAGAACCTAGCTTTTCAATGCACAGCTTTGAGTTTCAATGCAGAGCTTACCCTTTCAACGCAGATCTTTATCGTTTCAATGCTGAGCTTAACGTTTCAAGTGAGAACATAACATTTCAATGCAGAACTGACCTTTTCAATGGATACCTTAGCGTTTCCATGCATACCTTAGCTTTTCAATGCAGATCTTCACCGTTTCAAAGCACAACTTAGCGTTTCAATGCAGACCTTAGCTTTTCAATGCAGAACTTAGTATTTCATTGCAGAGCTTAGCGTTTCAATGTAGAACCTAACGTTTCAATGCACAACTTTGAGTTTCAATGCAGAGCTTACCCTTTCAACGCAGATCTTTATCGTTTCAATGCAGAATGTAGCGTTTCAAAGCAGAACTTATTTTTTCAATGCAGACATTAGCGTTTCAATGTAGAACTTTAGAGTTTCAATGCACTTCAGTTTTCAGTGCAGAGCTTAGCATTTCAGGGCAAAATGTACCGTTTCAAAGCAGAACTGTTTTTTTTCAATGCATATCTTAGAGTTTCAATGCTGAGCTTACCGTTTCAAGTCAGAACATACCATTTCAAAGCGGAATTGACATTTTCAATGGATACCTTAGCTTTTCCATGCATACCTTAGCGTTTCAATGCAGATCTTCACCGTTTCAAAGCAGAACTTAGCGTTTCAATGCAGAACTAAGCATTTCAATGCAGAACTTAGTGTTTCACGTGAGATCTTACTGTTTCAATGCAGAACTCAGTGTTTCAATGGAGGACTTAGCGTTTCAATGCATACCTTAGCCTTTCAATGCAAATCTTTTGCATTTCAAAGCAGAACGTAGTGTTTCAAAGCAGAACTAAACGTTTACAAGCAGAACTTACCGTTTGAATGCAGAACTTAGCATTTCAATGGAGAACTTAACCTTTTAATGCATTCCTTAGCCTTGCAATGCAGATCTTTACCGATTCAAAGCAGAACACAGCGTTTCAAAGCAGAAGTAAGTGTTTCCAAGCAGAACTTACCTTTTCAATGCAGAACTTAGCGTTTCAATGCAGAACTTACCTTTTCAAAGGAGAACTTAGCGTTTCAATGCAGACCTTAGCGTTTCAATGTAGAACTTAATGTTTCAATGCAAAAATTAGCGTTTCAATGGAGAACTTAGCGTTTTAATGCAGAAATTAGTGTTTCAAAGCAGAACGTAGCATTTCAATGCAGAGCTTATCGTTTCAATGCAGAGCTTAGCAGTTCAAGTGAGAACTTTCCATTTCAATGCGGATCTTTACCGTTTCAAAGGATTCCTTAACGTTTCAATGCATACCTTAGCCTTTCAATTCAGATATTTACCTTTTCAAAGGAAAATGTAGTGTTTCAAAGCAGAACTAATCTTTTCAATGCAGGACATAGTGTTTCAATGTAGAACTTACCGCTTCAACGCAGAAGTTAGCGTTTCAAATGAGAACTTATTGTTTCAATGAAGACCTTATTGTTTCAATGTTGAACGTGAAGTTCCAATGGAGAATTTAGTATTTCAAAGCAGAACTTAGCGTTTCAATGCAGATCTTAGCGTTTCAATGCAGAACTTAGATTTTCAATGCAGAACTTAGTGTTTCATTGCAGACCTTACACTTTCAAAGCAGAACATTAGCATTTCAAAGCAGAACTTAGATTTTCAATGAGGAACTTAGTGTTGCAGTTTAGAACCTTAGGTATAAAATACAGAACTTTGTGTTTCACAGCAGAATTTAGCATTTCAATGCAGAAGTTATAGTTTCAAAGGATTAGTTACCCTTTCAAAGCAGAACTTATTATTTCAATGGAGAACTTTGTGTTTCAATGCAGAATGTACCGTTTCATAGCAGAACTCATTGTTGCAATTGAGAACTTTAGTGTTACAATGCTGAACTATGTGTTTCAAAGTAGAATTTAGCATGTCAATGCAGAAGTTAGCGTTTCAAAGGAGAACTTACTGATGTGCTGTGGTATGGAATACCTCTTTGGCTAGTTTGGTTCAGGTGTCCCGTCTCTGCTTCCTCCCAGCCTCCCCTCCTCCCTGACAGATCATGAGGCTCAGAAAGTCCTTGGCCAGACCAAACATTCGAGCAGCAACTAAAAATATTAGCGTTATCAGCACTGTTCCCAGACCAAAAAATCAAAACACAGTGCTGCACCAGCTACTAAGAAGGAGAAAAATAACTGCTACTGCTGAGCCCAGGGCACCCATTGTTATCATTATTATTCATGTTGTTGGTGTTATTATCACAATATTGTGCTTGATTTCAGTTCCTGACCTGTTCTCAACTCCACCCGCAGGTTTCACATTGTTCCCATTGTCCTCCCCAACCCACCCAGGTGCTGTGCGAATGTCGTGGTTTAAACCCAAACACAAAAGCTCATTCACTCACCCCCCACCCCAACCCTCCCCGCTCCTGGAGGGATGGGGAGGAGAATCAGGAGAATATAACTCCCACGGGTTGAGATAAGAACAGCCCAGTAACTAAGGTATAACACAAATCACTACTGCTACCACCAATGATAATATTGATAAGAGAAAATAACAAGAGAATACGATACCACCGCCAAACGAGTTCGACCCGCCCGAAGAGAGACTATGCCCTTCCGGGTAACTCCCAGTTACCTCCCTGGGCATGACGTGCTGTGGTATGGAATACCTCCCTGGCTAGCTTAGGTCAGGTGTCCCGCCTCTGCTTCCTCCCGGGCTCCCCTCGTGCCCAGCAGAGCATGAGACTCACAAAGTCCTTGGCCAGAATAAACATTACTTAACAACAACTAAAAACAATCGGTGTTATCAGCTCTCTGCCCAGGCTGGAAGTCAAAACACAGAGCTTGCACCAGTTACTAAGAAGGAGCAAAACGGCTCCTGGCAAACCCAGGACAGTGAGTGGCTGCTGGTGCTGAGTTCCTGGCTGGGTTTCAACACTGCCCCTGTCCTGGCCCTTTTGTTGTGGCAGCAGAGGCTGGACGTTTGCACCCTTGGAGCTGGGCTCTTTGCACGGGCACGCAGCTGGAAGCAGCATCCTTTGGCTCAGGGAGCGCAGCTCCCGAGTGTTGCTGGGGCTGGGGCTGTGCTTGCCAAGGGCAGGGCAGGCCCAGCAACAGCTCCCATCCTGGCCATGTTGCTGGGGAAGCACAGGGGCTCCAGCGGGCATTGCCGCAGTCAGGATTGCGCAGGGGTGCCCAGAGCCCACCAGCTCCTTCCCACCTTGCGCAATGCCCGGTGGGCTTCTGGGCTGTGCCTGCGCCTGCCAGGGCCTTTGTCACCTTCCAGAATGCATTGCCAGAGCCCAGCAGAGCACTGGAGCCTTCCACAATGCCCGACGCCGGCCTGGCCTTTCCCAGAGCACACCAGCATCCCTTCTGCCTTCCGCAATGCCCAGTGGATTTCCGAGGGCCCTGCCGGAGCCAGGCAGGTCTCCTTGTGCTGAGCTCCCAGTGACAGCACCACCAGCTGCACTGCCCAGGGGCTGCTCCTGCCCTGACACCCTCCAAGCACCTCTGACGCCAGCAGCTCCTGCACACACAAGGCTCCTACTCTGCCTCCAGCACTTCTGCACGCAGAGGTGAGCTCCAAGCACATGAACAAGCCCAGGGCCACCTCCTCACCCATCCCCTGCTCCTACAGCTGGGATGGCACCACCACATCTCCTGACAGCTTCTCCTCCCTTCACAGCACGCACCCACAATGTGCTTCAAACCAACACTGGAACAGGATTGCAAAGTCAAAGAACATGTACCTGGATGCGCAGGGCAGACATGGGAGACGCAGCCTCCCAAGGAAGGGGTCTCCCCTGCACTGGTTACTGCAGGGCTCTCTCTCCTTAAACAGCCCACGCTCACCGTGGGGACCCCGTCACAATGGGCAAATCCACAGGGACCGCCACGGCTTTGTCATGGCAGCAGCATCGTGCCCATGGCCACTGGGCACCCAGGGGTGCTCCGGGAGTCGCCACGTGGGGAACCAGCCTCTGACCCTGCTGCCAGAGCCGCAGGCAGTCTGTGGGAGACAAACCTCCAGGACCCGCAGCAGCCGCGCTGTGCTCCCCTGCACCTCGCACTCTCACAGCATCCTTCATCCTGCAACCCCACGATAAAGGGATGGCTCCATTCCATCAAGTGCTTCCTTCTATTGCAGTCCGCATGGAAAACAAACCAGATTCCTGCGCTCCCTACACTGTGCACTATTAACTGGGGGTTGGACTAGATGATCTTTTTAGGTCCCTTCCAACCCTTGGGATTCTGTGATTCTGTGATTCTGTGAGCACAAATCCCACCCACTCAACACGCGGTCCCACGACCAGACCCGACAGTGCAGACCGCTGGGGCCAGCTCCCCCCCCGCCACCCCAGCCCCAGACAAGCCACCTGTGGGGAAAAGCAACCCTCAGCTGCAGACTGAGAATCTGCCCGTGGCAGGGAAACGGCAGCGACCACAACTACGGCCACAGGGAGCTGGGGAGCAGGAGCCGCTCCGCACCCCCGCCAGGCTGCTGACGGGAACGCTACGGACCTGGGGAGGGCACGGGACACACACGGAGGGAAGGACCCACACGGAAAACCTGGCAATCAGCACCTGAAGGAGCAAGGCGCAGGTCGGAAACCCGCAGGGATTATAGAGAGAGAAATAACTCAGCCACCAGCCAGAGCTCTTCAAAAAAACAAGAACAAAGTCATGAAAAGAAGTGAAAAACCAAACCTGGAGCAACAACAGAAGAGGTAAAATCTTCTATCACTAAAATCACTCTTAAGAGCTGCACAGCAAACTTTGCTCCTGTAGAACTCTTGTAGTTTAAAAGGGACAGAGCATAAAACTAGACAGGGGAAAGGAAACTGCTAACCAGCAGTGATGCCCAATGCAATTGCTCAGTACCCACTGAGCCATACCCAGCCTGACCCAACGCCATCCCTTCAGGGTGACTCCCTGTAGTTTCTATACTGGACATGACGTGCTGTAGGATGGAATACCCCTTTGGCTAGTTTAGGTCATGTGTCCTGTGTTCTTCCTCCCGGCTTCCTGTGCCCCTCCTCACTGCAGAGCATGAGAGACTGAAAAGTCCTTGATCAGGGTAAGTGCTACCGAGCAACAACTGAACTGTCAGCGTCTTACCAGCGTTATTGCCAGAACAAAGCCAGAACACAGCACTGCACCAGCTACAGGGAAGGGAATCAATTCTATCCCAGCCAAAACACCACCCAGGGGGCTGGAAGCTCAAGCCCGAGGCCAGCACCAGCCCCACTGCCTGAGCAGGGGATGGGAGCTCAGCCCTGAGGCCAGCACCAGCCCCGCTGCCTGCCCAGGCAGCCTTGAAACCCTTCACACCAAAGAACTGCCCCAGTTCCCAAGACAAGCCAGGGCTGCAGCAGCCAGAGGAACTGTGGGTGCCTCTGGAACAGGGACTCCCAGGCAGAGGTTGGAAGCTCCCCACGAACCCTTGGGCCATCGTGCAGGGTTGATGCACCTGGGTGATGCTGGCGCTGCCGGTGCAGAAGGTCCCTCCTCTTGGGTGCTGCCCCGTGATGCTGCAGGTGCTGCTCTGGGAAGTTCTCTGTCGTCTCCCCACAGTGACTGCCGTGGGCACTCGCTGAATGCAATATAAGCGGCAGGAGCGGTGATGTCATAGTGCATGGCGGGTGATGTCACTCCCAGTGTGTCACAGCAGCCCCGCTGCCTGCCCAGGCACCCAGATACCGAGACGGGAACCACCAGAGGAGCTGCTCTTGCCTCCTAAACCGGTAGCTTGTGTTCCGTGGGGCAGCTGCCGTCTCCCGGTGCCTCCGCTGAAGGGTTCCGTGGGGTTCTGTGGGCTCGCACACCTGAACATGGGGTGTTCCACAATCAGCCACCCCTGTGGTCCCCGGGTCCCCATGGTCGTTGTGATGTCTGTGTCCCCATGGTTCCCATGTGACCCACCATGTCCCTATGGTCACCACGTCCCCGTGTCCCCAGCGCGCCCCTGTGGTCACTGTGTTGGAACCTTAAACTAACAATAGTGCGTGTGCCTTTAGCATAGCAGAATAGGCCAAACTGTTCTAACTGACTAACGTGTAGAGAGAAAGGAGCGTTTGGCTGATGGGGGAAGGAGCATCACGGGACTGATAAGAGCTAAGGAGACAGTAAATAAGAGCAAGGATGCCAGCCTTCAAGACAGCAGAGTGGCGCCCAGCGTGGAGCGAGACTGGAGCCGAGCAGAAGCAAGGACATAGCAACTGCTACCTGGGCACTAGGACCTTGCGAGCCTGCGCAAGCACTGAGCTCATTCGGGAAGCACAGTGAGGCAGCGCCGCGCTGCACTGCCATGGCTCCGAGAGCCCCGCAGAGCAGGGCTCGGGACAAGAAGGAGAAAAAGGCTTTTGGAATGTTCCTGCTGGCGCTGATCAGGCTGAAATGGAACCAACCGGGAAAGTTTGCTCCCCCCAAGCCATCCGTGCCTCTGGGATGCCAGGATTCTCTGACCCCCAACTTGGGGAGCAGTTCTGGGTCTGGGGGTAACTTGGGCTTCACTTGGGGGTCACTTGGGGGCAGCTGTGGTCTGGGTCTTCATTTGGGTGTCTCTTAGGGGGCCGTTTTGTGTCTGCAGAGTCACTTGGGGGGCAGTTGTGCGTCTGGGAGGTGACTAGTGGGCCAGTTTTGAGTCTGGGGGTTCACTTGGGGGGCAGTTTTGTGCCTAGGAAGTTACTTGGGGGTCACTTGGGAGGCAGTTCTGGGTTTGGGGGCTCACTTGGGGGCCACCTGGTGTGCAATTGTGGGTCTGTGGAGCCAGTGGGGGATCACTTGTGGGGCAGTTGTGGGACTGAGGAGTCATTTGGTGGTCACTTGGGGAGCAGTTCTGCATCTGGGGATCACTTGAGGGTCACTTGGAGGGCGGTTGTGGGCCTCGGGTCACTTGTGGGGCAGTTGTGAGTGTGGAGTAACTGGGGGGTCACATGGGGGGCAGTTTTCGCTCTATGGAGAACACATTGGCAGATGTGGGACTGGGGGTCACTTGAGGGTCACCTGGGGGGCAGATGTGGGGCTGAGCGTCACTTGGGTGTCACTTGGGGGGGTCAGTAATGGGTGTGGGGGTTTCACTTGTGGGCATTTGAGGGCAGTTGTGCTTCTGGGCAGGTCACTTTGGAGGCAGTTCTATGACTGGGGGTGACTTGGGGGTGACTGGGAGGCAGTTGTAGGTGTGCGGTGTCATTTGGGTGGCAGCTCTGGTTCTATGGGTGTCACTTGGGGGGCAGATGTGGGGCACGGGGTCACTTGGGAGTGCAGTTATGGGTTTGGGGAGTTCATGTAGGGGCATTTAGGGGCAGTTGTGCTCCTGGGCAGGTCACTTTGGGGGCAGTTGTGGGTCTGTGGAGTCACTCGGGGGTCATTTGAGGGGACAGTTGTTGGTCTGGGGTGTCACTTGGGGTCACTGCGGGGCAGTTGTGGGTCTGGGAAGTCACTTAGGGGTCACTTGGGGGGCAGCTGGGGGTTTGCGGAGTCATTGGGGGTTGATTCGGAGAAAACTCCAGGAACAGACTCGCCAACAAAGCTGAAGTTGGCAAGCAGCTATTCTTTATTGTGGCGCCGGGAGACACACGGGGGATAGCTCCTCCTGACGGGTATCACCATATTGCTCCCCAGTAGGTGTTTACACCAGCTTCATGGGTTCATTGACACCACAAACATAGCAATTACCCTGTCCTTCTAGTTAGCAGTCAGTTTAACTGTGCCCATCCTGGACATCTGCGAGTCCCGGATACTCCCCACCCCCAGGTCCTGTTTCTCTATTCTGCTTTTCTTACACTTTTTGCACTAAGCTCCTAAGGACCTACAACTATGTCAACTGCCTCCCAGCACCGCACTTACTTTCCATTACAAAGCCATCAAACCTCACATTACTTAGAACCGATTCCATTTGGTGCTTTCCTGCCTCCTTGTCTCAATGATGAGGCCGCTGCCCAGGAGCGCAGCCAGGGAGGTGCCCAGGGGCAGCCAGAAGCAGCACAGTTGGCACCTGGGTGTCTGCAGATGGCAGGAGGAGGACCTGGGTGATGGAGCTGCCATTGACATCTGCTGCCTGTGGGCATGGAGCCTGTTCAAAGAAGGAAAGGTCAGGGAAAAATTATGACAGGCTCCTACGAGCAAATCCACTGCATTTCTCATAGAAATCCCCCCCCCCCCCTGAAATGCATTTCCTTTCTCTGGTTTGTGCTGGCTGAGTGTGCTGTGAGGAGCAGGACCTCTGCCTATGTGCTGCCCTGGAGTCAGCGTTGCTCTGAAGCAGTGCTTTGCCCAGCTCTCATGGTCAGAGGGGACGTCAGATGAAATCTGACTTGATTGTAAAGTTCAGTACTGGCACTCATGACTCGAATGAGTCTGGGCGGCACAAGACAGGCTCAACAGGGCCTCAGAATCATTTTGACTGTGTTATTTATTTACTGGCATAACACTGCTGAGGGTTTTTATTTGGGGTGCAAACCATTCTTTGTATGACCGAAAACCTGGAGTATCGTGGCAGGGAGTTCTCAGCTCTTTGTCACTCAGGGCAGAGCCAGGAGAGCTGCAGTGTCCATCGGTCCTTCCCCATGTGCCCTGTGCTTACCCTTGCGCTTGATATGAATGACCCCCTTTGAAGACTGAAGAATGTAGCACGAGCATGCATAAAGCCTCTCAGACTTTGAGGAGTGTGACCTTTTGTCTTTTGTGCATGATCTTCTGGTTGGCTATTGATATGTTTTGCTATTCGGGGATGATGACTTTAGATACATTTGATCAAAGAAAGAAATTAAAATTCAGTAACCTTGTCAGGGTCAGTGCACCTCTGCTGAAGACTCTCTAATATTGCTAGCATTCCTGTGAGGTTAAGCTGTAGTTTTGTTTTACTGTGTTTTGGCTGTGTTACCTAGCTCTGGAACTGGGCCAGCCTACGCTGATTACTGCCTTTTTCTCATCTGTCTAGGTTTCACCCTTCAGCAGGGAGTAGAGATGCTCATTCAGAAAAGCTTATCCAATAGGTGCCAGCACAATTAATAAATATTTTCTGCTTTTCACTAAGAATTGGAATCATGCATTCATGCCTTAAAAAGCACCGATGTTCCATCCCTCAGCTGGGGGACACACTGCCTTCCTGCAGTGTCATTTCTCAGCTGAGAGACAGAGTTGGATCTAAAAATCAAGATTTTGTAGAATCATGATGACCTCGAAAGGAGGATTGAAAGGGGACTCTCAGGCTTTCCCAGAGCACACAGAGCATTTATGTTGGAAAAGACCCTTAAGATCGAGTCCAAGCGTTAACCAAGCACCGTCAAGTCCAGCACTAAGCCATGTCCACAAGTCCCAAATCTACATGTCTTTTAAATACCTCCAGGGAAGGTGACACATCAACAGCTGTGGGCAGCCTTCTGCTTGTCCCCTCATCAACCAGGACAGGCAGGCCAGGACAGGCTGGGAGCTCCTTTACCCCTGCTGAAGGAAGGGATTCAGGGGACTGGAAGGGCTGGAAGGGGACTCAGCTCCCTCCCATGAGCACCACAAACCCACATGAGGTCTCACTTCCTCAGAAGGTGAAAATGTACCAATATATAGATGATGTCTTAATCAGAGGAGAGTGCCCCAAAGAACTACAGCAACCACAGTGTGGCGAGCACTGCGTGGTGCAGAAGTTGAAGTTCCACCTAAGGAATGTCAGAAACCAAGCAGAAACCAGTCAAACCGGGGGGTACTTGGTGGACAGCAGCAGTGCAGTGATTGCTGCAGACACCTTCAGAAAAACAGAACAAGGGCAGATGCCCCAGTCTAGGAAGGAATTACAACAGCTTGTGGGTCCTCCAGGACACTGGAGGAAACATGGCCCTGGATTCTCTATCATTGCTCGCCCACGGTACTCACTGTTACGAAAGGGAAAACCATGGGAATGGAATCCAGAGCAGGAGGAAGCAGGAAATACCTAACACAGGAATTAAAATCATACCAGTCACTTGGGCCTGTACACCCCCACCACCCTCTCACAGTAGAATGGGCTTTTGCTGAGCATGGCTCTTCCTGTGACCTATTCAAACTGGCCCTGACGGAACAAAAAGCACTTTCATGTTCAAGTCACCTCTTTCATAGACACTGAACCTCAAGGAGAGAGCCCCCTCCATCCCAGCGCTCCTGTGGGCCCAGCAACACCCAAGGGATGGGGGGAGCGAGCAAAGGCTGAGGGCTCTGGCTCAGCCCCAGCAGCAGAGGAGGAGGCCAGGAGTTGCAGCCTGGGGCACAGAGAGTCCATGAGGAGAAGGGAGAGGGGACAGGAGGGACATGGGGGGCACAGCTCCAAAGGCAGCAGCGGTGCTGTCACAGAACACACCCACACAAACTCTTCTGGACAATCAATAAAGCAGAGTCAAAACACAGAGCCCTCCTTGTGTGCCTTGTGGGGACGGGGATGCAACAGCCCTCACAGGGTGCCCTGAGAAGCTGTGGCTGCCCCATCCCTGGCAGTGCTCAAGGCCAGGTTGGATACAGGGACTTGCAGCAACCTGCTCTAGTGGAAGGTGTCCCTGCCCGTGGCAAGGGTTGGAACTGGTGAGCTTTAAGGTCCTTTCCAGCTCAAGCCAGTCTGGGATTCCAGGATTCAGGAATCAATACCATGTTGAGGAGAGGATGACCTCGAAAGGATGACTGAAAGGGGACTCTCAGGCTTTCCCAGAGCGCACAGAGCATTTCTCAGTCTGGAATACAGGAAACGTTGGACTGAGTCCCTGCAGCAAAAGAGAGGCAGAGCAGCACTGCTGGGCTGCACCTAAGGGCTGTCCTAGGCAGAAGTTGGAAAGGAGCAGAGAACAACACAACCTCCTTGGATAGGGGATGCCCTGCTTTGCAAGGACAGCAGTGGCAAAGCCCCAGTCCCTGCCCTCAGGGTTCCTGGGGGGGAAACCCAGGTCCCAGCACGACCACGTCACCTCAGCCAGCACAGAGCCTCTTCCCACATCACTCCTCGCATGCAGCACCCACTGCAGAGGCCAAAAAGCCAGGGCAAGAGCCAGGCCTAGCACTCACCTGCCAGCGAGCCCACAGCAATGCTTGCCACCATCATGGGCAGCACCACATTTGCTGCATCTCTGCAGAAGAGAATACACAGTGTGTGCACCCAGACTAAATTTAACCCCACCAAACACCCTCCAAGCAAAAAGCTACCTTCACCGATGAGCTGCGCACAGTTTCTGCCTCAGAAAGTGGTTCTGGGAGACATGGAGTGACTGTCAGTGTTCAAAGCCACAGTTCCCAGGTCTCGGATCCCAGAGCACCTTCAAGCTCTCTGGCTGTGGAGGAGGAATGTTTCTATCTCATCACTCACCCACAACGTGCAGCTGCAGCCAGCCCATGGCCTCCAGCTGGGACCTGAAGCGCTACAGCCAGTGCTCCCCCCACTGCAGCACCATCTGCAGCGAGAAGTTCCTTCTGCTGAACCTCACGTGGCTCTCGTAGGGGGAGCGGTGGTGCTGGCTCCATCGAAAGCATAACTGCGGATGGCTCCCTCCTGCTGGGCAGTTTTGTATCCCCAGATGACAGCTCTGCCTCCCTGCAGCAGTGGAACCGGCAGGCACACGGTGCAGCCCATGGCTGAGACAAGTCGCTCTGACACTGGCCTGAGGTCAGTGGAGCAGCAGGGAGCGAGCATGCAGCCTGCAGGAGAAAGGAGGCGTTAGTGCCCAGCTCCTGCCACAGATCCTAAGATCTCCTCTCAGTCTCCCCTCTCTGTCAGGTTAAAGCCCTTCCCCCCTGTCCCATCCCCACAGGCCCCTCTTCTCCCCACAAGAAATGAGGCCAGATCCCAGGATCATCCCTCCGCAGACGCAGCGCTCCGCTGCCGGCTCAGCCAGCGCAACTCGCACACCCACTCCAAAGCAGCCACTCTGGGGAAGTCACTTGAGGTGTTCTTGGCAACTCCTAAAGCACCCCAAGATCGCCATCACCACCCACCTCGTTCCACGCTCCTGTCTCCACAGGTGGCACCGGCTCCGAGGCACCAAGACGGGAACCACCAGAGGAGCTGCTCTTGCCTCCTCCACCGGTAGCTTGTGCTCCATGGGGCAGCTGTCGTCCCCCGGTGCCTCTGCTGAAGGGTTCCGTGGGGCTCCGTGGCCCTGCACACCTGAACATAGAGTGTTCCAGAATCAGCCACCCCTGTGGTCCCATGTCCCCAAGGTCATTGTGATGCATGAGCTCTGACTGGGTCCATGGGGTACACCGGAGGTGCTACAGGCATTCGCTGGGATTCTCTAGTGGTATCCCCAGGATGCTCCAGGGCTTGTTCCTGTCAGAACCCATCAGCCCTTGTCCTATGGCTCCAATCCCTGCTCTTCCACTCCCTCCCAGCTTCACCACGGATTGGTTCATGAGGCTCAGAATCATGGACGTGGCTTGGGCCAATGCCAAGACCCAGAAGTGTTGGATACGGCAGGTTGTGGTCCATGAATATTATACGGCTTAGGATCACGGTTCGGGTTAGGTTCCGAATTAGGGTTAGGTTTAGGGTTAGGTGTTAGGGTTAGGGTTAGGGTTAGGGTTAACCGTAACCGGAGTTAACCCTGGGAGTGGAGTTAACACCAGGTTGAGCCTTAGGGTTAGGGTTAGGGTTCCAGTTAGGATTAGGTTTAGCGTTAGGATTAGGTTTAGGGTTAGGGTTAGGTTTAGGGTTAACCTTCACCAGAGTTAACCCTAGGGGCGGAGTTAACCCCAGGGTTAGGGTTACGTTCAGGATTAAGTTAGGGTTATGGTTAGGCTGGGTAGGATTAGGGTTAGTGTTAGGTTTAAGGCTTAAGGTCCGGGTTACGGTTAGGGGTTTGGGTTGGGATTAGGGTTACGGTTAGGGCTAGGGTTAAGGTTAGGGTTACCTCTAACCGGATTTAACCCTAGGAGTGGAGTTAACCTCAGGGTTAGGGTTAGGTTTAGGTTTAGGGTTAGCATTAACCCTAATCGGAATTAACCCTAGGGGCGGGTTTAATCCCAGGCTTAGGGTTAGGGTTAGGGTTAGGCTTAGGCTTAGGGTTAGACTTCAGTTTAGGGTTAGGTTAACCCTAACCGGAGTTAACTAGGGTTAGGGTTAAGGTTAGTGTTACCTCTAACCGGAGTTAACCCTAGGGGTTAACTGCCCAAGGTTCCTGCCCCAAAACCCCAAGTGCTGGAGCTCACCCACCTCTGCCCCAGGAGCAGGGTCAGGCCCCACAGCTCTGCTCCTGCCAGCGCTGCCGAGCCCTGCACTCCCTTGATGGTGCCATCAGAGTGCCCCACACAGCGCAGCACGGGCTGGGCCATTGCTCTGGCTCCGGCAGAGGCACAAGTGCCTTTGGAAGCTGCCAGCGAACAACAAGAGCTGAGAAGCGGCTGCAGAAGGGCTCTGCTGTGGGGCTGAAAGCCAAGGGTGGTGCAGGGGAAAGGAGAGACTGCAGAGCCTCAGCCCTTGGGCTTCCTTCAGAGGAGGTGGCGCTGCTGCCCTTGATCCTGGCTGTTCTCCAGCCCTGACCTGCCCTCAGCGGTCTCCAGTGGCCTCTGGCCAGGCCAGCAGCAGAGACAGGATGTTCTGCACAAATGTCTGCACCTGCTCCTGGGGCTGACTCAGTGCCGAGAGCTCTTCTGCAGCCAAATGCAGATCGTACTTTACAGTCAGCCAGCGTGGTGTGGGGTGGAAGGGACCTTAAATGCCCATAGGGATTCAGAGCATCCCACAGGCAGAGCATCCCATAGGTGTTGAGAGCATCCCCCAAGCAGGGCATCCCACAGGGATTCACAGCAGCCCACAAGCAGAGCATCCCAGAGGGATTCACAGCATCCCACAGTCAGAGCATCCCCTAAGGAATCAGAGCATCCCACAAGGATTCAGAGCATCCCACAAGCAGAGCATGCCAGAGGGATTCAGAGCATCCCACAGGGCTCCAGAGCATCCCACAAAGCAGAGCACCCCACAGAGTTTCACAGCATCCCACAACCACAGCACCATACAGAGCTCCAGAGCATCCCATAGGGATTCAGAGCACCCCAAGCGCATCAGAACCCCCCCATCTCCCCATGGAAGCCCCCATTGACACCCCTGACCCAAGCCCTCCCCATGGAGCTCCCCCCATGGAACCTGCCTCTCTATGACATCAGCCCCAGCTCCAAGGGACCTGCATCCAGCACCCGTATCCCCGGGGCAGTTGCGCTTTGGGTGCAGTGGTGCTTGCAGCTCCTTGCTTGCAGCTCCTTGGTGTCACTCTTAGCGCTGGTGGCAGCGATGGCTTTGCTCCGTGTCATCATCCTGCTGGCCTCGGCCTGGCTGGTGCAAGGCTCCTGGGACAGCTGTGGGTGAGTGTCTCCAGGGTTCCTGGTATTCCATAGGGAGATGCTGCTGCTCCCAGCCACGGTCACACCAATGGGGAGGTGGGATTTGAGGAGCCCCACTTGCTTGCCATCAGCCCATGCGGTGGCACAGCACAGCTATGGGGCACCCCATAGGGTCCTTTGTCCTGCAGCACCCTAGGAGGCAGGATGATGCTCATCTCTGGGACACTGCGTAGGGTCCCTTTTCCCTGCAGCACCCAATGGGGCGGGACAATGCTCGCCCTTCAGCCCTAACCATCAAGTGTTGAGCTTCTGCTTCAAGAGGGACCTGCGGTACCCGTCCCATGGCTGATTCTTACGGGATGTCGCGCATCGTCGGAGGCACGGATGCGCAGCGGGGCGCCTGGCCACGGATGCTCAGCATCCAGTTCCCCACAGCCACCGCATTCCCGCACATCTGCGGGGGGTCCCTCATCCCGTATGAAGACAGGCTGAGGAAGTTGGGGCTTTTCAGCCTGGAGAAGAGAAGGCTGTGTGCAGACCTAAGAGCAGCCTTCCAGTACCTGAAGGGGGCCTATAGGGATGCTGGGGAGGGACTCTTTGTCAGGGCCTGTAGTGACAGGACAAGGGGTAATGGGTTAAAACTTAAACAGGGGAAGTTTAAATTGGATATAAGGAGGAAATTCTTTCCTGTTAGGGTGGTGAGACACTGGAATCGCTTGCCCAGGGAGGTTGTGAGTGCTCCATCCCTGGCGGTGTTCAAGGCCAGGTTGGATGAAGCCTTGTGTGGGATGGTTCAGTGAGAGGTGTCCCTGTCCATGGCAGGGGGGTTGGAACTAGATGATCTTGAGGTCCTTTCCAACCCTAACTATTCTATGATTCTATGATTCTATGATCACCCCTCAGTGGGTCCTCACAGCCGCTCACTGCTTCGTCGGGCAAAAGTAAGGGGGAGAAGGGATTCCAGCCATAAGGAATAGGCAAGGAGCAGCTCCCATCCCATCCCCTTCCCCATCCTGGATGCACTGGGAAGAGCGCTCAGGAGAAGGCTGCTTCCAGCTTGACAGCCCTTGAGCCTAAGGCACGCTGCTTTCCTTTGCGAAGCAGCCGCAATGTGGCTCCTTCCCATCCCTCTTCTCCATAGAATGGATTAGAAGAGATTAAAATGGAATGGAATGGAATGGAATGCAATGCTTATGGATCATGGAGTGGGGTGGCTTGGAAAGGAGCTTGAGATCATCCACTTCCAACCCCTTGCCATGGGCAGGGATGCCTTCCATAGAGCAGCTTGCTCCAAGCTGGCCTGCAGCACTGCAGCCAGGGATGGAGCAGCCAAACCTTCTCCATCCATGCCATCCCAGTGCCCCAGCACCCTCTTAGGGAATCCCTTCCTTATCTCCAGCCTGCAATTCCCTCTCGGAACCCATCAGCCCTTGTCCTATGGCTCCAATCCCTGCTCTTCCACTCCCTCCCAGCTTCACCACGGATTGGTTCATGAGGCTCAGAATCATGGACGTGGCTTGGGCCAATGCCGAGACCCAGAAGGGCTGGATACGGCAGGTTGTGGTCCATGAATATTATACGGCTTAGGATCACGGGTAGGGTTAGGTTCCGAATTAGGGTTAGGTTTAGGGTTAGAGTCAGGGTAATTGTTAGGTACAGGGTTAGGTGTTAGGGTTAGGTGTTAGGGTTAGGGATAGGGTTAGGGTTAGCGTTAACCATAACCGGAGTCAACCCTAGGGGTGGAGTTAACACCAGGTTGAGCCTTAGGGTTAGGGTTAGGGTTCCAATTAGGATTAGGTTTAGGTTTAGGGTTAGGGTAAGGTTTAGGGTTAACCTTCACCCGAGTTAACCCTAGGGGCGGAGTTAACCCTAGGATTAGGGTTAGGATTAGGGTTACGGTCAGGATTAAGTTAGGGTTATGGTTAGGCTGGGTTAGGATTAGGGTTAGTGTTAGGTTTTAGGGTTAAGGTCCGGGTTACGGTTAGGGGTTAGGGTTGGGATTAGGGTTACGGTTCGGGTTAGGGTTAAGGTTAGGGTTACCTCTAACCGGAGTTAACCCTAGGGGTGGAGTTAACCCCAGGGTTAGGGTTAGGTTTAGGCTTAGGGTTAGCATTAACCCTAATCGGAATTAACCCTAGGGGCGGGTTTAATCCCAGGCTTAGGGTTAGGGTTAGGGTTAGGCTTAGGCTTAGGGTTAGACTTCAGTTTAGGGTTAGGTTAACCCTAACCGGAGTTAACTAGGGTTGGGGTTAGGGTTAGGGTTACCTCTAACCGGAGTTAACCCTAGGGGTTAACTGCCCAAGGTTCCTGCCCCAAAACCCCAAGTGCTGGAGCTCACCCACCTCTGCCCCAGGAGCAGGGTCAGGCCCCACAGCTCTGCTCCTGCCAGCGCTGCCGAGCCCTGCACTCCCTTGATGGTGCCATCAGAGCGCCCCACACACCGCAGCACGGGCTGGGCCGTTGCTCTGGCTCCGGCAGAGGCACAAGTGCCTTTGGAAGCTGCCAGCGAACAACAAGAGCTGAGAAGCGGCTGCAGAAGGGCTCTGCTGTGGGGCTGAAAGCCAAGGGTGGTGCAGGGGAAAGGAGAGACTGCAGAGCCTCAGCCCTTGGGCTTCCTTCAGAGGAGGTGGCGCTGCTGCCCTTGATCCTGGCTGTTCTCCAGCCCTGACCTGCCCTCAGCAATCTCCAGTGGCCTCTGGCCAGGCCAGCAGCAGAGACAGGATGTTCTGCACAAATGTCTGCACCTGTTCCTGGGCCTGACTCAGTGCCGAGAGCTCTTCTGCAGCCAAATGCAGATCGTACTTTACAGTCAGCCAGCGTGGTGTGGGGTGGAAGGGACCTTAAATGCCCATAGGGATTCAGAGCATCCCACAGGCAGAGCATCCCATAGGTGTTCAGAGCATCCCCCAAGCAGGGCATCCCACAGGGATTCACAGCAGCCCACAAGCAGAGCATCCCAGAGGGATTCACAGCATCCCACAGTCAGAGCGTCCCCTAAGGAATCAGAGCATCCCACAAGGATTCAGAGCATCCCACAAGCAGAGCATGCCAGAGGGATTCACAGCATCCCACAGTCAGAGCATCCCCTAAGGAATCAGAGCATCCCACAAGGATTCAGAGCATCCCACAAGCAGAGCATGCCAGAGGGATTCAGAGCATCCCACAGGGCTCCAGAGCATCCCACAAAGCAGAGCACCCCACAGAGTTTCACAGCATCCCACAACCACAGCACCATACAGAGCTCCAGAGCATCCCATAGGGATTCAGAGCACCCCAAGCGCATCAGAACCCCCCCATCTCCCCATGGAAGCCCCCATTGACACCCCTGACCCAACCCCTCCCCATGGAGCTCCCCCCATGGAACCTGCCTCTCTATGACATCAGCCCCAGCTCCAAGGTACCTGCATCCAGCACCCGTATCCCCAGGGCAGTTGCGCTTTGGGTGCAGTGGTGCTTGCAGCTCCTTGCTTGCAGCTCCTTGGTGTCACTCTTAGAGGTGGTGGCAGCGATGGCTTTGCTCCGTGTCATCATCCTGCTGGCCTCGGCCTGGCTGGTGCGAGGCTCCTGGGACAGCTGTGGGTAAGTGGCTCCAGGCTCCAGGGTTCCTGGTATTCCATAGGGAGATGCTGCTGCTCCCAGCCACGGTCACACCAATGGGGAGTGGGATTTGAGGAGCCCCACTTGCTTGCCATCAGCCCATGCGGTGGCACAGCACAGCTATGGGGCACCCCATAGGGTCCTTTGTCCTGCAGCACCCTAGGAGGCAGGATGATGCTCATCTCTGGGACACTGCGTAGGGTCCCTTTTCCCTGCAGCACCCAATGGGGCGGGACAATGCTCGCCCTTCAGCCCTAACCATCAAGTGTTGAGCTTCTGCTTCAAGAGGGACCTGCGGTACCCGTCCCATGGCTGATTCTTACGGGATGTCGCGCATCGTCGGAGGCACGGATGCGCAGCGGGGCGCCTGGCCACGGATGCTCAGCATCCAGTTCCCCACAGCCACCGCATTCCCGCACATCTGCGGGGGGTCCCTCATCCCGTATGAAGACAGGCTGAGGAAGTTGGGGCTTTTCAGCCTGGAGAAGAGAAGGCTGCGTGCAGACCTAAGAGCAGCCTTCCAGTACCTGAAGGGGGCCTATAGGGATGCTGGGGAGGGACTCTTTGTCAGGGCCTGTAGTGACAGGACAAGGGGTAATGGGTTAAAACTTAAACAGGGCAAGTTTAAATTGGATATAAGGAGGAAATTCTTTCCTGTTAGGGTGGTGAGACACTGGAATCGCTTGCCCAGAGAGGTTGTGAGTGCTCCATCCCTGGCGGTGTTCAAGGCCAGGTTGGATGAAGCCTTGTGTGGGATGGTTCAGTGAGAGGTGTCCCTGTCCATGGCAGGGGGGTTGGAACTAGATGATCTTGAGGTCCTTTCCAACCCTAACTATTCTATGATTCTATGATTCTATGATTCTATGATTCTATGATTCTATGATTCTATGATTCTATGATTCTATGATTCTATGATCACCCCTCAATGGGTCCTCACAGCCGCTCACTGCTTCGTCGGGCAAAAGTAAGGGGGAGAAGGGATTCCAGCCATAGGGAATAGGCAAGGAGCAGCTCCCATCCCGTCCCCTTCCCCATCCTGGATGCACTGGGAAGAGCGCTCAGGAGAAGGCTGCTTCCAGCTTGACAGCCCTTGAGCCTAAGGCACGCTGCTTTCCTTTGCGAAGCAGCCGCAATGTGGCTCCTTCCCATCCCTCTTCTCCATAGAATGGATTAGAATAGATTAAAATGGAATGGTATGGAATGGAATGCAATGCTTATGGATCATGGAGTGGGGTGGCTTGGAAAGGAGCTTGAGATCATCCACTTCCAACCCCTTGCCATGGGCAGGGATGCCTTCCATAGAGCAGCTTGCTCCAAGCTGGCCTGCAGCACTGCAGCCAGGGATGGAGCAGCCAAACCTTCTCCATCCATGCCATCCCAGTGCCCCAGCACCCTCTTAGGGAATCCCTTCCTTATCTCCAGCCTGCAATTCCCTCTCAGAACCCATCAGCCGTTGTCCTATGACTCCAATCCCTGCTCTTCCACTCCCTCCCAGCTTCACCACGGATTGGTTCATGATGCTCAGAATCATGGACGTGGCTTGGGCCAATGCCGAGACCCACAAGTGTTGGATGCGGCAGGTCGTGGTCCATGAATATTATACGGCTTAGGATCACGGGTAGGGTTAGGTTCCGAATTAGGGTTAGGTTTAGGGTTAGAGTCAGGGTCAGGGTTAGGTACAGGGTTAGGTTTAGGGTTAGGTGTTAGGGTTAGGGATAGGGTTAGGGTTAGCGTTAACCGCAACCGGAGTTAACCCTAGGGGTGGAGTTAACACTAGGTTGAGCCTTAGGGTTAGGGTTAGGGTTCCAGTTAGGATTAGGTTTAGGTTTAGGGTTAGGGTTAGGTTTAGGGTTAACCTTCACCAGAGTTAACCCTAGGGGCGGAGTTAACCCCAGGGTTAGGGTTAGGATTAGGGTTACGTTCAGGATTAAGTTAGGGTTATGGTTAGGCTGGGTTAGGATTAGGGTTAGTGTTAGGTTTTAGGGTTAAGGTCCGGGTTACGGTTAGGGGTTAGGGTTGGGATTAGGGTTACGGTTAGGGTTAGGGTTAAGGTTAGGGTTACCTCTAACCAGATTTAACCCTAGGGGTGGAGTTAACCCCAGGGTTAGGGTTAGGTTTAGCCTTAGGGTTAGCATTAACCCTAATCGAAATTAATCCTAGGGGCGGGTTTAATCCCAGGCTTAGGGTTAGGGTTAGGCTTAGGCTTAGGCTTAGGGTTAGACTTCACTTTAGGGTTAGGTTAACCCTAACCGGAGTTAGCTAGGGTTGGGGTTAGGGTTAGGGTTACCTCTAACCGGAGTTAACCCTAGGGGTTAACTGCCCAAGGTTCCCCCAAGTGCTGGAGCTCACCCACCTCTGCCCCAGGAGCAGGGTCAGGCCCCACAGCTCTGCTCCTGCCAGCGCTGCCGAGACCTGCACTCCCTTGATGGTGCCATCAGAGCGCCCCACACACCGCAGCACGTGCTGGGCCGTTGCTCTGGCTCCGGCAGGGGCACAAGTGCCTTTGGAAGCTGCCAGCGAACAACAAGAGCTGAGAAGCGGCTGCAGAAGGGCTCTGCTGTGGGGCTGAAAGCCAAGGGTGGTGCAGGGGAAAGGAGAGACTGCAGAGCCTCAGCCCTTGGGCTTCCTTCAGAGGAGGTGGCGCTGCTGCCCTTGATCCTGGCTGTTCTCCAGCCCTGACCTGCCCTCAGCGGTCTCCAGTGGCCTCTGGCCAGGCCAGCAGCAGAGACAGGATGTTCTGCACAAATGTCTGCACCTGTTCCTGGGCCTGACTCAGTGCCGAGAGCTCTTCTGCAGCCAAATGCTATCTATGTCTTGCATGAGTGCAGTGTTCCTACTCTTTTAATATCCAGGAAGACAGTGCTTTATCTTGTGTACGATATGTAGTAGAGAACCACAGATAGAGATGAGCCTGTAGGCAAATTAACATTAAAATACCAGAAGATCAATCCTCTAAAAAATGTAATTTGAACCTTTCCTTCAGGGGAAAGAGGGAAGGGGGAATTTATTGACAACGCGCGGTTGGAGCCGGTACTCAAGATAAGACCTGTAAGATACATGTAAGATACATGTAAGACCTCGCTGGGGGAAATACCTCACAACAATATCTGGTAAAAATAACACCCAGATTCTGATCTGTGCCCAAAGATATGGAAGCGTATTCTATCCTAAACTTTTCTTTAAGGGGCCTAAAAACTATACCCCCGAGTTAACAGTATCCCGAATAAGACCAGATCAAAATCAAATTTTAATTAACTGTTCTCAGAGGGAAACTTGCCGACTTGGTCTTGCAGTGACCGAACCAAGTACTCTAGCATTTAACTGGAAACAAGGACTTGACAGAATAACAATCAGGCTGAGAGTGGAAGTCTCCACACATACTACACCTACTCCCTTCTCTCCTACACACTTCTCCCCTTTAGAATGCTCAGTCAAATATCACAGCCTCTCATTTGCAGGACCTTATTTGGTAAGGCAATCAAATGAACAAAAATTCTTGCTAGACCCCAAATACTCTCTAAAGAAAGTGGTGGTAAAGCTACAAGCTTATATCTCAACCATAAAATCAGAATGTAAATCCTTTATTAATCAAAGCCTGGATTCAGCATTTTGCAACTGTCTGGGCGGAGGTCAGGACCACTGCCTCCACAGGGGTGTTTGAAGAAATCCCCATTGGGTTGCATTTCACAACACTGGAAACAAATCGCTGAACCCCCAGGTGGTTCAGTCACTCAGGAGACTTTGGAACAAAATGGTGGACCCCTGAGGGGTTTGGTTACTCAGGAGACTGCTAAAATACTGGCATCAATGCTGGATGTTATTCTTGAGACGAGAAGGAAAGTAGGATGGAGTAGCTTACGCAGAAATGTTTTTCACTTTGAGATATCACCTGGTATGGCAAAAGGATTGTGGATTTAATTTTGCACTCCAGGACCTGTTAGCATTGTCCTTGGAGAAAGACAGTAAAATCTGCTTAAACGCTGTTGCTCTTTGTGCACCATAGGGCACTAAACATCTAAGGAATGTGGAGAAGGATATGGATTTAATGGCAGCCCCCTGGAGAAGAGGTATTGTGAATAATGGGGTTGAAGGTGCTGAAAATGAGAATCAAGCACAAGCACCAGCACAGGCCCCAGAGATACTGGGGGGGCAGGCTGAAGGATTTAGCCCTACAGCAGGGCAAACTAGGGGAAAATGAGGGGAAAACGAGGGGAAACTGTGATTGCAACTTTAAGTCAAGCTGTGTGTAATGATGGTCTGCTCATGATGTTAACGTGGAACTTCCTATGTTCCAGTTTACACCCATTGCCCCTTGTCCTATCACTGGATATCACTGAAAAAAGCCTAGCTCCATCATCCTGACACCTACCCTTCACATATTTGTAAACATTGATGAGGTCACCCCTCAGTCTCCTCTTTTGCAAGCTAAAGAGACCCAGCTCCCTCAGCCTCTCCTCATAAGGGAGATGTTCCACTCCCTTAATCATCTTTGTGGCTCTGCGCTGGACTCCTTCAAGCAATTCCCTGTCCTTCTTGAACAGAGGGGCCCAGAACTGGACGCAATATTCCAGATGCGGCCTCACCAAGGCTGAGTAGAGGGGGAGGAGAACCTCTCTTGACCTACTAACCACTCCCTTTCTAATGCACCCTAAGATGCCATTTGCCTTCTTGGCCGCAAGAGCACATTGCTGGCTCATGGTCATCCTCCTATCCACCAGGACCCCCAGGTCCCTTTCCCCTTCACTACTTTCCAGCAGGTCAACCCCCAACCTGTACTGGTACATGGGGTTGTTCTTCCCCAGATGCAAGACTCTACACTTGCCCTTGTTAAATTTCATCAAGTTTCTCCCCGCCCAACTCTCCAGCCTGTCCAGGTCTCGCTGAATGGCAGCACAGTCCTCTGGTGTGTCAGCCACTCCTCCCAGTTTTGTGTCATCAGCAAACTTGCTGAGGGTGCACTCAGTTCCCTCATCCAGGTCATTGATGAAAATATTAAACAGCACCGGTCCCAGCACCGACCCCTGAGGAACTCCACTAGTCACAGACCTCCAGCTAGATTCTGCGCCATTGACCACAACTCTCTGCCTTCTTCCTTTCAACCAGTTCTCGATCCACCTCACTACTTGATCGTCAAGCCCACACTTCCTTAGCTTATCTATGAGGATGCTGTGGGAGACAGTATCAAATGCCTTACTGAAATCAAGAACAACTACATCTACCGCTCTACCATCATCCCTCCACCTAGTCACTTCCTCATAGAAGGCTATAAGGTTGGTCATACATGACTTCCCCCTCATAAAACCATGTTGGCTGTTCTTAATGACCCCCTCATCCTTGATATGCCTAGTGATGGAGTCAAGAATAAGTTGTTCCATCATCTTTCCAGGGATGGAGGTAAGGCTGACCGGTCTATAATTACCCGGGTCCTCCTTCTTGCCCTTCTTATAGATTGGTGTGACCTTTGCCATCCGCCAATCCTCAGGCACCTCGCCCGTTTCCCACGACTTACCAAAGATGATGGAAAGTGGCCTAGCAATGACCTCCGCCAGCTCCCTCAGCACCCGTGGGTGCATTCCATCCGGACCCATCGATTTACAGATGTCTAGTTTGCATAGCTGATCCCTAACCCAATCCTCATCTACCAAAGCAAACTCCTCCTTTGTCCTGACTCCTTCTGGGGCTATAGAAATCCGGGGCCCTCGGGGAGAGTCTGCAGGAGTAAAGACAGAGGCAAAGAAGGCATTCAGCACCTCTGCCTTCTTTATATCCTCTGTCTCCAGGGTACCCACTTCGTTCAGCAGTGGGCCTATATTGCCTCTTGTTTTAGTTTTATTTGCTATGTATTTGAAGAAGCCCTTTCTATTGTCTTTAACCCGACTAGCAAGATTGAGTTCCAAGGAGGCCTTAGCTGTCCTAATTGCCTCCCTACATCCTCTAACAACTGTCCTATATTCCTCCCAAGCGCCCAGCCCCTCCTTCCATAATCCATAGATTCTCCTTTTCCACTTGAGTTTGCCCAGCAGCTCCTTGTTTAACCACGCCGGTCTCCTAGATCCCTTACTTGACTTCCTACTCATTGGGACGCTCCGATCCTGAGCTTGGAAGAAGCGGTCCTTGAATGCTAACCAACTATCTTGAGCCCCTTTACCGCCTAGTACACTTTCCCATGAGACTTCCCTTAGCAGTTGACTGAAGAGGCCAAAGTTGGCCCTTCGGAAATCCAGAACTGTGGCTTTGCTAGGTATTCTATTCCTCCCACACAGGATCCTAAACTCCACCATCTCATGGTCACTGCAGCCAAGGCTGCCATTGACCGTCACCACTTCGACCAAACCCTCCTTGTTGGCGAGTACTAAATCTAGCAGCGCTGCTCCCCTAGTTGGTACGTCCACCATTTGCATTAAGAAATTATCATCAATGCACTCGAGGAACCTCCTAGACTGTGAATGACTGGCTGTGTGAGTCTTCCAGCAGACTGTGTGAGTCTTCAATCAATAAAGCAGAGTCAAAACACAGAGCCCTCCTTGTGTGCCTCGTGGGGACGGGGATGCCCCAGCCCTCACAGGGTGCCCTGAGAAGCTGTGGCTGCCCCATCCCTGGCAGTGTTCAAGGCCAGGTTGGATACAGGGACTTACAGCAACCTGCTCTAGTGGAAGGTGTCCCTGCCCGTGGCAAGGGTTGGAACTGGTGAGCTTTAAGGTCCTTTCCAGCCCAAGCCAGTCTGGGATTCCAGGATTCAGGAATCAATAGCATGTTGAGGAGAGGATGACCTCGAAAGGATGACTGAAAGGGGACTCTCAGGCTTTCCCAGAGCGCACAGAGCATTTCCCAGTCTGGAATACAGGAAATGTTGGACCGAGTCCCTGCAGCAAAAGAGAGGCAGAGCAGCACTGCTGGGCTGCAGCTAAGGGCTGTCCTAGGCAGAAGTTGGAAAGGAGCAGAGAACAACACAACCTCCTTGGATAGGGGATGCCCTGCTTTGCAAGGACAGCAGTGGCAAAGCCCCAGTCCCTGCCCACAGGGTTCCCGGGGAGGAAACCCAGGTCCCAGCATGACCACGTCACCTCAGCCAGCAGAGCCTCTTCCCACATCGCTCCTTGCATGCAGCGCCCACTGCAGTGGCCAAAAAGCCAGGGCAAGAGCCAGGCCTAGCACTCACCTGCCAGCGAGCCCACGGCAATGCTTGCCAGCATCATGGGCAGCACCACATTTGCTTCATCTCTGCAGAAGACAATCCACAGTGTCTGCACCCAGACTGAATTTAACCCCCCCAAACACCCTCCAAGCAAAAAGCTACCTTCACCGATGAGCTGCGCACAGTTTCTGCCTCAGAAAGTGGTTCTGGGAGACATGGAGTGACTGTCAGTGTTCAAAGCCACAGTACCCCAGGTCTCGGACCCAGAGCACCTTCAAGCTCTCTGGCTGTGGAGGAGGAATGTTTCTATCTCATCACTCACCCACAACGTGCAGCTGCAGCCAGCCCGTGGGCTCCAGCTGGGACCTGAAGCGCTACAGCCAGTGCTCCCCCCACTGCAGCACCATCTGCAGCGAGAAGTTCCTTCTGTTGAACCTCACGTGGCTCTCGTAGGGGGAGCGGTGGTGCTGGCTCCATCGAAAGCATAACTGCGGATGGCTCCCTCCTGCTGGGCAGTTTTGTATCCCCAGATGACAGCTCTGCCTCCCTGCAGCGGTGGAACCTTCAGGCACACGGTGCAGCCCATGGCCGAGACGAGTCGCTCTGACACTGGCCTGAGGTCAGCGGAGCAGCAGGGAGCGAGCGTGTGGCCTGCAGGAGAAAGGAGGCGTTAGTGCCCAGCTCCTGTCACAGATCCTAAGATCTCCTCTCAGTCTCCCCTCTCTGTCAGGTTAAAGCCCTTCCCCTTGTCCCAACCCCACAGGCCCCTCTTCTCCCCACAAGAAATGAGGCCAGATCCCAGGATCATCCCTCCGCAGCCGCAGCACTCCGCTGCCGGCTCAGCCAGCGCAACTCGCACACCCAGTCTAAAGCAGCCACTCTGGGGAAGTCACTTGAGGTGTTCTTGGCAACTCCTAAAGCACCCCAAGATCTCCATCGCCACCCACCTTGTTCCACGCTCCTGTCTCCACAGGTATCACCGGCTCCGAGGCACCAAGACGGGAACCACCAGAGGAGCTGCTCTTGCCTCCTCCACCGGTAGCTTGTCCTCCATGGGGCAGCTGTCGTCTCCCGGTGCCTCTGCTGAAGGGTTCCGTGGGGCTCCGTGGCCTTGCACACCTGAACATGGAGTGTTCCAGAATCAGCCACCCCTGTGGTCCCATATCCCCAAGGTCATTGTGATGCATGAGCTCTGACTGGGTCCATGGGGTACTCCGGAGGTGCTACAGGCATTCACTGGGATTCTCTAGTGGTATCCCCAGGATGCTCCAGGGCTTGTTCCTATCAGAACCCATCAGCCCTTGTCCTATGGCTCCAATCCCTGCTCTTCCACTCCCTCCCAGCTTCACCACGGCTTGGTTCATGATGCTCAGAATCATGGACGTGGCTTGGGCCAATGCCGAGACCCACAAGTGTTGGATGCGGCAGGTCGTGGTCCATGAATATTATACGGCTTAGGATCACGGGTAGGGTTAGGTTCCGAATTAGGGTTAAGTTTAGGGTTAGAGTCAGGGTCAGGGTTAGGTACAGGGTTAGGTTTAGGGTTAGGTGTTAGGGTTAGGGATAGGGTTAGGGTTAGCGTTAACCGCAACCGGAGTTAAAACTAGGGGTGGAGTTAACACTAGGTTGAGCCTTAGGGTTAGGGTTAGGGTTCCAGTTAGGATTAGGTTTAGGTTTAGGGTTAGGGTTAGGTTTAGGGTTAACCTTCACCAGAGTTAACCCTAGGGGCGGAGTTAACCCCAGGGTTAGGGTTAGGATTAGGGTTACGTTCAGGATTAAGTTAGGGTTATGGTTAGGCTGGGTTAGGATTAGGGTTAGTGTTAGGTTTTAGGGTTAAGGTCCGGGTTACGGTTAGGGGTTAGGGTTGGGATTAGGGTTACGGTTAGGGTTAGGGTTAAGGTTAGGGTTACCTCTAACCAGATTTAACCCTAGGGGTGGAGTTAACCCCAGGGTTAGGGTTAGGTTTAGCCTTAGGGTTAGCATTAACCCTAATCGGAATTAACCCTAGGGGCGGGTTTAATCCCAGGCTTAGGGTTAGGGTTAGGCTTAGGCTTAGGCTTAGGGTTAGACTTCAGTTTAGGGTTAGGTTAACCCTAACCGGAGTTAACTAGGGTTAGGGTTAGGGTTAGGGTTACCTCTAACCGGAGTTAACCCTAGGGGTTAACTGCCCAAGGTTCCTGCCCAAAAACCCCAAGTGCTGGAGCTCACCCACCTCTGCCCCAGGAGCAGGGTCAGGCCCCACAGCTCTGCTCCTGCCAGCGCTGCCGAGACCTGCACTCCCTTGATGGTGCCATCAGAGCGCCCCACACACCGCAGCACGGGCTGGGCCATTGCTCTGGCTCCGGCAGGGGCACAAGTGCCTTTGGAAGCTGCCAGCGAACAACAAGAGCTGAGAAGTGGCTGCAGAAGGGCTCTGCTGTGGGGCTGAAAGCCAAGGGTGGTGCAGGGGAAAGGAGAGACTGCAGAGCCTCAGCCCTTGGGCTTCCTTCAGAGGAGGTGGCGCTGCTGCCCTTGATCCTGGCTGTTCTCCAGCCCTGACCTGCCCTCAGCGGTCTCCAGTGGCCTCTGGCCAGGCCAGCAGCAGAGACAGGATGTTCTGCACAAATGTCTGCACCTGCTCCTGGGCCTGACTCAGTGCCGAGAGCTCTTCTGCAGCCAAAGGCAGATCGTACTTTACAGTCAGCCAGCGTGGTGTGGGGTGGAAGGGACCTTAAATCCCCATAGGGATTCACAGCATCCCACAAGCAGAGCATCCCATAGGGATTCAGAGCATTCCACAGGCAGAGTATCCCATAGGGATTCAGAGCATCCCATGAGCAGAGCATCCCGTAGGGATTCACAGCATCCCATAGACATCCAGAGCATCCCAGAGGGATTCACAGCATCCCACAAGCAGAGCATCCCAGAGGGATTCACAGCATCTCACAGTCTGAGCCTCCCATAAGGAATCAGAGCATCCCACAAGGATTCAGAGCATCCCACAAGGAAGCAGAGCATGCCAGAGGGATTCAGAGCATCCCACAAGGAGAGCATCCCACAGGGCTCCAGAGCATCCCACAAAGCAGAGCACCCCACAGAGTTTCACAGCATCCCACAACCACAGCACCATACAGAGCTCCAGAGCATCCCATAGGGATTCAGAGCACCCCAAGCGCATCAGAACCCCCCCATCTCCCCATGGAAGCCCCCATTGACACCCCTGACCCAACCCCTCCCCATGGAGCTCCCCCCATGGAACCTGCCTCTCTATGACATCAGCCCCAGCTCCAAGGGACCTGCATCCAGCACCCGTATCCCCGGGGCAGTTGCGCTTTGGGTGCAGTGGTGCTTGCAGCTCCTTGCTTGCAGCTCCTTGGTGTCACTCTTAGCGCTGGTGGCAGCGATGGCTTTGTTCCGTGTCATCATCCTGCTGGCCTCGGCCTGGCTGGTGCAAGGCTCCTGGGACAGCTGTGGGTGAGTGGCTCCAGGGTTCCTGGTATTCCATAGGGAGATGCTGCTGCTCCCAGCCACGGTCACACCAATGGGGAGGTGGGATTTGAGGAGCCCCACTTGCTTGCCATCAGCCCATGCGGTGGCACAGCACAGCTATGGGGCACCCCATAGGGTCCTTTGTCCTGCAGCACCCTAGGAGGCAGGATGATGCTCATCTCTGGGACACTGCGTAGGGTCCCTTTTCCCTGCAGCACCCAATGGGGCGGGACAATGCTCGCCCTTCAGCCCTAACCATCAAGTGTTGAGCTTCTGCTTCAAGAGGGACCTGCGGTACCCGTCCCATGGCTGATTCTTACGGGATGTCGCGCATCGTCGGAGGCACGGATGCGCAGCGGGGCGCCTGGCCACGGATGCTCAGCATCCAGTTCCCCACAGCCACCGCATTCCCGCACATCTGCGGGGGGTCCCTCATCCCGTATGAAGACAGGCTGAGGAAGTTGGGGCTTTTCAGCCTGGAGAAGAGAAGGCTGTGTGCAGACCTAAGAGCAGCCTTCCAGTACCTGAAGGGGGCCTATAGGGATGCTGGGGAGGGACTCTTTGTCAGGGCCTGTAGTGACAGGACAAGGGGTAATGGGTTAAAACTTAAACAGGGGAAGTTTAAATTGGATATAAGGAGGAAATTCTTTCCTGTTAGGGTGGTGAGACACTGGAATCGCTTGCCCAGGGAGGTTGTGAGTGCTCCATCCCTGGCGGTGTTCAAGGCCAGGTTGGATGAAGCCTTGTGTGGGATGGTTCAGTGAGAGGTGTCCCTGTCCATGGCAGGGGGGTTGGAACTAGATGATCTTGAGGTCCTTTCCAACCCTAACTATTCTATGATTCTATGATTCTATGATCACCCCTCAGTGGGTCCTCACAGCCGCTCACTGCTTCGTCGGGCAAAAGTAAGGGGGAGAAGGGATTCCAGCCATAAGGAATAGGCAAGGAGCAGCTCCCATCCCATCCCCTTCCCCATCCTGGATGCACTGGGAAGAGCGCTCAGGAGAAGGCTGCTTCCAGCTTGACAGCCCTTGAGCCTAAGGCACGCTGCTTTCCTTTGCGAAGCAGCCGCAATGTGGCTCCTTCCCATCCCTCTTCTCCATAGAATGGATTAGAAGAGATTAAAATGGAATGGAATGGAATGGAATGCAATGCTTATGGATCATGGAGTGGGGTGGCTTGGAAAGGAGCTTGAGATCATCCACTTCCAACCCCTTGCCATGGGCAGGGATGCCTTCCATAGAGCAGCTTGCTCCAAGCTGGCCTGCAGCACTGCAGCCAGGGATGGAGCAGCCAAACCTTCTCCATCCATGCCATCCCAGTGCCCCAGCACCCTCTTAGGGAATCCCTTCCTTATCTCCAGCCTGCAATTCCCTCTCGGAACCCATCAGCCCTTGTCCTATGGCTCCAATCCCTGCTCTTCCACTCCCTCCCAGCTTCACCACGGATTGGTTCATGAGGCTCAGAATCATGGACGTGGCTTGGGCCAATGCCGAGACCCAGAAGGGCTGGATACGGCAGGTTGTGGTCCATGAATATTATACGGCTTAGGATCACGGGTAGGGTTAGGTTCCGAATTAGGGTTAGGTTTAGGGTTAGAGTCAGGGTAATTGTTAGGTACAGGGTTAGGTGTTAGGGTTAGGTGTTAGGGTTAGGGATAGGGTTAGGGTTAGCGTTAACCATAACCGGAGTCAACCCTAGGGGTGGAGTTAACACCAGGTTGAGCCTTAGGGTTAGGGTTAGGGTTCCAATTAGGATTAGGTTTAGGTTTAGGGTTAGGGTAAGGTTTAGGGTTAACCTTCACCAGAGTTAACCCTAGGGGCGGAGTTAACCCTAGGATTAGGGTTAGGATTAGGGTTACGGTCAGGATTAAGTTAGGGTTATGGTTAGGCTGGGTTAGGATTAGGGTTAGTGTTAGGTTTTAGGGTTAAGGTCCGGGTTACGGTTAGGGGTTAGGGTTGGGATTAGGGTTACGGTTCGGGTTAGGGTTAAGGTTAGGGTTACCTCTAACCGGAGTTAACCCTAGGGGTGGAGTTAACCCCAGGGTTAGGGTTAGGTTTAGGCTTAGGGTTAGCATTAACCCTAATCGGAATTAACCCTAGGGGCGGGTTTAATCCCAGGCTTAGGGTTAGGGTTAGGGTTAGGCTTAGGCTTAGGGTTAGACTTCAGTTTAGGGTTAGGTTAACCCTAACCGGAGTTAACTAGGGTTGGGGTTAGGGTTAGGGTTACCTCTAACCGGAGTTAACCCTAGGGGTTAACTGCCCAAGGTTCCTGCCCCAAAACCCCAAGTGCTGGAGCTCACCCACCTCTGCCCCAGGAGCAGGGTCAGGCCCCACAGCTCTGCTCCTGCCAGCGCTGCCGAGCCCTGCACTCCCTTGATGGTGCCATCAGAGCGCCCCACACACCGCAGCACGGGCTGGGCCGTTGCTCTGGCTCCGGCAGAGGCACAAGTGCCTTTGGAAGCTGCCAGCGAACAACAAGAGCTGAGAAGCGGCTGCAGAAGGGCTCTGCTGTGGGGCTGAAAGCCAAGGGTGGTGCAGGGGAAAGGAGAGACTGCAGAGCCTCAGCCCTTGGGCTTCCTTCAGAGGAGGTGGCGCTGCTGCCCTTGATCCTGGCTGTTCTCCAGCCCTGACCTGCCCTCAGCAATCTCCAGTGGCCTCTGGCCAGGCCAGCAGCAGAGACAGGATGTTCTGCACAAATGTCTGCACCTGTTCCTGGGCCTGACTCAGTGCCGAGAGCTCTTCTGCAGCCAAATGCAGATCGTACTTTACAGTCAGCCAGCGTGGTGTGGGGTGGAAGGGACCTTAAATGCCCATAGGGATTCAGAGCATCCCACAGGCAGAGCATCCCATAGGTGTTCAGAGCATCCCCCAAGCAGGGCATCCCACAGGGATTCACAGCAGCCCACAAGCAGAGCATCCCAGAGGGATTCACAGCATCCCACAGTCAGAGCGTCCCCTAAGGAATCAGAGCATCCCACAAGGATTCAGAGCATCCCACAAGCAGAGCATGCCAGAGGGATTCACAGCATCCCACAGTCAGAGCATCCCCTAAGGAATCAGAGCATCCCACAAGGATTCAGAGCATCCCACAAGCAGAGCATGCCAGAGGGATTCAGAGCATCCCACAGGGCTCCAGAGCATCCCACAAAGCAGAGCACCCCACAGAGTTTCACAGCATCCCACAACCACAGCACCATACAGAGCTCCAGAGCATCCCATAGGGATTCAGAGCACCCCAAGCGCATCAGAACCCCCCCATCTCCCCATGGAAGCCCCCATTGACACCCCTGACCCAACCCCTCCCCATGGAGCTCCCCCCATGGAACCTGCCTCTCTATGACATCAGCCCCAGCTCCAAGGTACCTGCATCCAGCACCCGTATCCCCAGGGCAGTTGCGCTTTGGGTGCAGTGGTGCTTGCAGCTCCTTGCTTGCAGCTCCTTGGTGTCACTCTTAGAGGTGGTGGCAGCGATGGCTTTGCTCCGTGTCATCATCCTGCTGGCCTCGGCCTGGCTGGTGCGAGGCTCCTGGGACAGCTGTGGGTAAGTGGCTCCAGGCTCCAGGGTTCCTGGTATTCCATAGGGAGATGCTGCTGCTCCCAGCCACGGTCACACCAATGGGGAGTGGGATTTGAGGAGCCCCACTTGCTTGCCATCAGCCCATGCGGTGGCACAGCACAGCTATGGGGCACCCCATAGGGTCCTTTGTCCTGCAGCACCCTAGGAGGCAGGATGATGCTCATCTCTGGGACACTGCGTAGGGTCCCTTTTCCCTGCAGCACCCAATGGGGCGGGACAATGCTCGCCCTTCAGCCCTAACCATCAAGTGTTGAGCTTCTGCTTCAAGAGGGACCTGCGGTACCCGTCCCATGGCTGATTCTTACGGGATGTCGCGCATCGTCGGAGGCACGGATGCGCAGCGGGGCGCCTGGCCACGGATGCTCAGCATCCAGTTCCCCACAGCCACCGCATTCCCGCACATCTGCGGGGGGTCCCTCATCCCGTATGAAGACAGGCTGAGGAAGTTGGGGCTTTTCAGCCTGGAGAAGAGAAGGCTGCGTGCAGACCTAAGAGCAGCCTTCCAGTACCTGAAGGGGGCCTATAGGGATGCTGGGGAGGGACTCTTTGTCAGGGCCTGTAGTGACAGGACAAGGGGTAATGGGTTAAAACTTAAACAGGGGAAGTTTAAATTGGATATAAGGAGGAAATTCTTTCCTGTTAGGGTGGTGAGACACTGGAATCGCTTGCCCAGAGAGGTTGTGAGTGCTCCATCCCTGGCGGTGTTCAAGGCCAGGTTGGATGAAGCCTTGTGTGGGATGGTTCAGTGAGAGGTGTCCCTGTCCATGGCAGGGGGGTTGGAACTAGATGATCTTGAGGTCCTTTCCAACCCTAACTATTCTATGATTCTATGATTCTATGATTCTATGATTCTATGATTCTATGATTCTATGATTCTATGATTCTATGATCACCCCTCAATGGGTCCTCACAGCCGCTCACTGCTTCGTCGGGCAAAAGTAAGGGGGAGAAGGGATTCCAGCCATAGGGAATAGGCAAGGAGCAGCTCCCATCCCGTCCCCTTCCCCATCCTGGATGCACTGGGAAGAGCGCTCAGGAGAAGGCTGCTTCCAGCTTGACAGCCCTTGAGCCTAAGGCACGCTGCTTTCCTTTGCGAAGCAGCCGCAATGTGGCTCCTTCCCATCCCTCTTCTCCATAGAATGGATTAGAATAGATTAAAATGGAATGGTATGGAATGGAATGCAATGCTTATGGATCATGGAGTGGGGTGGCTTGGAAAGGAGCTTGAGATCATCCACTTCCAACCCCTTGCCATGGGCAGGGATGCCTTCCATAGAGCAGCTTGCTCCAAGCTGGCCTGCAGCACTGCAGCCAGGGATGGAGCAGCCAAACCTTCTCCATCCATGCCATCCCAGTGCCCCAGCACCCTCTTAGGGAATCCCTTCCTTATCTCCAGCCTGCAATTCCCTCTCAGAACCCATCAGCCGTTGTCCTATGACTCCAATCCCTGCTCTTCCACTCCCTCCCAGCTTCACCACGGATTGGTTCATGATGCTCAGAATCATGGACGTGGCTTGGGCCAATGCCGAGACCCACAAGTGTTGGATGCGGCAGGTCGTGGTCCATGAATATTATACGGCTTAGGATCACGGGTAGGGTTAGGTTCCGAATTAGGGTTAAGTTTAGGGTTAGAGTCAGGGTCAGGGTTAGGTACAGGGTTAGGTTTAGGGTTAGGTGTTAGGGTTAGGGATAGGGTTAGGGTTAGCGTTAACCGCAACCGGAGTTAACCCTAGGGGTGGAGTTAACACTAGGTTGAGCCTTAGGGTTAGGGTTCCAGTTAGGATTAGGTTTAGGTTTAGGGTTAGGGTTAGGTTTAGGGTTAACCTTCACCAGAGTTAACCCTAGGGGCGGAGTTAACCCCAGGGTTAGGGTTAGGATTAGGGTTACGTTCAGGATTAAGTTAGGGTTATGGTTAGGCTGGGTTAGGATTAGGGTTAGTGTTAGGTTTTAGGGTTAAGGTCCGGGTTACGGTTAGGGGTTAGGGTTGGGATTAGGGTTACGGTTAGGGTTAGGGTTAAGGTTAGGGTTACCTCTAACCAGATTTAACCCTAGGGGTGGAGTTAACCCCAGGGTTAGGGTTAGGTTTAGCCTTAGGGTTAGCATTAACCCTAATCGAAATTAATCCTAGGGGCGGGTTTAATCCCAGGCTTAGGGTTAGGGTTAGGCTTAGGCTTAGGCTTAGGGTTAGACTTCACTTTAGGGTTAGGTTAACCCTAACCGGAGTTAGCTAGGGTTGGGGTTAGGGTTAGGGTTACCTCTAACCGGAGTTAACCCTAGGGGTTAACTGCCCAAGGTTCCCCCAAGTGCTGGAGCTCACCCACCTCTGCCCCAGGAGCAGGGTCAGGCCCCACAGCTCTGCTCCTGCCAGCGCTGCCGAGACCTGCACTCCCTTGATGGTGCCATCAGAGCGCCCCACACACCGCAGCACGGGCTGGGCCGTTGCTCTGGCTCCGGCAGGGGCACAAGTGCCTTTGGAAGCTGCCAGCGAACAACAAGAGCTGAGAAGCGGCTGCAGAAGGGCTCTGCTGTGGGGCTGAAAGCCAAGGGTGGTGCAGGGGAAAGGAGAGACTGCAGAGCCTCAGCCCTTGGGCTTCCTTCAGAGGAGGTGGCGCTGCTGCCCTTGATCCTGGCTGTTCTCCAGCCCTGACCTGCCCTCAGCGGTCTCCAGTGGCCTCTGGCCAGGCCAGCAGCAGAGACAGGATGTTCTGCACAAATGTCTGCACCTGTTCCTGGGCCTGACTCAGTGCCGAGAGCTCTTCTGCAGCCAAATGCTATCTATGTCTTGCATGAGTGCAGTGTTCCTACTCTTTTAATATCCAGGAAGACAGTGCTTTATCTTGTGTACGATATGTAGTAGAGAACCACAGATAGAGATGAGCCTGTAGGCAAATTAACATTAAAATACCAGAAGATCAATCCTCTAAAAAATGTAATTTGAACCTTTCCTTCAGGGGAAAGAGGGAAGGGGGAATTTATTGACAACGCGCGGTTGGAGCCGGTACTCAAGATAAGACCTGTAAGATACATGTAAGATACATGTAAGACCTCGCTGGGGGAAATACCTCACAACAATATCTGGTAAAAATAACACCCAGATTCTGATCTGTGCCCAAAGATATGGAAGCGTATTCTATCCTAAACTTTTCTTTAAGGGGCCTAAAAACTATACCCCCGAGTTAACAGTATCCCGAATAAGACCAGATCAAAATCAAATTTTAATTAACTGTTCTCAGAGGGAAACTTGCCGACTTGGTCTTGCAGTGACCGAACCAAGTACTCTAGCATTTAACTGGAAACAAGGACTTGACAGAATAACAATCAGGCTGAGAGTGGAAGTCTCCACACATACTACACCTACTCCCTTCTCTCCTACACACTTCTCCCCTTTAGAATGCTCAGTCAAATATCACAGCCTCTCATTTGCAGGACCTTATTTGGTAAGGCAATCAAATGAACAAAAATTCTTGCTAGACCCCAAATACTCTCTAAAGAAAGTGGTGGTAAAGCTACAAGCTTATATCTCAACCATAAAATCAGAATGTAAATCCTTTATTAATCAAAGCCTGGATTCAGCATTTTGCAACTGTCTGGGCGGAGGTCAGGACCACTGCCTCCACAGGGGTGTTTGAAGAAATCCCCATTGGGTTGCATTTCACAACACTGGAAACAAATCGCTGAACCCCCAGGTGGTTCAGTCACTCAGGAGACTTTGGAACAAAATGGTGGACCCCTGAGGGGTTTGGTTACTCAGGAGACTGCTAAAATACTGGCATCAATGCTGGATGTTATTCTTGAGACGAGAAGGAAAGTAGGATGGAGTAGCTTACGCAGAAATGTTTTTCACTTTGAGATATCACCTGGTATGGCAAAAGGATTGTGGATTTAATTTTGCACTCCAGGACCTGTTAGCATTGTCCTTGGAGAAAGACAGTAAAATCTGCTTAAACGCTGTTGCTCTTTGTGCACCATAGGGCACTAAACATCTAAGGAATGTGGAGAAGGATATGGATTTAATGGCAGCCCCCTGGAGAAGAGGTATTGTGAATAATGGGGTTGAAGGTGCTGAAAATGAGAATCAAGCACAAGCACCAGCACAGGCCCCAGAGATACTGGGGGGGCAGGCTGAAGGATTTAGCCCTACAGCAGGGCAAACTAGGGGAAAATGAGGGGAAAACGAGGGGAAACTGTGATTGCAACTTTAAGTCAAGCTGTGTGTAATGATGGTCTGCTCATGATGTTAACGTGGAACTTCCTATGTTCCAGTTTACACCCATTGCCCCTTGTCCTATCACTGGATATCACTGAAAAAAGCCTAGCTCCATCATCCTGACACCTACCCTTCACATATTTGTAAACATTGATGAGGTCACCCCTCAGTCTCCTCTTTTGCAAGCTAAAGAGACCCAGCTCCCTCAGCCTCTCCTCATAAGGGAGATGTTCCACTCCCTTAATCATCTTTGTGGCTCTGCGCTGGACTCCTTCAAGCAATTCCCTGTCCTTCTTGAACAGAGGGGCCCAGAACTGGACGCAATATTCCAGATGCGGCCTCACCAAGGCTGAGTAGAGGGGGAGGAGAACCTCTCTTGACCTACTAACCACTCCCTTTCTAATGCACCCTAAGATGCCATTTGCCTTCTTGGCCGCAAGAGCACATTGCTGGCTCATGGTCATCCTCCTATCCACCAGGACCCCCAGGTCCCTTTCCCCTTCACTACTTTCCAGCAGGTCAACCCCCAACCTGTACTGGTACATGGGGTTGTTCTTCCCCAGATGCAAGACTCTACACTTGCCCTTGTTAAATTTCATCAAGTTTCTCCCCGCCCAACTCTCCAGCCTGTCCAGGTCTCGCTGAATGGCAGCACAGTCCTCTGGTGTGTCAGCCACTCCTCCCAGTTTTGTGTCATCAGCAAACTTGCTGAGGGTGCACTCAGTTCCCTCATCCAGGTCATTGATGAAAATATTAAACAGCACCGGTCCCAGCACCGACCCCTGAGGAACTCCACTAGTCACAGACCTCCAGCTAGATTCTGCGCCATTGACCACAACTCTCTGCCTTCTTCCTTTCAACCAGTTCTCGATCCACCTCACTACTTGATCGTCAAGCCCACACTTCCTTAGCTTATCTATGAGGATGCTGTGGGAGACAGTATCAAATGCCTTACTGAAATCAAGAACAACTACATCTACCGCTCTACCATCATCCCTCCACCTAGTCACTTCCTCATAGAAGGCTATAAGGTTGGTCATACATGACTTCCCCCTCATAAAACCATGTTGGCTGTTCTTAATGACCCCCTCATCCTTGATATGCCTAGTGATGGAGTCAAGAATAAGTTGTTCCATCATCTTTCCAGGGATGGAGGTAAGGCTGACCGGTCTATAATTACCCGGGTCCTCCTTCTTGCCCTTCTTATAGATTGGTGTGACCTTTGCCATCCGCCAATCCTCAGGCACCTCGCCCGTTTCCCACGACTTACCAAAGATGATGGAAAGTGGCCTAGCAATGACCTCCGCCAGCTCCCTCAGCACCCGTGGGTGCATTCCATCCGGACCCATCGATTTACAGATGTCTAGTTTGCATAGCTGATCCCTAACCCAATCCTCATCTACCAAAGCAAACTCCTCCTTTGTCCTGACTCCTTCTGGGGCTATAGAAATCCGGGGCCCTCGGGGAGAGTCTGCAGGAGTAAAGACAGAGGCAAAGAAGGCATTCAGCACCTCTGCCTTCTTTATATCCTCTGTCTCCAGGGTACCCACTTCGTTCAGCAGTGGGCCTATATTGCCTCTTGTTTTAGTTTTATTTGCTATGTATTTGAAGAAGCCCTTTCTATTGTCTTTAACCCGACTAGCAAGATTGAGTTCCAAGGAGGCCTTAGCTGTCCTAATTGCCTCCCTACATCCTCTAACAACTGTCCTATATTCCTCCCAAGCGCCCAGCCCCTCCTTCCATAATCCATAGATTCTCCTTTTCCACTTGAGTTTGCCCAGCAGCTCCTTGTTTAACCACGCCGGTCTCCTAGATCCCTTACTTGACTTCCTACTCATTGGGACGCTCCGATCCTGAGCTTGGAAGAAGCGGTCCTTGAATGCTAACCAACTATCTTGAGCCCCTTTACCGCCTAGTACACTTTCCCATGAGACTTCCCTTAGCAGTTGACTGAAGAGGCCAAAGTTGGCCCTTCGGAAATCCAGAACTGTGGCTTTGCTAGGTATTCTATTCCTCCCACACAGGATCCTAAACTCCACCATCTCATGGTCACTGCAGCCAAGGCTGCCATTGACCGTCACCACTTCGACCAAACCCTCCTTGTTGGCGAGTACTAAATCTAGCAGCGCTGCTCCCCTAGTTGGTACGTCCACCATTTGCATTAAGAAATTATCATCAATGCACTCGAGGAACCTCCTAGACTGTGAATGACTGGCTGTGTGAGTCTTCCAGCAGACTGTGTGAGTCTTCAATCAATAAAGCAGAGTCAAAACACAGAGCCCTCCTTGTGTGCCTCGTGGGGACGGGGATGCCCCAGCCCTCACAGGGTGCCCTGAGAAGCTGTGGCTGCCCCATCCCTGGCAGTGTTCAAGGCCAGGTTGGATACAGGGACTTACAGCAACCTGCTCTAGTGGAAGGTGTCCCTGCCCGTGGCAAGGGTTGGAACTGGTGAGCTTTAAGGTCCTTTCCAGCCCAAGCCAGTCTGGGATTCCAGGATTCAGGAATCAATAGCATGTTGAGGAGAGGATGACCTCGAAAGGATGACTGAAAGGGGACTCTCAGGCTTTCCCAGAGCGCACAGAGCATTTCCCAGTCTGGAATACAGGAAATGTTGGACCGAGTCCCTGCAGCAAAAGAGAGGCAGAGCAGCACTGCTGGGCTGCAGCTAAGGGCTGTCCTAGGCAGAAGTTGGAAAGGAGCAGAGAACAACACAACCTCCTTGGATAGGGGATGCCCTGCTTTGCAAGGACAGCACTGGCAAAGCCCCAGTCCCTGCCCACAGGGTTCCCGGGGAGGAAACCCAGGTCCCAGCATGACCACGTCACCTCAGCCAGCAGAGCCTCTTCCCACATCGCTCCTTGCATGCAGCGCCCACTGCAGTGGCCAAAAAGCCAGGGCAAGAGCCAGGCCTAGCACTCACCTGCCAGCGAGCCCACGGCAATGCTTGCCAGCATCATGGGCAGCACCACATTTGCTTCATCTCTGCAGAAGACAATCCACAGTGTCTGCACCCAGACTGAATTTAACCCCCCCAAACACCCTCCAAGCAAAAAGCTACCTTCACCGATGAGCTGCGCACAGTTTCTGCCTCAGAAAGTGGTTCTGGGAGACATGGAGTGACTGTCAGTGTTCAAAGCCACAGTACCCCAGGTCTCGGACCCAGAGCACCTTCAAGCTCTCTGGCTGTGGAGGAGGAATGTTTCTATCTCATCACTCACCCACAACGTGCAGCTGCAGCCAGCCCGTGGGCTCCAGCTGGGACCTGAAGCGCTACAGCCAGTGCTCCCCCCACTGCAGCACCATCTGCAGCGAGAAGTTCCTTCTGTTGAACCTCACGTGGCTCTCGTAGGGGGAGCGGTGGTGCTGGCTCCATCGAAAGCATAACTGCGGATGGCTCCCTCCTGCTGGGCAGTTTTGTATCCCCAGATGACAGCTCTGCCTCCCTGCAGCGGTGGAACCTTCAGGCACACGGTGCAGCCCATGGCCGAGACGAGTCGCTCTGACACTGGCCTGAGGTCAGCGGAGCAGCAGGGAGCGAGCGTGTGGCCTGCAGGAGAAAGGAGGCGTTAGTGCCCAGCTCCTGTCACAGATCCTAAGATCTCCTCTCAGTCTCCCCTCTCTGTCAGGTTAAAGCCCTTCCCCTTGTCCCAACCCCACAGGCCCCTCTTCTCCCCACAAGAAATGAGGCCAGATCCCAGGATCATCCCTCCGCAGCCGCAGCACTCCGCTGCCGGCTCAGCCAGCGCAACTCGCACACCCAGTCTAAAGCAGCCACTCTGGGGAAGTCACTTGAGGTGTTCTTGGCAACTCCTAAAGCACCCCAAGATCGCCATCGCCACCCACCTTGTTCCACGCTCCTGTCTCCACAGGTATCACCGGCTCCGAGGCACCAAGACGGGAACCACCAGAGGAGCTGCTCTTGCCTCCTCCACCGGTAGCTTGTCCTCCATGGGGCAGCTGTCGTCTCCCGGTGCCTCTGCTGAAGGGTTCCGTGGGGCTCCGTGGCCTTGCACACCTGAACATGGAGTGTTCCAGAATCAGCCACCCCTGTGGTCCCATATCCCCAAGGTCATTGTGATGCATGAGCTCTGACTGGGTCCATGGGGTACTCCGGAGGTGCTACAGGCATTCACTGGGATTCTCTAGTGGTATCCCCAGGATGCTCCAGGGCTTGTTCCTATCAGAACCCATCAGCCCTTGTCCTATGGCTCCAATCCCTGCTCTTCCACTCCCTCCCAGCTTCACCACGGATTGGTTCATGATGCTCAGAATCATGGACGTGGCTTGGGCCAATGCCGAGACCCACAAGTGTTGGATGCGGCAGGTCGTGGTCCATGAATATTATACGGCTTAGGATCACGGGTAGGGTTAGGTTCCGAATTAGGGTTAGGTTTAGGGTTAGAGTCAGGGTCAGGGTTAGGTACAGGGTTAGGTTTAGGGTTAGGTGTTAGGGTTAGGGATAGGGTTAGGGTTAGCGTTAACCGCAACCGGAGTTAAAACTAGGGGTGGAGTTAACACTAGGTTGAGCCTTAGGGTTAGGGTTAGGGTTCCAGTTAGGATTAGGTTTAGGTTTAGGGTTAGGGTTAGGTTTAGGGTTAACCTTCACCAGAGTTAACCCTAGGGGCGGAGTTAACCCCAGGGTTAGGGTTAGGATTAGGGTTACGTTCAGGATTAAGTTAGGGTTATGGTTAGGCTGGGTTAGGATTAGGGTTAGTGTTAGGTTTTAGGGTTAAGGTCCGGGTTACGGTTAGGGGTTAGGGTTGGGATTAGGGTTACGGTTAGGGTTAGGGTTAAGGTTAGGGTTACCTCTAACCAGATTTAACCCTAGGGGTGGAGTTAACCCCAGGGTTAGGGTTAGGTTTAGCCTTAGGGTTAGCATTAACCCTAATCGGAATTAACCCTAGGGGCGGGTTTAATCCCAGGCTTAGGGTTAGGCTTAGGCTTAGGCTTAGGGTTAGACTTCAGTTTAGGGTTAGGTTAACCCTAACCGGAGTTAACTAGGGTTAGGGTTAGGGTTAGGGTTACCTCTAACCGGAGTTAACCCTAGGGGTTAACTGCCCAAGGTTCCTGCCCAAAAACCCCAAGTGCTGGAGCTCACCCACCTCTGCCCCAGGAGCAGGGTCAGGCCCCACAGCTCTGCTCCTGCCAGCGCTGCCGAGACCTGCACTCCCTTGATGGTGCCATCAGAGCGCCCCACACACCGCAGCACGGGCTGGGCCATTGCTCTGGCTCCGGCAGGGGCACAAGTGCCTTTGGAAGCTGCCAGCGAACAACAAGAGCTGAGAAGTGGCTGCAGAAGGGCTCTGCTGTGGGGCTGAAAGCCAAGGGTGGTGCAGGGGAAAGGAGAGACTGCAGAGCCTCAGCCCTTGGGCTTCCTTCAGAGGAGGTGGCGCTGCTGCCCTTGATCCTGGCTGTTCTCCAGCCCTGACCTGCCCTCAGCGGTCTCCAGTGGCCTCTGGCCAGGCCAGCAGCAGAGACAGGATGTTCTGCACAAATGTCTGCACCTGCTCCTGGGCCTGACTCAGTGCCGAGAGCTCTTCTGCAGCCAAAGGCAGATCGTACTTTACAGTCAGCCAGCGTGGTGTGGGGTGGAAGGGACCTTAAATGCCCATAGGGATTCAGAGCATCCCACAGGCAGAGCATCCCATACGTGTTCAGAGCATCCCCCAAGCAGGGCATCCCACAGGGATTCACAGCATCCCACAAGCAGAGCATCCCATAGGGATTCAGAGCATTCCACAGGCAGAGTATCCCATAGGGATTCAGAGCATCCCATGAGCAGAGCATCCCGTAGGGGTTCAGAGCATCCCATGAGCAGAGCATCCCGTAGGGGTTCAGAGCATCCCATAGACATCCAGAGCATCCCAGAGGGATTCACAGCATCCCACAAGCAGAGCATCCCAGAGGGATTCACAGCATCTCACAGTCAGAGCCTCCCATAAGGAATCAGAGCATCCCACAAGGATTCAGAGCATCCCACAAGGAAGCAGAGCATGCCAGAGGGATTCAGAGCATCCCACAAGGAGAGCATCCCACAGGGCTCCAGAGCATCCCACAAAGCAGAGCACCCCACAGAGATTCACAGCATCCCAAAACCACAGCATCATACAGAGCTCCAGAGCAACCCATAGGGTTTCAGAGCACTCCAAGCACATCAGAACCCCCCCATCTCAACATGGAAGCCCCCATCGACACCCCTGACCCAAGCCCATCCCCATGGAGCTCCCCCCATGGAACCTGCCTCTCTATGACATCAGCCCCAGCTCCAAGGGACCTGCATCCAGCACCCGTATCCCCGGGGCAGTTGCGCTTTGGGTGCAGTGGTGCTTGCAGCTCCTTGCTTGCAGCTCCTTGGTGTCACTCTTAGCGCTGGTGGCAGCGATGGCTTTGCTCCGTGTCATCATCCTGCTGGCCTCGGCCTGGCTGGTGCAAGGCTCCTGGGACAGCTGTGGGTGAGTGGCTCCAGGCTCCAGGGTTCCTGGTATTCCATAGGGAGATGCTGCTGCTCCCAGCCACGGTCACACCAATGGGGAGTGGGATTTGAGGAGCCCCACTTGCTTGCCATCAGCCCATGCGGTGGCACAGCACAGCTATGGGGCACCCCATAGGGTCCTTTGTCCTGCAGCACCCTAGGAGGCAGGATGATGCTCATCTCTGGGACACTGCGTAGGGTCCCTTTTCCCTGCAGCACCCAATGGGGCGGGACAATGCTCGCCCTTCAGCCCTAACCATCAGGTGTTGAGCTTCTGCTTCAAGAGGGACCTGCGGTACCCGTCCCATGGCTGATTCTTACGGGATGTCGCGCATCGTCGGAGGCACGGATGCGCAGCGGGGCGCCTGGCCACGGATGCTCAGCATCCAGTTCCCCACAGCCACCGCATTCCCGCACATCTGCGGGGGGTCCCTCATCCCGTATGAAGACAGGCTGAGGAAGTTGGGGCTGTTCAGCCTGGAGAAGAGAAGGCTGCGTGGAGACCTAAGAGCAGCCTTCCAGTACCTGAAGGGGGCCTATAGGGATGCTGGGGATGGACTCTTTGTCAGGGCCTGTAGTGACAGGACAAGGGGTAATGGGTTAAAACTTAAACAGGGGAAGTTTCAATTGGATATAAGGAGGAAATTCTTTCCTGTTAGGGTGGTGAGACACTGGAATCGCTTGCCCAGGGAGGTTGTGAGTGCTCCATCCCTGGCGGTGTTCAAGGCCAGGTTGGATGAAGCCTTGTGTGGGATGGTTCAGTGAGAGGTGTCCCTGTCCATGGCAGGGGGGTTGGAACTAGATGATCTTGAGGTCCTTTCCAACCCTAACTATTCTATGATTCTATGATTCTATGATCACCCCTCAGTGGGTCCTCACAGCCGCTCACTGCTTCGTCGGGCAAAAGTAAGGGGGAGAAGGGATTCCAGCCATAGGGAATAGGCAAGGAGCAGCTCCCATCCCGTCCCCTTCCCCATCCTGGATGCACTGGGAAGAGCGCTCAGGAGAAGGCTGCTTCCAGCTTGACAGCCCTTGAGCCTAAGGCATGCTGCTTTCCTTTGCGAAGCAGCCGCAATGTGGCTCCTTCCCATCCCTCTTCTCCATAGAATGGATTAGAATAGATTAAAATGGAATGGTATGGAATGGAATGCAATGGTTATGGATCATGGAGTGGGGTGGCTTGGAAAGGAGCTTGAGATCATCCACTTCCAACCCCTTGCCATGGGCAGGGATGCCTTCCATAGAGCAGCTTGCTCCAAGCTGGCCTGCAGCACTGCAGCCAGGGATGGAGCAGCCAAACCTTCTCCATCCATGCCATCCCAGTGCCCCAGCACCCTCTTAGGGAATCCCTTCCTTATCTCCAGCCTGCAATTCCCTCTCAGAACCCATCAGCCGTTGTCCTATGACTCCAATCCCTGCTCTTCCACTCCCTCCCAGCTTCACCACGGATTGGTTCATGATGCTCAGAATCATGGACGTGGCTTGGGCCAATGCCGAGACCCACAAGTGTTGGATGCGGCAGGTCGTGGTCCATGAATATTATACGGCTTAGGATCACGGGTAGGGTTAGGTTCCGAATTAGGGTTAGGTTTAGGGTTAGAGTCAGGGTCAGGGTTAGGTACAGGGTTAGGTTTAGGGTTAGGTGTTAGGGTTAGGGATAGGGTTAGGGTTAGCGTTAACCGCAACCGGAGTTAACCCTAGGGGTGGAGTTAACACTAGGTTGAGCCTTAGGGTTAGGGTTAGGGTTCCAGTTAGGATTAGGTTTAGGTTTAGGGTTAGGGTTAGGTTTAGGGTTAACCTTCACCAGAGTTAACCCTAGGGGCGGAGTTAACCCCAGGGTTAGGGTTAGGATTAGGGTTACGTTCAGGATTAAGTTAGGGTTATGGTTAGGCTGGGTTAGGATTAGGGTTAGTGTTAGGTTTTAGGGTTAAGGTCCGGGTTACGGTTAGGGGTTAGGGTTGGGATTAGGGTTACGGTTAGGGTTAGGGTTAAGGTTAGGGTTACCTCTAACCAGATTTAACCCTAGGGGTGGAGTTAACCCCAGGGTTAGGGTTAGGTTTAGCCTTAGGGTTAGCATTAACCCTAATCGAAATTAATCCTAGGGGCGGGTTTAATCCCAGGCTTAGGGTTAGGGTTAGGCTTAGGCTTAGGCTTAGGGTTAGACTTCACTTTAGGGTTAGGTTAACCCTAACCGGAGTTAGCTAGGGTTGGGGTTAGGGTTAGGGTTACCTCTAACCGGAGTTAACCCTAGGGGTTAACTGCCCAAGGTTCCCCCAAGTGCTGGAGCTCACCCACCTCTGCCCCAGGAGCAGGGTCAGGCCCCACAGCTCTGCTCCTGCCAGCGCTGCCGAGACCTGCACTCCCTTGATGGTGCCATCAGAGCGCCCCACACACCGCAGCACGGGCTGGGCCGTTGCTCTGGCTCCGGCAGGGGCACAAGTGCCTTTGGAAGCTGCCAGCGAACAACAAGAGCTGAGAAGCGGCTGCAGAAGGGCTCTGCTGTGGGGCTGAAAGCCAAGGGTGGTGCAGGGGAAAGGAGAGACTGCAGAGCCTCAGCCCTTGGGCTTCCTTCAGAGGAGGTGGCGCTGCTGCCCTTGATCCTGGCTGTTCTCCAGCCCTGACCTGCCCTCAGCGGTCTCCAGTGGCCTCTGGCCAGGCCAGCAGCAGAGACAGGATGTTCTGCACAAATGTCTGCACCTGTTCCTGGGCCTGACTCAGTGCCGAGAGCTCTTCTGCAGCCAAATGCTATCTATGTCTTGCATGAGTGCAGTGTTCCTACTCTTTTAATATCCAGGAAGACAGTGCTTTATCTTGTGTACGATATGTAGTAGAGAACCACAGATAGAGATGAGCCTGTAGGCAAATTAACATTAAAATACCAGAAGATCAATCCTCTAAAAAATGTAATTTGAACCTTTCCTTCAGGGGAAAGAGGGAAGGGGGAATTTATTGACAACGCGCGGTTGGAGCCGGTACTCAAGATAAGACCTGTAAGATACATGTAAGATACATGTAAGACCTCGCTGGGGGAAATACCTCACAACAATATCTGGTAAAAATAACACCCAGATTCTGATCTGTGCCCAAAGATATGGAAGCGTATTCTATCCTAAACTTTTCTTTAAGGGGCCTAAAAACTATACCCCCGAGTTAACAGTATCCCGAATAAGACCAGATCAAAATCAAATTTTAATTAACTGTTCTCAGAGGGAAACTTGCCGACTTGGTCTTGCAGTGACCGAACCAAGTACTCTAGCATTTAACTGGAAACAAGGACTTGACAGAATAACAATCAGGCTGAGAGTGGAAGTCTCCACACATACTACACCTACTCCCTTCTCTCCTACACACTTCTCCCCTTTAGAATGCTCAGTCAAATATCACAGCCTCTCATTTGCAGGACCTTATTTGGTAAGGCAATCAAATGAACAAAAATTCTTGCTAGACCCCAAATACTCTCTAAAGAAAGTGGTGGTAAAGCTACAAGCTTATATCTCAACCATAAAATCAGAATGTAAATCCTTTATTAATCAAAGCCTGGATTCAGCATTTTGCAACTGTCTGGGCGGAGGTCAGGACCACTGCCTCCACAGGGGTGTTTGAAGAAATCCCCATTGGGTTGCATTTCACAACACTGGAAACAAATCGCTGAACCCCCAGGTGGTTCAGTCACTCAGGAGACTTTGGAACAAAATGGTGGACCCCTGAGGGGTTTGGTTACTCAGGAGACTGCTAAAATACTGGCATCAATGCTGGATGTTATTCTTGAGACGAGAAGGAAAGTAGGATGGAGTAGCTTACGCAGAAATGTTTTTCACTTTGAGATATCACCTGGTATGGCAAAAGGATTGTGGATTTAATTTTGCACTCCAGGACCTGTTAGCATTGTCCTTGGAGAAAGACAGTAAAATCTGCTTAAACGCTGTTGCTCTTTGTGCACCATAGGGCACTAAACATCTAAGGAATGTGGAGAAGGATATGGATTTAATGGCAGCCCCCTGGAGAAGAGGTATTGTGAATAATGGGGTTGAAGGTGCTGAAAATGAGAATCAAGCACAAGCACCAGCACAGGCCCCAGAGATACTGGGGGGGCAGGCTGAAGGATTTAGCCCTACAGCAGGGCAAACTAGGGGAAAATGAGGGGAAAACGAGGGGAAACTGTGATTGCAACTTTAAGTCAAGCTGTGTGTAATGATGGTCTGCTCATGATGTTAACGTGGAACTTCCTATGTTCCAGTTTACACCCATTGCCCCTTGTCCTATCACTGGATATCACTGAAAAAAGCCTAGCTCCATCATCCTGACACCTACCCTTCACATATTTGTAAACATTGATGAGGTCACCCCTCAGTCTCCTCTTTTGCAAGCTAAAGAGACCCAGCTCCCTCAGCCTCTCCTCATAAGGGAGATGTTCCACTCCCTTAATCATCTTTGTGGCTCTGCGCTGGACTCCTTCAAGCAATTCCCTGTCCTTCTTGAACAGAGGGGCCCAGAACTGGACGCAATATTCCAGATGCGGCCTCACCAAGGCTGAGTAGAGGGGGAGGAGAACCTCTCTTGACCTACTAACCACTCCCTTTCTAATGCACCCTAAGATGCCATTTGCCTTCTTGGCCGCAAGAGCACATTGCTGGCTCATGGTCATCCTCCTATCCACCAGGACCCCCAGGTCCCTTTCCCCTTCACTACTTTCCAGCAGGTCAACCCCCAACCTGTACTGGTACATGGGGTTGTTCTTCCCCAGATGCAAGACTCTACACTTGCCCTTGTTAAATTTCATCAAGTTTCTCCCCGCCCAACTCTCCAGCCTGTCCAGGTCTCGCTGAATGGCAGCACAGTCCTCTGGTGTGTCAGCCACTCCTCCCAGTTTTGTGTCATCAGCAAACTTGCTGAGGGTGCACTCAGTTCCCTCATCCAGGTCATTGATGAAAATATTAAACAGCACCGGTCCCAGCACCGACCCCTGAGGAACTCCACTAGTCACAGACCTCCAGCTAGATTCTGCGCCATTGACCACAACTCTCTGCCTTCTTCCTTTCAACCAGTTCTCGATCCACCTCACTACTTGATCGTCAAGCCCACACTTCCTTAGCTTATCTATGAGGATGCTGTGGGAGACAGTATCAAATGCCTTACTGAAATCAAGAACAACTACATCTACCGCTCTACCATCATCCCTCCACCTAGTCACTTCCTCATAGAAGGCTATAAGGTTGGTCATACATGACTTCCCCCTCATAAAACCATGTTGGCTGTTCTTAATGACCCCCTCATCCTTGATATGCCTAGTGATGGAGTCAAGAATAAGTTGTTCCATCATCTTTCCAGGGATGGAGGTAAGGCTGACCGGTCTATAATTACCCGGGTCCTCCTTCTTGCCCTTCTTATAGATTGGTGTGACCTTTGCCATCCGCCAATCCTCAGGCACCTCGCCCGTTTCCCACGACTTACCAAAGATGATGGAAAGTGGCCTAGCAATGACCTCCGCCAGCTCCCTCAGCACCCGTGGGTGCATTCCATCCGGACCCATCGATTTACAGATGTCTAGTTTGCATAGCTGATCCCTAACCCAATCCTCATCTACCAAAGCAAACTCCTCCTTTGTCCTGACTCCTTCTGGGGCTATAGAAATCCGGGGCCCTCGGGGAGAGTCTGCAGGAGTAAAGACAGAGGCAAAGAAGGCATTCAGCACCTCTGCCTTCTTTATATCCTCTGTCTCCAGGGTACCCACTTCGTTCAGCAGTGGGCCTATATTGCCTCTTGTTTTAGTTTTATTTGCTATGTATTTGAAGAAGCCCTTTCTATTGTCTTTAACCCGACTAGCAAGATTGAGTTCCAAGGAGGCCTTAGCTGTCCTAATTGCCTCCCTACATCCTCTAACAACTGTCCTATATTCCTCCCAAGCGCCCAGCCCCTCCTTCCATAATCCATAGATTCTCCTTTTCCACTTGAGTTTGCCCAGCAGCTCCTTGTTTAACCACGCCGGTCTCCTAGATCCCTTACTTGACTTCCTACTCATTGGGACGCTCCGATCCTGAGCTTGGAAGAAGCGGTCCTTGAATGCTAACCAACTATCTTGAGCCCCTTTACCGCCTAGTACACTTTCCCATGAGACTTCCCTTAGCAGTTGACTGAAGAGGCCAAAGTTGGCCCTTCGGAAATCCAGAACTGTGGCTTTGCTAGGTATTCTATTCCTCCCACACAGGATCCTAAACTCCACCATCTCATGGTCACTGCAGCCAAGGCTGCCATTGACCGTCACCACTTCGACCAAACCCTCCTTGTTGGCGAGTACTAAATCTAGCAGCGCTGCTCCCCTAGTTGGTACGTCCACCATTTGCATTAAGAAATTATCATCAATGCACTCGAGGAACCTCCTAGACTGTGAATGACTGGCTGTGTGAGTCTTCCAGCAAATATCGGGGTAATTAAAGTCCCCCACGACGACTAAGGCATGTAGTCGCGAGGCTACTTCCAGTTGCCTGTAGAAAGCCTCATCAACTCCTTCGTCCTGATCAGGAGGTCTGTAATAGACCCCCACAACTGTATCACCCGTGCCAGTCAGCCCCTTGATTCGTACCCACAGACATTCCACTTGCTCCTCATCTGACCCCGGACAGAACTCAATACATTCTAGTTGCTCTCTCATGTAAAGAGCAACTCCACCACCTCGCTTTGCTGACCTATCTTTCCTAAAAAGGACATAGCCATCCATGACCACATTCCAGTCATGTGAACTGTCCCACCATGTCTCTGTAATCGCCACTAGATCATAACCTTTAGCCCGCACACAGACTTCTAACTCCTCCTGTTTATTCCCCATGCTGCGTGCATTGGTGTACAGGCATTTCAGGGAGCCAGTCCTAGTACCCTTTTTCCCCTGCGGGACAGGGTCTAACGAGCTATCCTTTCCCACAAGTGAAACAAGAGATTGATAGTCCTCCTTAGCCCGCCATCCTTCAATCCCTAGCATGTTCCTCTTGGGCTTGTCCCCAACAGGCCCAGTTAAATCCCCTCCCCCCTTCATAACTAGTTTAAAGCCCTGTCAATAAGCCCTGCTAACTCCTGCCCCAAAACCCTTTTTCTTCTCTGGGACTGGTGTATCCCGCCTGTCACCAGCAAACCAGGTGTCCCATACAGCAGCCCGTGACTGAAAAACCCAAACCCCTGCCTTTGGCACCAGTCACGTAGCCATACATTAACCTGCAGAGTCTTCTTATATATCCCTTCACCCTCGCTTGCAACAGGTATGGAGGCAAACACCACTTGTGCTCCAGACCCTTTAACCAGCCGTCCCAGGGCCCTGAAGTCTCTCTTCATTGCCCTTACGTTCCTCGTAATAATTTCGTCACTGCCAACCTGAAAAACCAGCAGCGGATAGTAGTCAGACGGCTGCACCAGTTCAGAGAGTTTCTTTTTAGCATCTCTAATCCGAGCCCCAGGCAGGCAGCAGACCTCCCTGTGGGGTGGATCCGGTCGACAAATGGGCCCTTCTGTTCCCCTCAGAAGGGAGTCACCCACCACAATTACTCTTCTTTTCTTCTTGGTTGGGGAAGTTCTGAGGCATGTGGGTGAGTGACTAGCCCTGGGTGACTCACTAGATAGATTTGCCTCACCATCTCCATTCACCTGGCCCTGAATTTCCAAGACCTCGTACCTGTTATTCAAGGGCAACTGGGAGGGAGGAAGGGATTGTGAGGGTTTTCGCTTACCTCTCCGAGGAGGAACCTCCCTCCATCCATCCTTGTCCATTAAGCTCTCTCCTTCTCTCTGATGGTAGGAGGGAAGGGGATCCATAGCTTGTTGAACCACTTCCCTCTGCCCTTGCCTCAGGGTGTGGTTCCACCAATCTATTTCACTTTCACACTCTCTAATGGCTCTCAACCTTTCAACATCCTCCCTCAGTTCAGCCACATGCCTGAGCAGGTCATTTATATGCTCACAGCGAACACAAGCAGTGTCACTGGCTCCCTCCAATACAAGTGCCAAGCTCAGGCATTCGCTGCAGCCAGAGACCTGCACAGCTGCAAATTAGCGCTCCATTGCCCAGCATTCTTGGTTTTACAGTCCCCAACTTACTTAGGGCTGCAGTGACCACCTTGCTTGGTTTCACAGTGCCCAACTTACTTAGCGCTGCAATGCTCAACTTCACTTAGGGCTGCAGTGCCCACCATACTTACGGCTGCAGTGCCCACCTTACTTAGGGCAGCAGTGATCACCTTACTTGGTTTTACAGTGCCTAACTTACTTCGGGCTGCAGTGGCCAACTTCCCTAGGGCTGCAGCGCTCACCTTACTTGGTTTTACAGTGCCCACCATACTTCGGCCTGCAGTGCCCACCTTACTTAGGGGTGCAGTGCCCAACTTACTTGGTTTTACAGTGCCCAACTTACTTAGAACTGCATTTCCCACCTTACTTAGGGCTGCAGTGCCCACCAAACTTAGGGCTGCAGTGCCCACCTTCCTTAGGGCTGCAGTGGCCACCTTACTTGGTTTTACAGTGTCCAACATACTTAGGGCTGCAGTGCCCAACTTTACTTAGGGATGCAGTGCCCACCTTCCTTAGGGCTGCAGTGCACACCTTACTTAGTTTTACAGTGCCCAACTTACTTAGGGCTGCAGTGCCCAACTTTACTTAGGGATGCAGTGCCCCCCTTACTTAGGGCTGCAGTGCCCACCTTGCTTGGTTTTACAGTGCCCACCTTACTTAGGGCTGCAGTGCCCACCCTGCTTGGTTTCACAGTGCCCAACTTACTTAGGGCTGCAATGCTCAACTTCACTTAGGGCTGCAGTGCCCCCCATACTTACGGCTGCACTGCCCACCATACTTAGGGATGCAGTGCCCACCTTACTCGGTTTTACAGTGCCCAACTTACTTAGGGCTGCAGTGCCCTCCTTACTTCGGGCTGCAGTGGCCAACTTCCTTAGGGCTGCAGAGCCCACCTTACTTGGTTTTACAGCGCCCAACTTACTTAGGGCTGCAGTGCCCAACTTTACTTAGGGCTGCAGTGCCCACCATACTTAGGGCTGCAGTGCCCACCTTCCTTAGGGCTGCAGTGCCCACCTTACTTGGTTTTACAGTGCCCACCTTACTTAGGGCTGCAGTGCCCACCTTGCTTGGTTTTACAGTGCCCAACTTACTTAGGGCTGCAGTGCTCACCTTACTTATTCGTACAGTGCCCAAATTACTTCGGGCTGCAGTGCCCAACTTTACTTAGTGCAGCAGTGACCACCTTACTTTATGCTGCTATGCCCACCATACTTAGGGCTGCAGTGCCCACCTTGCTTGGTTTTACAGTGTCCAACTTACTTAGGGCTGCAGTGCCCAACTTTACTTAGGGCAGCAGTGCCCACCTTACTTAGGGCTGCACAGCCCACCTTGCTTAGTTTTACAGTGCCCAACTTACTTAGGGCTGCAGTGCCCAACTTTACTTTGCGCTGCAGTGCCCAACTTACTTAGGGTGCAGTGCTCACCTTAGGTCTGCAGTGCCCAACATACTTAGGACTGCAGTGCCGAGCCACATTACGGCTGAAGTGCCCAACTTACTTAGGGCTTCAGTGCCCACCTTACTTGGTTTTACAATGCCCAACTTACTTAGGGCTGCAGGGCCCAACTTTACTTAGGGCTGCAGTGCCCAACTTACTTAGGGCTTCAGTGCCCACATTACTTAGGGCTAGAGTGCCTACCATACTTGGTTTTACAGTGCCCAACTTTACTTAGGACTGCAGTGCCCAACTTTACTTAGGGGTGCAGTGCCCACCATAGATAGGGCTGCAGTGCCCACCTTCCTTAGGGCTAGAGTGCCCACCGTATTTAGTTTTACAGTGCCCAACATACTTAGCGCTGCAGTGCCCAACTTTACTTAAGGCTGCAGTGCCCACTTTACTTAGGCCTGCAGTGCCCACCTTACTTGGTTTTACAGTGCCCACCTTACCTAGGGCTGCAGTGCCCAACTACACTTAGGGCTGCACTGCCCACCATACTTAGGGATGCAGTGCCCACCTTACTCGGTTTTACAGTGCTCAACTTACTTAGGGCTGCAGTGCCCAACTTTACTTAGGGCTGCAGTGCCCACCATACTTAGGGCTGCAGTGGCCACCGTCCTTAGGGCTGCAGTGCCCACCTTACTTGGTTTTACAGTGCCCAAATTACTTAGGGCTGCAGTGCCCAACTTTACTTAGGGCTGCAGTGCCCACCTTACTTAGTTGTACAGTGCCCAAATTACTTAGGGCTGCATTGCCCACCTTATTTAGTTTTACAGTGCCCACCTTACTTAGGGCTGCAGTGCCCACCTTGCTTGGTTTTACAGTGCCCAACTTACTTAGGGCTGCAGTGCTCACCTTACTTATTCGTACAGTGCCCAAATTACTTCGGGCTGCAGTGCCCAACTTTACTTAGTGCAGCAGTGACCACCTTACTTTATGCTGCTATGCCCACCATACTTAGGGCTGCAGTGCCCACCTTGCTTGGTTTTACAGTGTCCAACTTACTTAGGGCTGCAGTGCCCAACTTTACTTAGGGCAGCAGTGCCCACCTTACCTCTGCCTGTGGGATGCTCTGAATCCCTATGGGCATTTAAGGTCCCTTCCACCCCACACCACGCTGGCTGACTGTAAAGTACGATCTGCATTTGGCTGCAGAAGAGCTCTCGGCACTGAGTCAGGCCCAGGAGCAGGTGCAGACATTTGTGCAGAACATCCTGTCTCTGCTGCTGGCCTGGCCAGAGGCCACTGGAGACCGCTGAGGGCAGGTCAGGGCTGGAGAACAGCCAGGATCAAGGGCAGCAGCGCCACCTCCTCTGAAGGAAGCCCAAGGGCTGAGGCTCTGCAGTCTCTCCTTTCCCCTGCACCACCCTTGGCTTTCAGCCCCACAGCAGAGCCCTTCTGCAGCCGCTTCTCAGCTCTTGTTGTTCGCTGGCAGCTTCCAAAGGCACTTGTGCCTCTGCCGGAGCCAGAGCAACGGCCCAGCCCGTGCTGCGGTGTGTGGGGCGCTCTGATGGCACCATCAAGGGAGTGCAGGTCTCGGCAGCGCTGGCAGGAGCAGAGCTGTGGGGCCTGACCCTGCTCCTGGGGCAGAGGTGGGTGAGCTCCAGCACTTGGGGGAACCTTGGGCAGTTAACCCCTAGGGTTAACTCCGGTTAGAGGTAACCCTAACCCTAACCCCAACCCTAGTTAACTCCGGTTAGGGTTAACCTAACCCTAAACTGAAGTCTAACCCTAAGCCTAAACCTAAGCCTAACCCTAACCCTAAGCCTGGGATTAAACCCGCCCCTAGGGTTAATTCCGATTAGGGTTAATGCTAACCCTAAACCTAAACCTAACCCTAACCCTGGGGTTAACTCCACCCCTAGGGTTAACTCCGGTTAGAGGTAACCCTAACCTTAACCCTAACCCGAACCGTAACCCTAATCCCAACCCTAACCCCTAACCGTAACCCGGACCTTAACCCTAAGACCTAACACTAACCCTAATCCTAACCCAGCCTAACCATAACCCTAACTTAATCCTGACCGTAACCCTAATCCTAACCCTAATCCTAGGGTTAACTCCGCCCCTAGGGTTAACTCTGGTGAAGGTTAACCCTAAACCTTACCCTAACCCTAAACCTAAACCTAATCCTAATTGGAACCCTAACCCTAACCCTAAGGCTCAACCTGGTGTTAACTCCACCCCTAGGGTTGACTCCGGTTACGGTTAACGCTAACCCTAACCCTATCCCTAACCCTAACACCTAACCCTAACACCTAACCCTGTACCTAACAATTACCCTGACTCTAACCCTAAACCTAACCCTAATTCGGAACCTAACCCTACCCGTGATCCTAAGCCGTATAATATTCATGGACCACAACCTGCCGTATCCAGCACTTCTGGGTCTCGGCATTGGCCCAAGCCACGTCCATGATTCTGAGCCTCATGAACCAATCCGTGGTGAAGCTGGGAGGGAGTGGAAGAGCAGGGATTGGAGCCATAGGACAAGGGCTGATGGGTTCCGAGAGGGAATTGCAGGCTGGAGATAAGGAAGGGATTCCCTAAGAGGGTGCTGGGGCACTGGGATGGCATGGATGGAGAAGGTTTGGCTGCTCCATCCCTGGCTGCAGTGCTGCAGGCCAGCTTGGAGCAAGCTGCTCTATGGAAGGCATCCCTGCCCATGGCAAGGGGTTGGAAGTGGATGATCTCAAGCTCCTTTCCAAGCCACCCCACTCCATGATCCATAAGCATTGCATTCCATTCCATACCATTCCATTTTAATCTCTTCTAATCCATTCTATGGAGAAGAGGGATGGGAAGGAGCCACATTGCGGCTGCTTCGCAAAGGAAAGCAGCGTGCCTTAGGCTCAAGGGCTGTCAAGCTGGAAGCAGCCTTCTCCTGAGCGCTCTTCCCAGTGCACCCAGGATGGGGAAGGGGACGGGATGGGAGCTGGTCCTTGCCTATTCCCTATGGCTGGAATCCCTTCTCCCCCTTACTTTTGCCCGACGAAGCAGTGAGCGGCTGTGAGGACCCATTGAGGGGTGATCATAGAATCATAGAATCATAGAATAGTTAGGGCTGGAAAGGACCTCAAGATCATCTAGTTCCAACCCCCCTGCCATGGACAGGGACACCTCTCACTGAACCATCCCACACAAGGCTTCATCCAACCTGGCCTTGAACACCACCAGGGATGGAGCACTCACAACCTCCCTGGGCAAGCGATTCCAGTGTCTCACCACCCTAACAGGAAAGAATTTCCTCCTTATATCCAATTTAAACTTCCCCTGTTTAAGTTTTAACCCATTACCCCTTGTCCTGTCACTACAGGCCCTGACAAAGAGTCCCTCCCCAGCATCCCTATAGGCCCCCTTCAGGTACTGGAAGGCTGCTCTTAGGTCTGCACGCAGCCTTCTCTTCTCCAGGCTGAAAAGCCCCAACTTCCTCAACCTGTCTTCATACGGGATGAGGGACCCCCCGCAGATGTGCGGGAATGCGGTGGCTGTGGGGAACTGGATGCTGAGCATCCGTGGCCAGGCGCCCCGGTGTGCAACCGTGCCTCCGACGATGCGCGACATCCCGTAAGAATCAGCCATGGGACGGGTACCGCAGGTCCCTCTTGAAGCAGAAGCTCAACACTTGATGGTTAGGGCTGAAGGGCGAGCATTGTCCCGCCCCATTGGGTGCTGCAGGGAAAAGGGACCCTACGCAGTGTCCCAGAGATGAGCATCATCCTGCCTCCTAGGGTGCTGCAGGACAAAGGACCCTATGGGGTGCCCCATAGCTGTGCTGTGCCACCGCATGGGCTGATGGCAAGCAAGTGGGGCTCCTCAAATCCCACTCCCCATTGGTGTGACCGTGGCTGGGAGCAGCAGCATCTCCCTATGGAATACCAGGAACCCTGGAGCCTGGAGCCACTCACCCACAGCTGTCCCAGGAGCCTTGCACCAGCCAGGCCGAGGCCAGCAGGATGATGACACGGAGCAAAGCCATCGCTGCCACCACCGCTAAGAGTGACACCAAGGAGGTGACACCAAGGAGCTGCAAGCACCACTGCACCCAAAGCGCAACTGCCCCGGGGATACGGGTGCTGGATGCAGGTCCCTTGGAGCTGGGGCTGATGTCATAGAGAGGCAGGTTCCATGGGGGGAGCTCCATGGGGAGGGGGGTGGGTCAGGGGTGTCGATGGGTGCTTCCATGGGGAGATGGGGGGGTTCTGATGCGCTTGGAGTGCTCTGAATCCCTATGGGATGCTCTGGAGCTCTGTCTGATGCTGTGGTTGTGGGATGCTGTGAATCTCTGTGGGGTGCTCTGCTTTGTGGGATGCTGTGGAGCCCTGTGGGATGCTCTGAATCCCTCTGGCATGCTCTGCTTGTGGGATGCTCTGAATCCTTTTGGGATGCTCTCCTTGTGGGATGCTCTGAATCCCTCTGGCATGCTCTGCTTGTGGGATGCTCTGAATCCTTTTGGGATGCTCTCCTTGTGGGATGCTCTGAATCCCTCTGGCATGCTCTGCTTCCTTGTGGGATGCTCTGAATCCTTGTGGGATGCTCTGATTCATTATGGGATGCTCTGACTGTGGGATGCTGTGAATCCCTCTGGGATGCTCTGCTTGTGGGCTGCTGTGAATCCCTCTGGGATGCTCTGGATGTCTATGGGATGCTCTGAACCCCTACGGGATGCTCTGCTTATGGGATGCTCTGAATCCGTATGGGATACTCTGCCTGTGGAATGCTCTGAATCCCTATGGGATGATCTGCTTGTGGGATGCTGTGAATCCCTGTGGGATGCCCTGCTTGGGGGATGCTCTCAACACCTATGGGATGCTCTGCCTGTGGGATGCTGTGAATCCCTATGGGGATTTAAGGTCCCTTCCACCCCACACCACGCTGGCTGACTGTAAAGTACGATCTGCATTTAGCTGCAGAAGAGCTCTCGGCACTGAGTCAGGCCCAGGAACAGGTGCAGACATTTGTGCAGAACATCCTGTCTCTGCTGCTGGCCTGGCCAGAGGCCACTGGAGACCGCTGAGGGCAGGTCAGGGCTGGAGAACAGCCAGGATCAAGGGCAGCAGCGCCACCTCCTCTGAAGGAAGCCCAAGGGCTGAGGCTCTGCAGTCTCTCCTTTCCCCTGCACCACCCTTGGCTTTCAGCCCCACAGCAGAGCCCTTCTGCAGCCGCTTCTCAGCTCTTGTTGTTCACTGGCAGCTTCCAAAGGCACTTGTGCCTCTGCCGGAGCCAGAGCAACGGCCCAGCCCGTGCTGCGGTGTGTGGGGCGCTCTGATGGCACCATCGAGGGAGTGCAGGGCTCGGCAGCGCTGGCAGGAGCAGAGCTGTGGGGCCTGACCCTGCTCCTGGGGCAGAGGTGGGTGAGCTCCAGCACTTGGGGTTTTGGGACAGGAACCTTGGGCAGTTAACCCCTAGGGTTAACTCCGGTTAGAGGTAGCCCTAACCGTAAACCTAACATTAGTTAACTCCGGTTAGGGTTAACCTAACCCTAAACTTAAGTCTAACCCTAAGCCTAAGCCTAACCCTAACCCTAACCCTAAGCCTGGGATTAAACCCGCCCCTAGGGTTAATTCCGATTAGGGTTAATGCTAACCCTAAGGCTAAACGTAATCCTAACCCTGGGGTTAACTCCACCCCTAGGGTTAAATCCGGTTAGAGGTAACCCTAACCTTAACCCTAACCCGAACCGTAACCCTAATCCCAACCCTAACCCCTAACCGTAACCCGGACCTTAACCCTAAGACCTAACACTAACCCTAATCCTAACCCAGCCTAACCATAACCCTAACTTAATCCTGACCGTAACCCTAATCCTAACCCTAATCCTAGGGTTAACTCCGCCCCTAGGGTTAACTCTGGTGAAGGCTAACCCTAAACCTAACCCTAAACCTAAACGTAATCCTAACGCTAAACCTAATCTTAACTGGAACCCTAACCCTAACCCTAAGGCTCAACATGGTGTTAACTCCACCCCCAGGGTTAACTCCGGTTACGGTTAACTCTAACCCTAACCCTAACCCTAACACATAACCCTAAACCTAACCCTATCCCTAACCCTAACACCTAACCCTAAACCTAACCCTGTACCTAACCCTGACCCTGACTCTAACCCTAAACCTAACCCTAATTCGGAACCTAACCCTAGCCGTGATCCTAAACCGTATAATATTCCTGGACCACGACCTGCCGTATCCAGCACTTGTGGGTCTCGGCATTGGCCCAAGCCATGTCCATGATTCTGAGCATCATGAACCAATCCGTGGTGAAGCTGGGAGGGAGTGGAAGAGCAGGGATTGGAGCCATTGGACAAGGGATGATGGTTTCTGACAGGAACAAGCCCTGGAGCATCCTGCGGTTACCACTAGAGAATCCCAGCGAATGCCTCTAGCACCTCCGGTGTACCCCATGGACCCAGTCAGAGCTCATGCATCACAATGACCTTGGGGACATGGGACCACAGGGGTGGCTGATTCTGGAACACTCCATGTTCAGGTGTGCAAGGCCATGGAGCCCCACGGAACCCTTCAGCAGAGGCACCGGGAGACGACAGCTGCCCCATGGAGCACAAGCTACCGGTGGAGGAGGCAAGAGCAGCTCCTCTGGTGGTTCCCGTCTTGGTGCCTCGGAGCCGGTGCCACCTGTGGAGACAGGAGCGTGGAACGAGGTGGGTGGCGATGGCGATCTTGGGGTGCTTTAGGAGTTGCCAAGAACACCTCAAGTGACTTCCCCAGAGTGGCTGCTTTGGACTGGGTGTGCGAGTTGCGCTGGCTGAGCCGGCAGCGGAGTGCTGCGGCTGCGGAGGGATGATCCTGGGATCTGGCCTCATTTCTTGTGGGGAGAAGAGGGGCCTGTGGGGTTGGGACAAGGGGAAGGGCTTTAACCTGACAGAGAGGGGAGACTGAGAGGAGATCTTAGGATCTGTGACAGGAGCTGTGCTCTGACGTCTCCTTTCTCCTGCAGGCTGCATGCTCACTCCCTGCTGCTCCGCTGACCTCAGGCCAGTGTCAGAGCGACTCGTCTCGGCCATGGGCTGCACCGTGTGCCTGCCGGTTCCACCGCTGCAGGGAGGCAGAGCTGTCATCTGGGGATACAAAACTGCCCAGCAGGAGGGAGCCATCCTCAGTTATGCTTTCGATGGAGCCAGCACCTCCGCTCCCCCTACGAGAGCCACGTGGGGTTCAACAGAAGGAACTTCTCGCTGCAGATGGTGCTGCAGTGGGGGGAGCACTGGCTGTAGCGCTTCAGGTCCCAGCTGGAGGCCATGGGCTGGCTGCAGCTGCACGTTGTGGGTGAGTGATGAGATAGAAACATTCCTCTTCCACAGCCAGAGAGCTTGAAGGTGCTCTGGGTCCGAGACCTGGGGTACTGTGGCTTTGAACACTGACAGTCACTCCATGTCTCCCAGAACCACTTTCCAAGGCAGAAACTGTGCACAGCTCATCGGTGAAGGTAGCTTTTTGCTTGGAGGGTGTTTGGGGGGGTTAAATTCAGTCTGGGTGCACACACTGTGTATTCTCTTCTGCAGAGATGCAGCAAATGTGGTGCTGCCCATGATGGTGGCAAGCATTGCTGTGGGCTCGCTGGCAGGTGAGTGCTAGGCCTGGCTCTTGCCCTTACTTTTTGGCCTCTGCAGTGGGTGCTGCATGCGAGGAGTGATGTGGGAAGAGGCTCTGCTGGCTGAGGTGACGTGGTCATGCTGGGACCTGGGTTTCCTCCCCGGGAACCCTGTGGGCAGGGACTGGGGCTTTGCCACTGCTGTCCTTGCAAAGCAGGGCATCCCCTATCCAAGGAGGTTGTGTTGTTCTCTGCTCCTTTCCAACTTCTGCCTAGGACAGCCCTTAGGTGCAGCCCAGCAGTGCTGCTCTGCCTCTCTTTTGCTGCAGGGACTCGGTCCAACATTTCCTGTATTCCAGACTGGGAAATGCTCTGTGCGCTCTGGGAAAGCCTGAGAGTCCCCTTTCAGTCGTCCTTTCGAGGTCATCCTCTCCTCAACATGGTATTGATTCCTGTATCCTGGAATCCCAGACTGGCTTGAGCTGGAAAGGACCTTAAAGCTCACCAGTTCCAACCCTTGCCACGGGCAGGGACACCTTCCACTAGAGCAGGTTGCTGCAAGTCCCTGTATCCAACCTGGCCTTGAGCACTGCCAGGGATGGGGCAGCCACAGCTTCTCAGGGCACCCTGTGAGGGCTGTTGCATCCCCGTCCCCACAAGGCACACAAGGAGGGCTCTGTGTTTTGACTCTGCTTTATTGATTGTCCAGAAGAGTTTGTGTGGGTGTGTTCTGTGACAGCACCGCTGCTGCCTTTGGAGCTGTGCCCCCCATGTCCCTCCTGTCCCCTCTCCCTTCTCCTCATGGACTCTCTGTGCCCAAGGCTGCAACCCAGGGGCAGGTTCCTGAGGCTCCTGGCCTCCTCCTCTGCTGCTGGAGCTGAGCCAGAGCCCTCGGCCTTTGCTCGCCCCCCCCATCCCTTGGGTGTTGCTGGGCCCACAGGAGCGCTGGGACGGAGGGGGCTCTCTCCATGCGGTTCAGTGTCTATGAAAGAGGCGACTTGAACATGAAAGTGCTTTTTGTTCCGTCAGGGCCAGTTTGAATAGGTCACAGGAAGAGCCATGCTCAGCAAAAGCCCATTCTACTGTGAGAGGGTGGTGGGGGTGTACAGGCCCAAGTGACTGGTATGATTTTAATTCCTGTGTTAGGTATTTCCTGCTTCCTCCTGCTCTGGATTCCATTCCCATGGTTTTCCCTTTCGTAACAGTGAGTACCGTGGGCGAGCAGTGATAGAGAATCCAGGGCCATGTTTCCTCCAGTGTCCTGGAGGACCCACAAGCTGTTGTAATTCCTTCCTAGACTGGGGCATCTGCCCTTGTTCTGTTTTTCTGAAGGTGTCTGCAGCAATCACTGCACTGCTGCTGTCCACCAAGTACCCCCCGATTTGACTGGTTTCTGCTTGGTTTCTGACATTCCTTAGGTGGAACTTCAACTTCTGCACCACGCAGTGCTCGCCACACTGTGGTTGCTGTAGTTCTTTGGGGCAATCTCCTCTGATTAAGACATCATATATATATATATAGGTACATTTTCACCTTCTGAGGAAGTGAGACCTCATGTGGGTTTGTGGTGCTCATGGGAGGGAGCTGAGTCCCCTTCCAGCCCTTCCAGTCCCCTGAATCCCTTCCTTCAGCAGGGGTAAAGGAGCTCCCAGCCTGTCCTGGCCTGCCTGTCCTGGTTGATGAGGGGACAAGCAGAAGGCTGCCCACAGCTGTTGATGTGTCACCTTCCCTGGAGGTATTTAAAAGACATGTAGATTTGGGACTTGTGGACATGGCTTAGTGCTGGACTTGACGGTGCTTGGTTAACGCTTGGACTCGATCTTAAGGGTCTTTTCCAACATAAATGCTCTGTGTGCTCTGGGAAAGCCTGAGAGTCTCCTTTCAATCCTCCTTTCGAGGACATCATGATTCTACAAAATCTTGATTTTTAGATCAAACTCTGTCTCTCAGCTGAGAAATGACACTGCAGGAAGGCAGTGTGTCTCCTAGCTGAGGGATGGAACATGGGTGCTTTTTAAGGCATGAATGCATGATTCCAATTCTTAGTGAAAAGCAGAAAATATTTATTAATTATGCTGGCACCTATTGGATAAGCTTTTCTGAATGAGCATCTCTACTCCCTGCTGAAGGGTGAAACCTAGACAGATGAGAAAAAGGCAGTAATCAGCGTAGGCTGGCCCAGTTCCATAGCTAGGTAACACAGCCAAAACACAGTAAAACAAAACTACAGCTTAACCTCACAGGAATGCTAGCAATATTAGAGAGTCTTCAGCAGAGGTGCACTGACCCTGACGAGGTTACCGAATTTTAATTTCTTTCTTTGATCAAATGTATCTAAAGTCATCATCCCCGAATAGCAAAACATATCAGTAGCCAACCAGAAGATCATGCACAAAAGACAAAAAGTCACACTCCTCAAAGTCTGAGAGGCTTTATGCATGCTCGTGCCACATTCTTCAGTCTTCAAAGGGGGTCATTCATATCAAGCGCAAGGGTAAGCACAGGGCACATGAGGAAGGACCGATGGACACTGCAGCTCTCCTGGCTCTGCCATGAGCTACAAAGAGCTGAGAACTTCTCCCTGCCTCGATACTCTTCAGGTTTTCGGTCATACAAAGAATGGTTTACACCCCAAATAAAAACCCTCAGCAGTGTTATGCCGGTAAATAAATAACACAGTCAAAATGATTCTGAGGCCATGCTGAGGCTGTCTTGTGCCGCCCAGACTCATTCGAGTCATGAGTGCCAGTACCGAACTTTACAATCAAGTCAGATTTCATCTGACGTCCCTTCTGACCATGAGAGCTGGGCAAAGCACTGCTTCAGAGCAACGCTGACTCCAGGGCAGCACATGGGCAGAGGTCCTGCTCCTCACAGCACACTCAGCCAGCACAAACCAGAGAAAGGAAATGCATTTCGGGGGGGGGGGGGGGGGGATTTCTATGAGAAATGCAGTGGATTTGCTCGGAGGAGCCTGTCCTAATTTTTCCCTGCCCTTTCCTTCTTTGAACAGGCTCCATGCCCACAGGCAGCAGATGTCAATGGCAGCTCCATCACCCAAGTCCTCCTCCTGCCATCTGCAGACACCCAGGTGCCAGCTCTGCCGCTTCTGGCTGCCCCTGGGCACCTCCCTGGCTGCGCTCCTGGGCAGCGGCCTCATCATTGAGACAAGGAGGCAGGAAAGCACCAAATGGAATCGGTTCTAAGTAATGTGAAGTTTGATGGCTTTGTAATGGAAAGTAACTGCGGTGCTGGGAGGCAGTTGACATAGTTGTAGGTCCTTAGGAGCTTAGTGCAAAAAGTGTAAGAAAAGCAGAATAGAGAAACAGGACCTGGGGGTGGGGAGTATCCGGGACTCGCAGATGTCCGGGATGGGCACAGTTAAACTGACTGCTAACTAGAAAGACAGGGTAATTGCTATGTTTGTGGTGTCAATGAACCCATGAAGCTGGTGTAAACACCTACTGGGGAGCAATATGGTGATACCCGTCAGGAGGAGCTATCCCCCGTGTGTCTCCCGGCGCCACAATAAAGAATAGCTGCTTGCCAACTTCAGCTTTGTTGGCGAGTCTGTTCCTGGAGTTTTCTCCGAATCAACTCCCAATGACTCCACAACCCCCCAGCTGCCCCCCAAGTGACCCCTAAGTGACTTCCCAGACCCACAACTGCCCCGCAGTGACCCCAAGTGACACCCCAGACCAACAACTGTCCCCTCAAATGACCCCCGAGTGACTCCACAGACCCACAACTGCCCCCAAAGTGACCTGCCCAGGAGCACAACTGCCCCTAAATGCCCCCACATGAACTCCCCAAACCCGTAACTACACCCCCAAGTGACCCCGTGCCCCACATCTGCCCCCCAAGTGACACCCATAGAGCCAGAACTGCCGCCCAAATGACACCGCACACCTAAAACTGCCCCCCAGTCACCCCCAGTCCCAGAACTGCCTCCGAAGTGACCTGCCCAGAAGCACAACTGCCCCCAAATGCCCACAAGTGAAACCCCCTCACCCATTACTGACCTACCCAAGTGACGCCCAGCCCCACATCTGCCCCCCAGGTGACCCTCAAGTGACCCCCAGTCCCACATCTGCCAATGTGTTCTCCATAGAGCGAAAACTGCCCCCCAAGTGACCCCCCCCCGTTACTCCCCACTCACAACTCCCCACAAGTGACCCGAGGCCCACCACCGCCCTCCAAGTGACCCTCAAGTGATCCCCAGATGCAGAACTGCTCCCCAAATGACCACCAAATGACTCCTCATTCCCACAACTGCCCCACAAGTGATCCCCCACTGACTCCACAGACCCACAATTGCACTCCAGGTGGCCTCCAAGTGAGCCCCCAAACCCAGAACTGCCTCCCAAGTGACCCCCAAGTAACTTCCTAGACACAAAACTGCCCCCCAAGTGAACCCCCAGACTCAAAACTGGCCCGCTAGTCACCTCCCAGACGCACAACTGCCCCCCAAGTGACTCTCCAGACACAAAACAGCCCCCTAAGAGACACCCAAATGAAGACCCAGACCACAGCTGCCCCAAGTGACCCCCAAGTGAAGCCCAAGTTACCCCAGACCCAGAACTGCTCCCCAAGTTGGGGGTCAGAGAATCTTGGCATCCCAGAGGCACGGATGGCTTGGGGGGAGCAAACTTTCCCGGTTGGTTCCATTTCAGTCTGATCAGCGCCAGCAGGAACATTCCAAAAGCCTTTTTCTCCTTCTTGTCCCGAGCCCTGCTCTGCGGGGCTCTCGGAGCCATGGCAGTGCAGCGCGGCGCTGCCTCACTGTGCTCACCGAATGAGCTCAGTGCTTGCGCAGGCTCGCAAGGTCCTAGTGCCCAGGTAGCAGTTGCTATGTCCTTGCTTCTGCTCGGCTCCAGTCTCGCTCCGCGCTGGGCGCCACTCTGCTGTCTTGAAGGCTGGCATCCTTGCTCTTATTTACTGTCTCCTTAGCTCTTATCAGTCCCGTGATGTTCCTTCCCCCATCAGCCAAACGCTCCTTTCTCTCTACACGTTAGTCAGTCAGAACACTTTGGCCTATTCTACTATGCTAAAGGCACACGCACTATTGTTAATTTAAGGTTACAACACAGTGACCACAGGGACACGCTGGGGACACAGGGACATGGTGACCATAGGGACATGGTGGGTCACATGGGAACCATGGGGACAGAGACATCACAACGACCATGGGGACACAGGGACCACAGGGGTGGCTGATTGTGGAACACCCCATGTTTAGGTGTGCAAGGCCACGGAACCCCACGGAACCCTTCAGCGGAGGCACCGGGAGACGGCAGCTGCCCCACGGAACACAAGCTACCGGTGGAGGAGGCAAGAGCAGCTCCTCTGGTGGTTCCCGTCTCGGTATCTGGGTGCCTGGGCAGGCAGCGGGGCTGCTGTGACACACTGGGGGTGACATCACCTGCCATGCACTATGACATCACCGCTCCCGCCGCTTATATTGCATGCAGAGAGTGCCCACGGCAGTCACTGTGGGGAGACGACAGAGAACTTCGCAGAGCAGCACCTGCAGCATCACGGGGCAGCACCCAAGAGGAGGGACCTTCTGCGCCGGCAGCGCCAGCATCACCCAGGTGCATCAACCCTGCACGATGGCCCAAGGGTTCGTGGGGAGCTTCCAACCTCTGCCTGGGAGTCCCTGTTCCAGAGGCACCCACAGTTCCTCTGGCTGCTGCAGCCCTGGCTTGTCTTGGGAACTGGGGCAGTTCTTTGGTGTGAAGGGTTTCAAGGCTGCCTGGGCAGGCAGCGGGGCTGGTGCTGGCCTCAGGGCTGAGCTCCCATCCCCTGCTCAGGCAGTGGGGCTGGTGCTGGCCTCGGGCTTGAGCTTCCAGCCCCCTGGGTGGTGTTTTGGCTGGGATAGAATTGATTCCCTTCCCTGTAGCTGGTGCAGTGCTGTGTTCCGGCTTTATTCTGGCAATAACGCTGGTAACACGCTGACAGTTCAGCTGTTGCTCAGTAGCACTTACCCTGATCAAGGACTTCTCAGTCTCTCATGCTCTGCAGTGAGGAGGGGCACAGGAAGCCGGGAGGAAGCAGACAGCAGGACACCTGACCCAAACTAGCCAAAGGGGTATTCCATCCCACAGCACATCTTGTCCAGTATAGAAACTACAGGGAGTCACCCTGAAGGGATGGCATTGGGTCAGGCTGGGTATGGCTCAGTGGGTACTGAGCAATTGCATTGGGCATCACTGCTGGTTAGCAGTTTCCTTTCCCCTGTCTAGTTTTATGCTCTGTCCCTTTTAAACCACAACAGTTCTACAGGAGCAAAGTTTGCTGTGCAGCTCTTAAGAGTGATTTTAGTGATAGAAGATTTTACCTCTTCTGTTGTTGCTCCAGGTTTGGTTTTTCACTTCTTTTCATGACTTTGTTCTTGTTTTTTTGAAGAGCTCTGGCTGGTGGCTGAGTTATTTCTCTGTTTATTATTCCTGCGGGTTTCCGACCTGCGCCTTGCTCCTTCAGGTGCTGATTGCCAGGTTTTCCGTGTGGGTCCTTCCCTCCGTGTGTGTCCCGTGCCCGTCCTGGGTCCGTAGCGTTCCCGTCAGCAGCCTGGCGGGGGTGCGGAGCGGCTCCTGCTCCCCAGCTCCCTGTGGCCGTAGTTGTGGTCGCTGCCGTTTCCCTGCCACGGGCAGATTCTCAGTCTGCAGCTGAGGGTTGCTTTTCCCCACGGGTGGCTTGTCTGGGGCTGGGGCGGGGGGGGGCTGGACCCTGCGGTCTGCACTGTCGGGTCTGGTCGTGGGACCGCATGTTGAGTGGGTGGGATTTGTGCTCACAGTTAATGGTGCACAGTGTAGGGAGCGCAGGAATCTGGTTTGTTTTCCATGCGGACTGCAATAGAAGGAAGCACTTGATGGAATGGAGCCATCCCTTTATCGTGGGGTTGCAGGATGAAGGATGCTGCGAGAGTGCGAGGTGCAGGGGAGCACAGCGCGGCTGCTGCGGGTCCTGGAGGTTTGTCTGCCACTGAGACTGCCTGCGGCTCTGGCAGCAGGGTCAGAGGCTGGTTCCCCACGCGGCGACTCCTGCAGCACCCCTGGGTGCCCAGTGGCCATGGGTACGATGCTGCTGCCATGACAAAGCCGTGGCGGTTGCTGTTGATTTGCCCATTGTGACGGGGCCCCCCCCGGTGAGCGTGGGCTGTTTAAGGAGCGAGAGCCCTGCAGTAACCAGTGCAGGGGAGACCCCTCCCTCGGGAGGCTGCATCTCCCGTGGCTGCCCTGATCTGCTGGTTTCTACTTGGTTTCTGACATTGCTCAGGTGGAACTTTGACATCATGTAGTGCGTCCCACACTGCTGGTGCTGCTTCCACTGCCTCTGTGAGGGGAATCTCCTCTGACTGAGACATCGTCTATATAATGGTACATTTTCACCTTGTGAGGAAGTGAGACCTCGTGTGGGTTGTGGTGTTCATGGGAGAGAGCTGAGTCCCCTCCAGCCCCAGGGCTGCAATCCCAGGAGGAGATGTGTCAACTGAGCAGGCTGAATCCCTTCCTTCAGCAGGGGTAAAGGAGATCCCAGCCTGTCCTGGCCTGGCTGTCCTGTCTGATGATGGGACAAGAAACAGGCTGCCCGCAGAAGGGGCTGTGTCACTGTCCCTGGAGGTATATAAAAGACAAGTTCTGAGGGACATGGTTAAAGTGTTGACTTGCCAGTGTTCCGTTAATGGTGGACTCGATGTTCTTAAGGGTCTTTTCCAACCTAAACGATGCCATGATTCTACAAAATCTTGCTGTTCAGACCAAACTCTGTCTCATCAGAGAAATGACACTGCAGGAAGGCAGTGTGTCTGCCAGTCCAGGGAGGGAACATCAGTGCTTGCTTCAGGCTGTTTCCCATGGGGTTCCCCTGGAGCCCCAGGGAGCCCAAGGATGCTCTGAGGAAGTTGGTGACTGGCTGTGTTTCAGCGGTCATACACTGCCTGCTTTCCTCTGCAAAGGGCTCCCGGTGTAGGTCATGACAGGCCACGTCTGTCTTTGCTGCTTTACATGTGTTTTCCTGTTTCCATTTGTGATGATGTTGTCTGGGTTTTTTCCACTTGTGATGTTGCTGTCTTCAAAGGCATGTCCGTTTTCATCGCCTGCTCCTTCAGTATCTGCCCACCTTGTCTGAGCCACAGACTTGGTGTCAATGGGGGTCTGTCATTGTGTTTGAGCTGGGGGTGTTCAGCCTGGAGAAGAGGAGGCTCCAGGGAGGCCTTACTAAGCCAGTACCTAAATAGGGCGTACAAGAAATCTGGAGAGGGTTTTTTACAAGGGCCTGTAGGGACAGGACAAGGGGGATGGCTTTAACCTGCCAGAGGGAAGACTGAGATGAGATCTCAGGAAGAAGCTCTCCTCTGTAAGGGTGCTGAGGTGCTGGCACAGGGTGCCCAGAGAAGCTGTGGCTGCCCCATCCCTGGCAGTGCTCAAGGCCAGGTTGGACACAGGGGCTTGGAGCAAGCTGCTCCAGTGGAAGGGGTCCCTGCCCGTGGCAGGGGTTGGAGCTGGATGAGCTTTAAGGTCCCTTCCGCCCCGTGCATAAATATTTAGTGCCTCTACAACCGAAGTGTTCCAGGGAGGTCAGGTTTTGATAAAAGCTACTGGTGTGCTGAATGCACAGTGGGTTGGTGTGATTCTGAAAAGGGATCAGAGGTCAGCTGAAGCAGCGAGCCCTGGTGTCACAGAGAAGAGTGTGTGCTTCCTTCCTGTCACTGGTGGATTTCTTGGGAGAACCAATGCCAGCTGTTTCTGGAGTCCCCAGCTGTGCGGTTCCTAGCAGGGCACTGCAGGTACAGCTGAAAATTCCCTGCCTGTTTCCTTGGTACATGGTTGAGTTGCTTTGGAGAGAAACCTGACTCTACAGATCTAACACCAAAAGGAACTGTTCACCTTCCTGGGCAGTAGACACACACATCACTTGCTGTGTCACGTGCACTTGCCAGTTACTGAGGAATCTCTCCACGGGCTGGGAAAGGAAACAGCACAGGAGGGAATTCTTAGTTAACAGTTGTTCTTCCTGGTAAATCCTGTTGGGCTTTAGCATCTTGTTCCATATTTTCAATGGTAATTGGAATGTATTTTAGTTCTTAAAAATAACATTTCATTTTCTACTGCCCTTTGTTCTTAGAGAAACAGCAACAAGGGTCTCCCTCAGTTCATCCTTCTCACAAAGTGGTGTGGTCACCTCTTGTCTCTGTGCCTCCAAACAGAGTAGTGCTGAATTCCAGTTATAAATTGAGGGAAATGGTTGGTTGGTTTACTCAGTTGCAAACAGTTTATTAAATATGTTAAAGTCCCATGATCTATGCGAGGAGGTTTCTGCAATAACATAACTTGGCCAGCTGATTTCCATGCTCTAATGTAGAGCAGAATGTTTAACAGCAATCAGAATTGAATAGAAATGAGTAAAATTCTGATAGGATGTAAATTTCTCCTTGGTTCCAGTTGCTGTTGGTGGCAGTCCAGACAGGGTATCCCACAGGGATGTTGTCATGGTCAGCATGTGGACGTGTTAGGGACAGGTTAATGGCTGGAGTCGATGTTCTCAAGGGTCTTTTCAAAATAAATGTTTCTGTGATTCTAAGGAAAGTTGATTTTAGCCTTACCTCAGTCTCTCATCAGAGAAATGACACTGCAGGAAGGCAGTGTGTCTGCCAGCTGAGGGAGGGAACATCAGTGCCTGCTGCAGGCTGTTTCACTTTTGGGTTGTTTTTTCCTCCCCTGTCTCAGGAGACTGATCCCCCTGGGATTGCATCTTTGCTGCCTCTCGTCACCCTGTCACTGGCGTCTGGGGCCCTGGTTGGTGGGACCCACAAGGCGTGTTATGAAAATTCTCTTCCCCCTAGCTACTAGATCAACCAGTCTGTAAAGTTTTAATAGGTCTTTTATTTATATATGTGTCTCTATATATTTAGATGTACCCTGTAATGTGATGAGGTAGTGGATTTTTCCTGGAAGCTTCAGCCCAGCCCTGGAACTAGGACTTTTCTTGAGGGTATCTTAGAGCTGTCTGTGAAGGAGAAGGGGTATTGCAGCACAGCAGAAATAATGGCAGAATCCCTGCCCCTCCAGCATGTCTTTGAAACCCTCCCACTGTCCCACACCATTAATCAGTGTCTCTTGCAGGACTGGCTCCAGGGACATGTGCATCAATAGACAAGAGCAGGACTGCAGCAGAAGTAGCATGAGCGCCTGGCAGTTTGCCTAGGACTAGTAATTGGTAGTGAGGGTGCTAGTGCTTGGTCCAAGTGTGTGGTACGTGACTGTTTGAAGGGTGTGAGACCCCTGTGTAAAACCACATTTGGGGTTCCCCAGTGTGTCTGGGACACCCTTGTAACTCTCTGCGTTGCATCCCAGCCTCTGGGCGCAGTGGGCACGGGCCACTTGCGGATTGTGGTGGCAGTTTGTCAAGGCAGATGGGACACAGCCGACTGCCTGAGCCAGCGTCTGCAGAACCTGTGCCCCAGTGATCTGCAGTGCAGGCTAGGGGTGAGTTCACCTGCAGATAGTGTGCTATCAGAGCAATAGGCTCTCCATAGCTATGCTGTGCTGTGCCGTGCTGTGCTGTGCTATTCCATTTTAATCCCTGCCCTGACCATTAATCAAAATAATGATGAGCCTGTTATTTGCCTGAAATGTCAGATGTTTTTTCAGATCCATAATAATTTTTAAGGACACACAAGGGTTCCAAGTGGAAACAGGATTTAATTTCATTTATTTCATTTCATATTAAGAAAATATGACTCACGTTGAGGGTAGTGAGACAGTGGCAGACTTTTGCCCAGAGAAGCTGTGGCTGCCCCATCTGTGGCAGTGCTCAAGGCCAGGTTGGACACAAGCGCTTGGAGCAAACTGCTCTAGTGGAAGGTGTCCCTGCCCGTGGCAGGGGCTGGAGCAGGATGAGCTTTGAGGTCCCTTCCAGCCCAGCCCAGTCTGCGATTCCAGGATTCTCTGCCGTGCGAATGTCGGTCACTCCCCACTTCTTGTAGGTGGCTGTGACGCCCTGTTCCATTGCCCAGGTTGAGCTGTGACCCCTCACATGCTCCACCTCCGGTCCAAAGGCACTGAGGAAGAGCAGCCCGTGAGGGACCTCTGTGAGCAGGCTGGGCAGAGGCTCGTCCCTCCGCAGAGAGTGCCGGAGCACCTCTGGGTGGCTAGTGACCATGGGCATGATGCTGCCGCCATCACAAAGCTGTGGTGGTCACTGTGGGTGTGCCCATTGTGACGGGGCCCCGCGGTAAGCGTGGCTTATTTAAGGAGCGAGAGCCCTGCAGTAACCAGTGCAGAGGAGACCCCTTCCCTCGGAAGGCTGCATCTCCTGTGGCTGCCCTGCGCATCCCGGTACGCGTTCTTTGACTTTGCAATTCTGTTTTCGCGTTGGCTTGAAACACATTGTGGGTGTGTGCTGTGAAGGGAGGAGAAGCTGTCAGGAGATGTGCTGGTGCCATCCCAGCTGTAGGAGCAGGGGATGGGTGAGGAGGAGGCACTGGGCTTGTTCACGTGCTTGGAGCTCACCTCTGCGTGCAGAGGTCCTGGGGGCAAAGCAGGAGCCTTGTGTGTGCAGGAGCTGCTGGTGCCAGAGGTGCTGAGAAGGTGGCAGGGCAGGAGAACTTGTACCTCCCTGTCAGAGCCTGGGGGAGTGCAAGGGTCACCCCAGCTCCCAGGAACCCCCCCTTACTTTCATCCCTCCCCGGGCAGAGGCATGATCTCATCGCCAGCATCCTCACAGGTAAGGTTTAGGGAGAACCCCCCAGCTGCACACCCAAAACCTGTCAGGTCCCCCAGATCTCCAGTACTCCCCTCCCCAGTCATCTCTGGGGTGGTCTCTGGTGGCTGTAGCCCCTTTTTGAGGGCTCCATTGGTCCCCCAAATTACTCTGCCCCCTGTAGAGCTTGGGCACATTCCCATGAACCTCCAAATCCAGTTCCTTTCTGAACCCCAAATCCCCCCCATTTATTGCCATGGGCCAACAGGGGCACTGAAGAGTTGGGGTACCCTGGGACAAGTGTAAGCCCTGGTTTTAGGACACGGGGTGTTCCCCAAATCCCTGCACCACCCTGGGGAGCTTTGGGGATCCCACCCAATGGCCAAATCCCCTCTGAGCCCCCAAACTCTTCTCCTCCACACATCTCCACCCTGAGGGAACGTTGCTCAACCAAGAGCGACTCAGGATGCCCTGGAACCCAGGTACCCCCTGTTTTCGGCACGTTGGGGGTCCCCCAATATAATGTTCAGTTCCGTGGTGGCCCGTTCCTAAAGGGAAAGGATGGTCTTGGTTATGTGGAGAAAATGCTTCTAAGACTCTACCCCCCAACTGGAAGGGGGCATGCACCTTAGGTGCTCTGACACCCAATCTTACTATTATTGACATGTATCCTTCTGGGACCTGGATTAGAAGTTTTGCTAAACAGATTAAGGGAGGGTTTAACCCTATTGCTGAACGCAACACCGCATTTCATAGTTTTGTAAGATGGCTAATTCCATCTTTGGGAGTAAGTGAATTAAAGAAGGCAATCGTAAATACCTCAGCAACCATAGAGGAAATTGAAAATAAAACCATAGATGTAATCCAAGCAGAAGAAAAAGAGATAACTAGCCTATCTAAAGTGGTATTACAAAAATAAATGGCTTTAGACATGTTACTGGCTTCACAAGGAGGGGTTTGTTCCATAATCAATGAAAGTTGCTGTTCCTATATAGATCAAATTAGAACTTATTGTTTCAATGCACACATTAGCGTTTCAATGCAGAACTTACCGTTTCAAAGCAGAACTTAGCGTTCCAATGCAGAACTTAGCGTTCCAATGCAGAACTTAGCGTTCCAATGCAGAACTTAGCTGTTCAATGCAGACCTTAGTGTTTCAATGTAGAACTTTATAGTTCCAAAGCACAACTTTTGAGTTTCAAAGCAGAACTAAGCGTTTCAATGCCGAACTTCGCCTTTCAATGTAGTACTTACCGTTTCAGTGCAGAACTTAGTGTTTCAAATTAGAACTTATTGTTTCAGTGCAGACATTAGCGTTTCAATGCAGACATTAGCTTTTCAATGCAGAACTTAGTATTTCAAAGGAGAACTTGTTTCAATGCAGACATTAGCGTTTCAATGCAGACATTAGCTTTTCAATGCAGAACTTAGTATTTCAAAGGAGAACTTGTTTCAATGCAGACCTTAACATTTCAATGTAGAACTTTAGCGTTTCAACACACAACTTTGAGTTTCAATGCAGAACTTAGCATTTCAATGCCGAATGTACCATTTCAAAGCAGAATTTAGTGTTTCAATGCCGAGCTTAGCCTTTCAATGCAGAGCTTAGCATTTCAAGTGAGAACTTACTGTTTCAATGCAGAACTTAGCATTCCAATGGATACCTTAGGGTTTCAATGCATACCTTAGACTTTCAATGCCGACCTTTACCGTTTCAAAGCAGAAAGTAGTTTCAATGCAGAATTTACCATTTCAATGCAGAACTTAGCATTTCAAATTAGAACTTACTGTTTCAATGCAGACCTTAGCGTTTCAATGTAGAACTTTAGCGTTTCAAAGCACAACTTTGAGTTTCAATACAGAATGCAGCGTTTCAATGCAGAATGTACCGTTTCAAAGCAGAACTTAGTGTTTCAATTCAGAGTTTCAACGCAGAGCTCAGTGTTTCAAGTGAGAACTTTGCTTTTCAATGCAGAACTTAGCGTTTCAAAGGAAAAGTTATTGTTGCAATGCAGACCTTAGCGTTTCAATGTAGATCTTTACCGTTTCAAAGCAGAACGTAGCGTTTCAATGCAGAACTCAGCCTTTCAATGCAGAACTTAGCCTTTCAATGCAGAAATTAGCGTTCCAATGCAGAATGTACCGTTTCAAAGCAGAACTTAGTGCTTTAATGCAGCGCATTGTGTTTCAATGCAGAGCTTAGATTTTCAAGTGAGAACTGTTTTAATGCAGAACTTACTTTTTCAATGCAAAACTTAGAGTTTCAATGCAGAACTTAGCGTTTGAATGAGAACTTATTGTTTCAACGCAGAAGTTAGCCTTTCAGTGTAGAGCTTAGCCTTTGAATGCAGAACTTAGCATTTCAATGAGAACTTATTTTTTCAATGCAGATATTAGCGTTTCGATGAAGAACTTAGCGTTTCAAAGGAGAAATTATTCTTTCAATGCAGACCTTAGCATTTCAATGTAGAAATGTATTGTTTCAAAGCAGAAGTTTGAGTTTCAAAGAAGAACTAAGCATTTCAATGCAGAACTTACTGTTTCAACGCAGAACTTAGTGTTTCAGATTAGAAATGATTGTTTCAATGCAGACATTAGCGTTTCGATGCAGAACTTAGCGTTTCAAAGGAGAACTTATTTTTTCAATGCAGACCTTAGTGTTTCAATTTAGAACTTTAGCGTTTGAATGTACAACTTTGAGTTTCAATGCAGAACTTAGCGGTTCAATGCAGAATGTACCATTTCAAAGCCGAACTTAGTGTTTCAATGCAGAGCCTAGCATTTCAAAACAGAACATAGCATTTCAACGGAGAATTTACCGATTCAATGCAGAATTTAGAGTTTAAATGCAGAATGCACAGTTTCAAAGGAGAACTTACTGTTTCAATGCAGAACTTAATGTTTTCAACAGATACCTTAGCATTTCAATGCATATCTTAGCCTTCCAACGCAGATCTTTACCGTTTCAAAGCAGAACTTAACGTTTCAATGCAGAGCTTAGAGTTTCAAGTGAGAAATTCCCGTTTCAATGCAGAACATAGCAATTCAATGGAGAATTTAGCATTTCAATGTGTACCGTTGCCTTTCAATGCAGATCTTTAACGTTTCAAGGCAGAGCACATAATTTCAATGCACAACTTTGCCTTTCAATGGATAACTTATTCTTTCATTTCAGTCCTTAGCCTTCCAATGTAGAACTTGAGAGCTTCAATACACAACTTTGAGTTTCAAAGGAGAACTTAGCATTTCAATGCAGATCTTTACCGTTTCAAAGGAGAACGTAGCGTTTCAATGCAGAACATAACATTTCAAATGAGAACTTAGCCTTTCACTGCAGACCTTAGCTTTTCAATCTAGAACTTTACTTTTTCAATGCACAACTTTGTGTTTCAAACTAGAATAAATCGTTTCAATGCAGAACTTAGCCTTTCAATGCAGAACTTAGTGTTTCAATGTAGATCTTATTGTTTCAATGCACGCAATAGCGTTTCAATGCAGAACTCAGCGTTTCAATGCAGACCTAGCTTTTCAATGCAGAACTCACCGTTTCAATGCAGAACTTAGTATTTCATTGCAAAGCTTAGCGTTTCAATGCAGAATTTAGGGTTTCAATGCAGAATTTAGTGTTTCAATGCAGACCTTAGCTTTTCAATGCAGAACTTAGCATTTCAATGCAGAACTAAGCATTTCAATACAAATCTACCGTTTTCAAAGCAGAACTTTCTGCATTTCAATGCAGAACTTACTGTTTCACTGCAGAACTTTGCGTTTCAATGCAGAACTTTCCGTTTCAACTGAGAACCTGGCATTTCAATGCGTACCTTAGCCTTTCAATGCGGATCTTTACCGTTTCAAAGCAGAACGTAGCGTTTCAAAGCAGAGCTTAGCGTTTCAAGTGAGAAATTCCCGTTTCAATGCAGAACTTAGCGTTTCATTGCAGAGCTTAGCGGTTCAATGCAGAACTTACCGTTTAAATGCAGAACTTACCGTTTCAATGCAGAACTTAGCCTTTCAATGCAGACATTTACCGTTTCAAAGCAGAACTTAGCGTTTCATTGCAGAGCTTAGCCTTTTAATGTAAAGCATACAGTTTCAATGCAGAACTTAGCGTTTACTTGCAGAACTTAGCGTTTCGTTGCAGTGCTTATGTTTCAATGCAGAACTTAGCATTTCAATGCAGAATTTAGCGTTTCAATGCAGAACTTACCGTTTAAATGCAGAACTTACCGTTTCAATGCAGAACTTAGCCTTTCAATGCAGACATTTACCGTTTCAAAGCAGAACGTAGCATGTCAAATTAGAAGTTAATTTTTCAATGCAGACATTATTGTTTCAATGTAGAACTTAGCATTTCAATGCAGAATCTTCCTTTTCATTGCAGAACTTTGCATTTCAATGTAGAACTTACTGTTTCACTGCAGAACTTTGCGTTTCAATGCAGAACTTAGTGTTTCAATACAGACCTTAGCTATTCAATGCAGAACTTAGTATTTCATTGCAGAGCTTAGTGTTTCAATGCAGAACTTAGGGTTTCAATGCAGAATTTAGTGTTTCAATGCAGTACGTAGCGTTTCATTGCAGAACTTAGCATTTAAACGCAGAACTAAGCATTTCAATACATATCTACCATTTTAAAGCAGAACTTTGCATTTCAATGCAGAACTTACTGTTTCACTGCAGAACTTTGCGTTTCAATGCAGAACTTTCCGTTTCAAGTGAGAACTTGGCATTTCAATGCATACCTTAGCCTTTCAAAGCGGATCTTTACTGTTTCAAAGCAGAAATTAGCGTTTCAATGCAGACCGTAGCGTTTCAATGTAGAACCTAGCGTTTCAATCACAACTTTGAGTTTCAATGCAGAGCTTACCCTTTCAACGCAGATCTTCATCGTTTCAATGCAGAATGTAGCGTTTCAAAGCAGAACTTATTATTTCAATTCAGACATTAACGTTTCAATGTAGAACTTTAGAGTTTCAATGCACTAATTTAGAGTTTCAATGCACTTTAGTTTTCAATCCAGAACGTAGCGTTTTAATGCAAAATGTACCGTTTCAAAGCAGAACTTGTTGTTTCAAAGCAGATCTTAGTGTTTCAATGCTGAGCTTACCGTTTCTTGTGAGAACATACCATTTCAAAGTGGAATTGACATTTTCAATGGATACCTTAGCTTTTCCATGTATACCTTAGCTTTTCAATGCAGATCTTCACCGTTTCAAAGCAGAACTTAGCGTTTCAATGCAGACCGTAGCTTTTCAGTGCAGAACTTAGTATTTCATTGCAGAGCTTAGCGTTTCATTGCCGAACTTAGCAATTCAATGCAGAACTTAGCATTTCAATACAAATCTACCGTTTCAAAGCAGAACGTTGCATTTCAATGCAGAACTTACTGTTTCACTGCAGAACTTTGCGTTTCAATGCAGAACTTTCCGTTTCAAGTGAGAACTTGGCATTTCAATGCATACCTTAGCCTTTCAATGCGGATCATTACCGTTTCAAAGCAGAACGTAGTGATTCAAAGCAGAGCATGGCGTTTCATGTGACAAATTCCCGTTTCAATGCAGAACTTAGTGTTTCATTGCAGAGCTTTGCGGTTCAATGCAGAAGCTACCGTTTAATTGCAGATATTAACGTTTCGATGCAGAACTTAGCCTTTCAATGCAGATCTTTACCGTTTCAAAGCAGAAGGTAGCATTTCAAATTAGAACTTATTTTTTCAATGCAGACATTAGCGTTTCAATGTAGAACTTTAGAGTTTCAATGCACCTTAGGTTCCAAAGCAGAATGTAGTGTTTCAATGCAGAATGTACCGTTTCAAAGCAGAACCAGTTGTTTCAATGCAGATCTTAGCGTTTCAATGCTGAGCTTACCCTTTCAAGTGAGAACATACTATTTCAATGCAGAACTGAACTTTTCAATGGATACCTTAGCATTTCCATGCATACCTTAGCTTTTCAATGCAGATCTTCACCATTTCAAAGCAGAACTAAGCGTTTCAATGCAGGTCTTAGCTTTTCAATGCAGAACTTACCATTTCAATGCAGAACTTACCGTGTCAATGCAAACTTGGCATTTCAATGCATACCTTAGCCTTTCAATGAGGATCTTTACCGTTTCATAGCAGAACATAGTGTTTCAATGCAGAAATTAGTGTTTAAAAGGCGAACTTCTTTTTTCAAATCAGTCCTCAGTGTTTCAATGTAGGACTTTAGGGCTTCAATGCCCAACTTCGAGTTTCAATGCAGAACTTCGCGTTTCAATGCAGAACTTAGCGTTTCAATGCAGATCTTAGCGTTTCAATGAAGAACTTATTCTTTCTATTCTGACCTTAGCGTTTCAATGTAGAACCTAGCGTTTCAATGCACAACTTTGAGTTTCAATGCAGAGCTTAGCCTTTCATCGCCGATCTTTATCGTTTCAATGCAGAATGTAGCGTTTCAAAGCAGAACTTATTTTTTCAATGCAGACATTAGCGTTTCAATGTAGAACTTTAGTGTTTCAATGCACCTTGGGTTCCAAAGCAGAATGTAGTGTTTCAATGCAGAATGTACCTTTTCAATGCAGAACCTGTTGTTTCAATGCAGATCTTAGCGTTTCAATGCTGAGCTTGCCATTTCAAGTGAGAACATACTATTTCAATGCAAAACTGACGATTTCAATGGATACCTTATCTTTTCCATGCATACCTTAGCTTTTCAATGCAGATCTTCACCGTTTCAAAGCAGAACTTAACGTTTCAATGCAGACCTTAGCTTTTCAATGCAGAAATTAGTATTTCATTGGAGAACTTAGCGTTTCATTGCAGAACTTAGCATTTCAATACAGAACATAGCATTTCAATACAAATCTACCGTTTCAAAGCAGAACTTTGCATATCAATGCAGAACTTACTGTTTCACTGCAGAACTTTGCGTTTCAATGCAGAACTTAGTGTTTCAATGCAGACCTTAGCTTTTCAATGCAGAACTTCACCGTTTCAAAGCAGACCTTAGCGTTTCAATGCAGAACTTACCGTTTCAATGCAGAACTTACCGTTTCAATGCAGAACATGGCATTTCAATGCATACCTTAGCCTTTCAATGAGGATCTTTACCGTTTCATAGCAGAACATAGTGTTTCAATGCAGAAATTAGCGTTTCAAAGGCGAACTTATTCTTTCAAGTCAGTCCTCAGTGTTTCAATGTAGGACTTTAGGGCTTCAATGCACAACTTCTAGTTTCAATGCAGAACTTCGCGTTTCAATGCACAACTTCGAGTTTCAATGCAGAACTTCGCGTTTCAATGCAGAACTTATTCTTTCAATTCTGACCTTAGCGTTTCAATGTAGAACCTAGCGTTTCAATGCACAACTTTGAGTTTCAATGCAGAGCTTAGCCTTTCATCGCCGATCTTTACCGTTTCAAAGCAGAATGTAGCGTTTCAAAGCAGAACTTATTTTTTCTATGCAGACATTAGCGTTTCAATGTAGAACTTTAGAGTTTCAATGCACTTCAGGTTTCAATGCAGAACGTACCGTTTCAAAGCAGAACCTACCGTTTCAACGCAGAACTTAGCATTTCATTGCAGATCTTAGTGTTTCAATGCTGAGCTTACCGTTTCAAGTGAGAACATACCATTTCAAAGCGGAATTGACATTTTCAATGGATACCTTAGCTTTCCCATGCATACCTTAGCTTTTCAATGCAGATCTTCAACCTTTCAAAGCAGAACTCAGCGTTTCAATGCAGACCTTAGCTTTTCAATGCAGAACTCACCTTTCCAAATCAGAACTTAGTATTTCATTGCAGAGCTTAGCGTTTCAATGCAGAACTTAGCGTTTCAAAGCAGAATTTAGTGTTTCAATGCAGTACGTAGCGTTTCATTGCAGAACTTAGTGTTTCATTGCAGAGCTTAGCCTTTCAAAGTAAAGCATACAGTTTCAATGCAGAACTTAGCGTTTACTTGCAGAACTTAGCGTTTCAATGAAGAACTTAGTGTTTCATTGCAGAGCTTATGTTTCAATGCAGAACTTAGCGTTTCAATGCAGAACTTAGCGTTTCAATGCAGAACTTATCGTTTAAATGCAGAACGTACCGTTTCAATGCAGAACTTAGCCTTTCAGTGCAGACATTTACCGTTTCAAAGCAGAACGTAGCATTTCAAATTAGAAGTTAATTTTTCAATGCAGACATTATTGTTTCAACATAGTACTTTAGAGTTTCAATGCACCTTAGGTTCCAAAGCAGAATGTAGTTTTTCAATGCAGAATGTACCGTTTCAAAGCAGAACCTGTTTTTTCAATGAAGATCTTAGCGTTTCAATGCTGAGCTTAGCGTTTCAAGTGAGAACATACTATTTCAATGCAGAACTGACCTTTTCAATGGATACCTTAGCGTTTCCATGCTTACCTTACCTTTTCAATGCAGATCTTCACCGTTTCAAAGCAGAACTTAGCGTTTCAATGCAGAACTTAGCTTTTCAATGCAGACTTGCGTTTCAATGCAGACCTTAGCGTTTCAATGCAGAACTTTCCGTTTCAATGCAGAACTTGGCATTTCAAAGCATACCTTAGCCTTTCATTGAGGATCTTTACCGTTTCATAGCAGAACATAGTGTTTCAATGCAGAAATTAGCGTTTCAAAGGCGAACTTATTCTTTCAAGTCAGTCCTCAGTGTTTCAATGTAGGACTTTAGGGCTTCAATGCACAACTTCGAGTTTCAATGCAGAACTTCGCGTTTCAATGCACAACTTCGAGTTTCAATGCAGAACTTATTCTTTCAATTCTGACCTTAGCGTTTCAATGTAGAACCTAGCGTTTCAATGCACAACTTTGAGTTTCAATGCAGAGCTTACCCTTTCAACGCAGATCTTTATCGTTTCAATGCAGAATGTAGCGTTTCAAAGCAGAACTTATTTTTTCAATGCAGACATTAGCGTTTCAATGTAGAACTTTAGAGTTTCAATGCACAACCTTAGTGTTTCAATGCACTTCAGGTTTCAATGCAGAACGTAGTGTTTTAATGCAAAATGTACCGTTTCAAAGCAGAACTTGTTGTTTCAAAGCAGATCTTAGCGTTTCAATGCTGAGCTTACCGTTTCTTGTGAGAACATACCATTTCAAAGTGGAACTGACCTTTTAAATGGATACCTTAGCGTTTCCATGCATACCTTAGCTTTTCAATGCAGATCTTCACCGTTTCAAAGCAGAACTTAACGTTTAAATGCAGACCTTAGCTTTTCAATGCAGAACTTAGTATTTCATTGCAGAACTTAGCGTTTCAATGCAGAACTAAGCATTTCAATACAAATCAACCGTTTCAAAGCAGAACTTTGCATTTCAATGCAGAACTTACTGTTTCACTGCAGAACTTTGCGTTTCAATGCAGAACTTAGTGTTTCAATGCAGACCTTAGCTTTTCAATGAAGAACTTAGTATTTCATTGCAGAGCTTAGCGTTTCAATGCAGAACTTAGGGTTTCAATGCAGAATTTAGTGTTTCAATGCAGTACGTAGCGTTTCATTGCAGAACTTAGCATTTCAATGCAGAACTAAGCATTTCAATACAAATCTACCGTTTCAAAGCAGAACTTTGCATTTCAAAGCAGAACTTACTGTTTCACTGCAGAACTTTGCGTTTCAATGCAGAACTTTCCGTTTCAAGTGAGAACTTGGCATTTCAATGCATACCTTAGCCTTTCAAGGCGGATCTTTACCGTTTCAAAGCAGAACGTTGCGTTTCAAAGCAGAGCTTAGCGTTTCAAGTGACAAATTCCCGTTTCAATGCAGAACTTAGCGTTTCATTGCAGAGCTTAGCCGTTCAATGCAGAACTTACCGTTTAAATGCAGAACTTACCGTTTCAATGCATAACTTAGCCTTTCAGTGCAGACATTTACCGTTTCAAAGCAGAAGGTAGCATTTCAAATTAGAAGTTATTTTTTCAATGCAGACATTATCGTTTCAATGTAGAACTTTAGAGTTTCAATGCACCTTAGGTTCCAAAGCAGAATGTAGTGTTTCAATGCAGAATGTACCGTTTCAAAGCAGAACCTGTTGTTTCAATGCAGATCTTAGCGTTTCAATGCTGAGCTTACCATTTCAAGTGAGAACATACTATTTCAAAGTGGAACTGACCTTTTCAATGGATACCTTAGCGTTTCCATGCATACCTTAGCTTTTCAATGCAGATCTTCACCGTTTCAAAGCAGAACTTAGCGTTTCAACGCAGAACTTAGCATTTCATTTCAGATCTTAGTGTTTGAATGCTGAGCTTACCGTTTCAAGTGACAACATGCCATTTCAAAGCGGAATTGACATTTTCAATGGATACCTTAGCTTTCCCATGCATACCTTAGCTTTTCAATGCAGATCTTCAACCTTTCAAAGCAGAACTCAGCGTTTCAATGCAGACCTTAGCTTTTCAATGCAGAACTCACCGTTTCAAATCAGAACTTAGTATTTCATTGCAGAGCTTAGCGTTTCAATGCAGAACTTAGCGTTTCAAAGCAGAATTTAGTGTTTCAATGCAGTACGTAGCGTTTCATTGCAGAACTTAGCATTTCAATGCAGAACTTAGCATTTCCATACAGAATCTTCCGTTTCAAAGCAGAACGTTGCATTTCAACGCAGAACTTACTGTTTCACTGCAGAACTTTGCGTTTCAATGCAGAACTTTCCGTTTCAAGTGAGAACTTGGCATTTCAATGCATACCTTAGCCTTTCAATGCGATCATTACCGTTTCAAAGCAGAACGGAGCGTTTCAAAGCAGAGCTTAGCGTTTCAAGTGAGAAATTCCCGTTTCAATGCAGAACTTAGTGTTTCATTGCAGAGCTTACCCTTTCAATGTAAAGCATACAGTTTCAATGCAGACCTTAGCGTTTACTTGCAGAACTTAGCGTTTCAATGAAGAACTTAGCGTTTCATTGCAGAGCTTATGTTTCAAAGCAGAACTTAGCGTTTCAATGCAGAACTTAGCGTTTCAATGCAGAAAATGCAGAACATACCGTTTCAATGCAGAACTTAGCCTTTCAATGCAGACATTTACCGTTTCAATGCAGAACGTAGCATTTCAAATTAGAAGTTATTTTTTCAATGCAGACATTATTGTTTCAACGTAGAACTTTAGAGTTTCAATGCACCTTAGGTTCCAAAGCAGAATGTAGTGTTTCAATGCAGAATGTACCGTTTCAAAGCAGAACCTGTTGTTTCAATGCAGAGCGTTTAAATGCTGAGCTTACCATTTCAAGTGAGAACATACTATTTCAATGCAGAACTGACCTTTTCAATGGATACCTTAGCGTTTCCATGCATACCTTAGCTTTTCAATGCAGATCTTCACCGTTTCAAAGCAGAACTTAGCATTTCAATGCAGATCTTAGCGTTTCAATGCACAACATTGAGTTTCAAAGCAGAGCCTAGACTTTCATCGCAGATCTTTATCGTTTCAATGCAGAATGTAGCGTTTCAAAGCAGAACTTATTTTTTCAATGCAGACATTAGCGTTTCAATGTAGAACTTTAGAGTTTCGATGCACTTCAGGTTTCAATGCAGAACTTACCGTTTCAAAGCAGAACCTACCGTTTCAATGCAGAACTTAGCATTTCATTGCAGAGCTTAGCGTTTCAATGCTGAGCTTACCATTTCAAGTGAGAACGCACCATTTCAAAGCAGAATTGACATTTTCAATGGATACCTTATCTTTTCCATGCATACCTTAGCTTTTCAATGCAGATCTTCACCGTTTCAAAGCAGAACTTAGCGTTTCAATGCAGACCTTATCGTTTCAATGCAGAACTTAGTATTTCATTGCAGAACTTAGCGTTTCATTGCAGAACTTAGCATTTCAATGCAGAACTTAGCATTTCAATACAAATCTACCGTTTCAAAGCAGAACTTTGCATTTCAATGCAGAGCTTACTGTTTCACTGCAGAACTTTGCGTTTCAATGCAGAACTTAGTGCTTCAATGCAGACCTTAGCTTTTCAATGCAGAACTTAGTATTTCATTGCAGAGCTTAGCGTTTCAATGCAGAACTTAGGGTTTCAATGCAGAATTTAGTGTTTCAATGCAGTACGTAGCGTTTCATTGCAGAACATAGCATTTCAATGCAGAACTTATTCTTTCAATTCTGACCTTAGCGTTTCAATGTAGAACCTAGCGTTTCAATGCACAACTTTGAGTTTCAATGCAGAGCTTAGCCTTTCATCGCCGATCATTACCGTTTCAAAGCAGAATGTAGCGTTTCAAAGCAGAACTTATTTTTTCAATGCAGACATTAGCGTTTCAATGTAGAACTTTAGAGTTTCAATGCACCTTAGGTTCCAAAGCAGAATGTAGTGTTTCAATGCAGAATGTACCATTTCAAAGCAGAACCTGTTGTTTCAATGCAGATCTTAGCGTTTCAATGCTGAGCTTACCATTTCAAGTGAGAACATACTATTTCAATGCAGAACTGACCTTTTCATTGGATACCTTATCTTTTCCATGCATACCTTACCTTTTCAATGCAGATCTTCACCGTTTCAAAGCAGAACTTAGCGTTTCAATGCAGGTCTTAGCGTTTCAATGCAGAACTTCCGTTTCAATGTAGAACTTACCGTTTCAATGCAGAACTTACCGTTTCAATGCAGAACATGGCATTTCAATGCATACCTTAGCCTTTCAATGAGGATCTTTACCGTTTCATAGCAGAACATAGTGTTTCAATGCAGAAATTAGCGTTTCAAAGGCGAACTTATTCTTTCAAGTCAGTCCTCAGTGTTTCAATGTAGGACTTTAGGGCTTCAATGCACAACTTCGAGTTTCAATGCAGAACTTCGCGTTTCAATGCAGAACTTATTCTTTCAATTCTGACCTTAGCGTTTCAATGTAGAACTTAGCGTTTCAATGCACATCTTTGAGTTTCAATGCAGAGCTTAGCCTTTCATCGCCGATCTTTACCGTTTCAAAGCAGAATGTAGCGTTTCAAAGCAGAACTTTTTTTTTCAATGCAGACATTAGCGTTTCAATGTAGAACTTTAGAGTTTCAATGCACTTCACGTTTCAATGCAGAACGTACCGTTTCAAAGCAGAACCTACCGTTTCAACGCAGAACTTAGCATTTCATTGCAGAGCTTAGCGTTTCAATGCTGAGCTTACCGTTTCAAGTGACAACATGCCATTTCAAAGCGGAATTGACATTTTCAATGGATACCTTAGCTTTCCCATGCATACCTTAGCTTTTCAATGCAGATCTTCACCGTTTCAAAGCAGAACTCAGCGTTTCAATGCAGACCTTAGCTTTTCAATGCAGAACTCACCGTTTCAAATCAGAACTTAGCATTTCATTGCAGAGCTTAGCGTTTCAATGCTGAGCTTACCATTTCATGTGAGAACATACCATTTCAAAGTGGAACTGACCTTTTAAATGGATACCGTAGCTTTTCCATGCCTACCTTAGCTTTTCAATGCAGATCTTCACCGTTTCAAAGCAGAACTTAGCGTTTCAATGCAGACCATAGCGTTTCAATGCAGAACTTAGTATTTCATTGCAGAACTTAGCGTTTCATTGCAGAACTTAGCATTTCAATGCAGAACTAAGCATTTCAATACAAATCTACCGTTTCAAAGCAGAACTTTGCATTTCAATGCAGAGCTTACTGTTTCACTGCAGAACTTTGCGTTTCAATGCAGAACTTAGTGTTTCAATGCAGACCTTAGCTTTTCAATGCAGAACTTAGTATTTCATTGCAGAGCTTAGCGTTTCAATGCAGAACTTAGGGTTTCAATGCAGAATTTAGTGTTTCAATGCAGTACGTAGCGTTTCATTGCAGAACTTAGCATTTCAATGCAGAACTAAGCATTTCAATACAAATCTACCGTTTCAAAGCAGAACTTTGCATTTCAATGCAGAACTTACTGTTTCACTGCAGAACTTTGCGTTTCAATGCAGAACTTCCCGTTTCAAGTGAGAACTTGGCATTTCAATGCATACCTTAGCCTTTCAAGGTGGATCTTTACCGTTTCAAAGCAGAACGTTGCGTTTCAAAGCAGAGCTTAGCGTTTCAAGTGACAAATTCCCGTTTCAATGCAGAACTTAGCGTTTCATTGCAGAGCTTAGCCGTTCAATGCAGAACTGACCGTTTAAATGCAGAACTTACCGTTTCAATGCATAACTTAGGCTTTCAGTGCAGACATTTACCGTTTCAAAGCAGAAGGTAGCATTTCAAATTAGAAGTTATTTTTTCAATGCAGACATTATCGTTTCAATGTAGAACTTTAGAGTTTCAATGCACCTTAGGTTCCGAAGCAGAATGTAGTGTTTCAATGCAGAATGTACCGTTTCAAAGCAGAACCTGTTGTTTCAATGCAGATCTTAGCGTTTCAATGCTGAGCTTACCATTTCAAGTGAGAACATACTATTTCAATGCAGAACTGACCTTTTCAATGGATACCTTAGCGTTTCCATGCATACCTTAGCTTTTCAATGCAGATCTTCACCGTTTCAAAGCAGAACTTAGCGTTTCAATGCAGATTTTCACTGTTTCAAAGCAGAACTTAGCGTTTCAATGCAGGTCTTAGCGTTTCAATGCTGAGCTTACCACTTCAAGTGAGAACATACTATTTCAATGCATAACTGACCTTTTCAATGGATACCTTAGCGTTTCCTTGCATACCTTAGCTTTTCAATGCAGATCTTCACCGTTTCAAAGCAGAACTTAGCGTTTCAATGCAGATTTTCATTGTTTCAAAGCAGAACTTAGCGTTTCAATGCAGGTCTTAGCGTTTCAATGCAGAACTTCCGTTTCAATGCAGAACTTACCGTTTCAATGCAGAACATGGCATTTCAATGCATACCTTAGCCTTTCAATGAGGATCTTTACCGTTTCATAGCAGAACATAGTGTTTCAATGCAGAAATTAGCGTTTCAAAGGCGAACTTATTCTTTCAAGTCAGTCCTCAGTGTTTCAATGTAGGACTTTAGGGCTTCAATGCACAACTTCGAGTTTCAATGCAGAACTTCGCGTTTCAATGCACAACTTCGAGTTTCAATGCAGAACTTCGCGTTTCAATGCAGAACTTATTCTTTCAATTCTGACCTTAGCGTTTCAATGTAGAACCTAGCGTTTCAATGCACAACTTTGAGTTTCAATGCAGAGCTTAGCCTTTCATCGCCGATCTTTACCGTTTCAAAGCAGAATGTAGCGCTTCAAAGCAGAACTTATTTTTTCAATGCAGACATTAGCGTTTCAATGTAGAACTTTAGAGTTTCAATGCACCTTAGGTTCCAAAGCAGAATGTAGTGTTTCAATGCAGAATGTACCGTTTCAAAGCAGAACCTGTTTTTCAATGCAGATCTTAGCGTTTCAATGCTGAGCTTACCATTTCAAGTGAGAACATACTATTTCAATGCAGAACTGAACTTTTCAATGGACACCTTAGCGTTTCCATGCATACCTTACCTTTTCAATGCAGATCTTCACCGTTTCAAAGCAGAACTTAGCGTTTCAATGCAGATTTTCATTGTTTCAAAGCAGAACTTAGCGTTTCAATGCAGGTCTTAGCGTTTCAATGCAGAACTTCCGTTTCAATGTAGAACTTACCGTTTCAATGCAGAACTTACCGTTTCAATGCAGAACATGGCATTTCAATGCATACCTTATCCTTTCAATGAGGATCTTTACCGTTTCATAGCAGAACATAGTGTTTCAATGCAGAAATTAGCGTTTCAAAGGCGAACTTATTCTTTCAAGTCAGTCCTCAGTGTTTCAATGTAGGACTTTAGGGCTTCAATGCACAACTTCGAGTTTCAATGCAGAACTTCGCGTTTCAATGCACAACTTCGAGTTTCAATGCAGAACTTCGCGTTTCAATGCAGAACTTATTCTTTCAATTCTGACCTTAGCGTTTCAATGTAGAACCTAGCGTTTCAATGCACAACTTTGAGTTTCAATGCAGAGCTTAGCCTTTCATCGCCGATCTTTACCGTTTCAAAGCAGAATGTAGCGTTTCAAAGCAGAACTTATTTTTTCAATGCAGACATTAGCGTTTCAATGTAGAACATTACAGTTTCAATGCACAACTTTAGAGTTTCAATGCACTTCAGGTTTCAATGCAGAACGTACCGTTTCAAAGCAGAACCTACCGTTTCAACGCAGAACTTAGCATTTCATTGCAGAGCTTAGCGTTTCAATGCTGAGCTTACCGTTTCAAGTGAGAACATGCCATTTCAAAGCGGAATTGACATTTTCACTGGATACCTTAGCTTTCCCATGCATACCTTAGCTTTTCAATGCAGATCTTCAACCTTTCAAAGCAGAACTCAGCGTTTCAATGCAGACCTTAGCTTTTCAATGCAGAACTCACCGTTTCAAATCAGAACTTAGTATTTCATTGCAGAGCTTAGCGTTTCAATGCAGAACTTAGCGTTTCAAAGCAGAATTTAGTGTTTCAATGCAGTACGTAGCGTTTCATTGCAGAACTTAGCATTTCAATGCAGAACTTAGCATTTCCATACAGAATCTTCCGTTTCAAAGCAGAACGTTGCATTTCAACGCAGAACTTACTGTTTCACTGCAGAACATTGCGTTTCAATGCAGAACTTTCCGTTTCAAGTGAGAACTTGGCATTTCAATGCATACCTTAGCCTTTCAATGCGGATCATTATTGTTTCAAAGCAGAACGGAGCGTTTCAAAGCAGAGCTTAGCGTTTCAAGTGAGAAATTCCCGTTTCAATGCAGAACTAAGTGTTTCATTGCAGAGCTCAGCCTTTCTATGTAAAGCATACAGTTTCAATGCAGACCTTAGCGTTTACTTGCAGAACTCAGCGTTTCAATGAAGAACTTAGCGTTTCATTGCAGAGCTTATGTTTCAAAGCAGAACTTAGCATTTCAATGCAGATCTTAGCGTTTCAATGCACAACATTGAGTTTCAAAGCAGAGCCTAGACTTTCATCGCAGATCTGTATCGTTTCAATGCCGAATGTAGCGTTTCAAAGCAGAAATTATTTTTTCAATGCAGACATTAGCGTTTCAATGTAGAACTTTAGAGTTTCGATGCACTTCAGGTTTCAATGCAGAACTTACCGTTTCAAAGCAGAACCTACCGTTTCAATGCAGAACTTAGCATTTCATTGCAGACCTTAGCGTTTCAATGCTGAGCTTACCATTTCAAGTGAGAACATACCATTTCAAAGCGGAATTGACATTTTCAATTGATACCTTATCTTTTCCATGCATACCTTAGCTTTTCAATGCAGATCTTCACCGTTTCAAAGCAGAACTTAGCGTTTCAATGCAGACCTTAGCGTTTCAATGCAGAACTTAGTATTTCATTGCAGAGCTTAGCGTTTCAATGCAGAACTTAGGGTTTCAATGCAGAATTTAGTGTTTCAATGCAGTACGTAGCATTTCATTGCAGAACTTAGCATTTCAATGCAGAACTAAGCATTTCAATACAAATCTACCGTTTCAAAGCAGAACTTTGCATTTCAATGCAGAACTTACTGTTTCACTGCAGAACTTTGCGTTTCAATGCAGAACTTTCCGTTTCAAGTGTGAACTTGGCATTTCAACGCATACCTTAGCCTTTCAAGGCGGATCTTTACCGTTTCAAAGCAGAACGTTGCGTTTCAAAGCAGAGCTTAGCGTTTCAAGTGACAAATTCCCGTTTCAATGCAGAACTTAGCGTTTCATTGCAGAGCTTAGCCGTTCAATGCAGAACTTACCGTTTAAATGCAGAACTTACCGTTTCAATGCATAACTTAGCCTTTCAGTGCAGACATTTACCGTTTCAAAGCAGAAGGTAGCATTTCAAATTAGAAGTTATTTTTTCAATGCAGACATTATCGTTTCAATGTAGAACTTTAGAGTTTCAATGCACCTTAGGTTCCAAAGCAGAATGTAGTGTTTCAATGCAGAATGTACCGTTTCAAAGCAGAACCTGTTGTTTCAATGCAGATCTTAGCGTTTCAATGCTGAGCTTACCATTTCAAGTGAGAACATACTATTTCAATGCAGAACTGACCTTTTCAATGGATACCTTAGCGTTTCCATGCATACCTTAGCTTTTCAATGCAGATCTTCACCGTTTCAAAGCAGAACTTAGCGTTTCAATGCAGATTTTCATTGTTTCGAAGCAGAACTTAGCGTTTCAATGCAGGTCTTAGCGTTTCAATGCAGAACTTCCGTTTCAATGTAGAACTTACCGTTTCAATGCAGAACTTACCGTTTCAATGCAGAACATGGCATTTCAATGCATACCTTAGCCTTTCAATGAGGATCTTTACCGTTTCATAGCAGAACATAGTGTTTCAATGCAGAAATTAGCGTTTCAAAGGCGAACTTATTCTTTCAAGTCAGTCCTCAGTGTTTCAATGTAGGACTTTAGGGCTTCAATGCACAACTTCGAGTTTCAATGCAGAACTTCGCGTTTCAATGCAGAACTTATTCTTTCAATTCTGACCTTAGCGTTTCAATGTAGAACCTAGCGTTTCAATGCACAACTTTGAGTTTCAATGCAGAGCTTAGCCTTTCATCGCCGATCTTTACCGTTTCAAAGCAGAATGTAGCGTTTCAAAGCAGAACTTTTTTTTTCAATGCAGACATTAGCATTTCAATGTAGAACTTTAGAGTTTCAATGCACTTCAGATTTCAATGCAGAACGTACCGTTTCAAAGCAGAACCTACCGTTTCAAAGCAGAACTTAGCATTTCATTGCAGAGCTTAGCGTTTCAATGCTGAGCTTACCGTTTCAAGTGACAACATGCCATTTCAAAGCGGAATTGACATTTTCAATGGATACCTTAGCTTTCCCATGCATACCTTAGCTTTTCAATGCAGATCTTCACCGTTTCAAAGCAGAACTTAGCGTTTCAATGCAGATTTTCATTGTTTCGAAGCAGAACTTAGCGTTTCAATGCAGGTCTTAGCGTTTCAATGCAGAACTTCCGTTTCAATGTAGAACTTACCGTTTCAATGCAGAACTTACCGTTTCAATGCAGAACATGGCATTTCAATGCATACCTTAGCCTTTCAATGAGGATCTTTACCGTTTCATAGCAGAACATAGTGTTTCAATGCAGAAATTAGCGTTTCAAAGGCGAACTTATTCTTTCAAGTCAGTCCTCAGTGTTTCAATGTAGGACTTTAGGGCTTCAATGCACAACTTCGAGTTTCAATGCAGAACTTCGCGTTTCAATGCAGAACTTATTCTTTCAATTCTGACCTTAGCGTTTCAATGTAGAACCTAGCGTTTCAATGCACAACTTTGAGTTTCAATGCAGAGCTTAGCCTTTCATCGCCGATCTTTACCGTTTCAAAGCAGAATGTAGCGTTTCAAAGCAGAACTTTTTTTTTCAATGCAGACATTAGCATTTCAATGTAGAACTTTAGAGTTTCAATGCACTTCAGATTTCAATGCAGAACGTACCGTTTCAAAGCAGAACCTACCGTTTCAAAGCAGAACTTAGCATTTCATTGCAGAGCTTAGCGTTTCAATGCTGAGCTTACCGTTTCAAGTGACAACATGCCATTTCAAAGCGGAATTGACATTTTCAATGGATACCTTAGCTTTCCCATGCATACCTTAGCTTTTCAATGCAGATCTTCACCGTTTCAAAGCAGAACTCAGCGTTTCAATGCAGACCTTAGCTTTTCAATGCAGAACTCACCGTTTCAAATCAGAACTTAGCATTTCATTGCAGAGCTTAGCGTTTCAATGCTGAGCTTACCATTTCATGTGAGAACATACCATTTCAAAGTGGAACTCACCTTTTCAATGGATACCTTAGCTTTTCCATGCCTACCTTAGCTTTTCAATGCAGATCTTCACCGTTTCAAAGCAGAACTTGGCGTTTCAATGCAGACCTTAGCGTTTCAATGCAGAACTTAGTATTTCATTGCAGAACTTAGCGTTTCATTGCAGAACTTAGCATTTCAATGCAGAACTAAGCATTTCAATACAAATCTACCGTTTCAAAGCAGAACTTTGCATTTCAATGCAGAGCTTACTGTTTCACTGCAGAACTTTGCGTTTCAATGCAGAACTTAGTGTTTCAATGCAGACCTTAGCTTTTCAATGCAGAACTTAGTATTTCATTGCAGAGCTTAGCGTCTCAATGCAGAACATGGCATTTCAATGCATACCTTATCCTTTCAATGAGGATCTTTACCGTTTCATAGCAGAACATAGTGTTTCAATGCAGAAATTAGCGTTTCAAAGGCGAACTTATTCTTTCAAGTCAGTCCTCAGTGTTTCAATGTAGGACTTTAGGGCTTCAATGCACAACTTCGAGTTTCAATGCAGAACTTCGCGTTTCAATGCACAACTTCGAGTTTCAATGCAGAACTTCGCGTTTCAATGCAGAACTTATTCTTTCAATTCTGACCTTAGCGTTTCAATGTAGAACCTAGCGTTTCAATGCACAACTTTGAGTTTCAATGCAGAGCTTAGCCTTTCATCGCCGATCTTTACCGTTTCAAAGCAGAATGTAGCGTTTCAAAGCAGAACTTATTTTTTCAATGCAGACATTAGCGTTTCAATGTAGAACATTACAGTTTCAATGCACAACTTTAGAGTTTCAATGCACTTCAGGTTTCAATGCAGAACGTACCGTTTCAAAGCAGAACCTACCGTTTCAACGCAGAACTTAGCATTTCATTGCAGAGCTTAGCGTTTCAATGCTGAGCTTACCGTTTCAAGTGAGAACATGCCATTTCAAAGCGGAATTGACATTTTCACTGGATACCTTAGCTTTCCCATGCATACCTTAGCTTTTCAATGCAGATCTTCAACCTTTCAAAGCAGAACTCAGCGTTTCAATGCAGACCTTAGCTTTTCAATGCAGAACTCACCGTTTCAAATCAGAACTTAGTATTTCATTGCAGAGCTTAGCGTTTCAATGCAGAACTTAGCGTTTCAAAGCAGAATTTAGTGTTTCAATGCAGTACGTAGCGTTTCATTGCAGAACTTAGCATTTCAATGCAGAACTTAGCATTTCCATACAGAATCTTCCGTTTCAAAGCAGAACGTTGCATTTCAACGCAGAACTTACTGTTTCACTGCAGAACATTGCGTTTCAATGCAGAACTTTCCGTTTCAAGTGAGAACTTGGCATTTCAATGCATACCTTAGCCTTTCAATGCGGATCATTATTGTTTCAAAGCAGAACGGAGCGTTTCAAAGCAGAGCTTAGCGTTTCAAGTGAGAAATTCCCGTTTCAATGCAGAACTAAGTGTTTCATTGCAGAGCTCAGCCTTTCTATGTAAAGCATACAGTTTCAATGCAGACCTTAGCGTTTACTTGCAGAACTCAGCGTTTCAATGAAGAACTTAGCGTTTCATTGCAGAGCTTATGTTTCAAAGCAGAACTTAGCATTTCAATGCAGATCTTAGCGTTTCAATGCACAACATTGAGTTTCAAAGCAGAGCCTAGACTTTCATCGCAGATCTGTATCGTTTCAATGCCGAATGTAGCGTTTCAAAGCAGAAATTATTTTTTCAATGCAGACATTAGCGTTTCAATGTAGAACTTTAGAGTTTCGATGCACTTCAGGTTTCAATGCAGAACTTACCGTTTCAAAGCAGAACCTACCGTTTCAATGCAGAACTTAGCATTTCATTGCAGACCTTAGCGTTTCAATGCTGAGCTTACCATTTCAAGTGAGAACATACCATTTCAAAGCGGAATTGACATTTTCAATTGATACCTTATCTTTTCCATGCATACCTTAGCTTTTCAATGCAGATCTTCACCGTTTCAAAGCAGAACTTAGCGTTTCAATGCAGACCTTAGCGTTTCAATGCAGAACTTAGTATTTCATTGCAGAGCTTAGCGTTTCAATGCAGAACTTAGGGTTTCAATGCAGAATTTAGTGTTTCAATGCAGTACGTAGCATTTCATTGCAGAACTTAGCATTTCAATGCAGAACTAAGCATTTCAATACAAATCTACCGTTTCAAAGCAGAACTTTGCATTTCAATGCAGAACTTACTGTTTCACTGCAGAACTTTGCGTTTCAATGCAGAACTTTCCGTTTCAAGTGTGAACTTGGCATTTCAACGCATACCTTAGCCTTTCAAGGCGGATCTTTACCGTTTCAAAGCAGAACGTTGCGTTTCAAAGCAGAGCTTAGCGTTTCAAGTGACAAATTCCCGTTTCAATGCAGAACTTAGCGTTTCATTGCAGAGCTTAGCCGTTCAATGCAGAACTTACCGTTTAAATGCAGAACTTACCGTTTCAATGCATAACTTAGCCTTTCAGTGCAGACATTTACCGTTTCAAAGCAGAAGGTAGCATTTCAAATTAGAAGTTATTTTTTCAATGCAGACATTATCGTTTCAATGTAGAACTTTAGAGTTTCAATGCACCTTAGGTTCCAAAGCAGAATGTAGTGTTTCAATGCAGAATGTACCGTTTCAAAGCAGAACCTGTTGTTTCAATGCAGATCTTAGCGTTTCAATGCTGAGCTTACCATTTCAAGTGAGAACATACTATTTCAATGCAGAACTGACCTTTTCAATGGATACCTTAGCGTTTCCATGCATACCTTAGCTTTTCAATGCAGATCTTCACCGTTTCAAAGCAGAACTTAGCGTTTCAATGCAGATTTTCATTGTTTCGAAGCAGAACTTAGCGTTTCAATGCAGGTCTTAGCGTTTCAATGCAGAACTTCCGTTTCAATGTAGAACTTACCGTTTCAATGCAGAACTTACCGTTTCAATGCAGAACATGGCATTTCAATGCATACCTTAGCCTTTCAATGAGGATCTTTACCGTTTCATAGCAGAACATAGTGTTTCAATGCAGAAATTAGCGTTTCAAAGGCGAACTTATTCTTTCAAGTCAGTCCTCAGTGTTTCAATGTAGGACTTTAGGGCTTCAATGCACAACTTCGAGTTTCAATGCAGAACTTCGCGTTTCAATGCAGAACTTATTCTTTCAATTCTGACCTTAGCGTTTCAATGTAGAACCTAGCGTTTCAATGCACAACTTTGAGTTTCAATGCAGAGCTTAGCCTTTCATCGCCGATCTTTACCGTTTCAAAGCAGAATGTAGCGTTTCAAAGCAGAACTTTTTTTTTCAATGCAGACATTAGCATTTCAATGTAGAACTTTAGAGTTTCAATGCACTTCAGATTTCAATGCAGAACGTACCGTTTCAAAGCAGAACCTACCGTTTCAAAGCAGAACTTAGCATTTCATTGCAGAGCTTAGCGTTTCAATGCTGAGCTTACCGTTTCAAGTGACAACATGCCATTTCAAAGCGGAATTGACATTTTCAATGGATACCTTAGCTTTCCCATGCATACCTTAGCTTTTCAATGCAGATCTTCACCGTTTCAAAGCAGAACTTAGCGTTTCAATGCAGATTTTCATTGTTTCGAAGCAGAACTTAGCGTTTCAATGCAGGTCTTAGCGTTTCAATGCAGAACTTCCGTTTCAATGTAGAACTTACCGTTTCAATGCAGAACTTACCGTTTCAATGCAGAACATGGCATTTCAATGCATACCTTAGCCTTTCAATGAGGATCTTTACCGTTTCATAGCAGAACATAGTGTTTCAATGCAGAAATTAGCGTTTCAAAGGCGAACTTATTCTTTCAAGTCAGTCCTCAGTGTTTCAATGTAGGACTTTAGGGCTTCAATGCACAACTTCGAGTTTCAATGCAGAACTTCGCGTTTCAATGCAGAACTTATTCTTTCAATTCTGACCTTAGCGTTTCAATGTAGAACCTAGCGTTTCAATGCACAACTTTGAGTTTCAATGCAGAGCTTAGCCTTTCATCGCCGATCTTTACCGTTTCAAAGCAGAATGTAGCGTTTCAAAGCAGAACTTTTTTTTTCAATGCAGACATTAGCATTTCAATGTAGAACTTTAGAGTTTCAATGCACTTCAGATTTCAATGCAGAACGTACCGTTTCAAAGCAGAACCTACCGTTTCAAAGCAGAACTTAGCATTTCATTGCAGAGCTTAGCGTTTCAATGCTGAGCTTACCGTTTCAAGTGACAACATGCCATTTCAAAGCGGAATTGACATTTTCAATGGATACCTTAGCTTTCCCATGCATACCTTAGCTTTTCAATGCAGATCTTCACCGTTTCAAAGCAGAACTCAGCGTTTCAATGCAGACCTTAGCTTTTCAATGCAGAACTCACCGTTTCAAATCAGAACTTAGCATTTCATTGCAGAGCTTAGCGTTTCAATGCTGAGCTTACCATTTCATGTGAGAACATACCATTTCAAAGTGGAACTCACCTTTTCAATGGATACCTTAGCTTTTCCATGCCTACCTTAGCTTTTCAATGCAGATCTTCACCGTTTCAAAGCAGAACTTGGCGTTTCAATGCAGACCTTAGCGTTTCAATGCAGAACTTAGTATTTCATTGCAGAACTTAGCGTTTCATTGCAGAACTTAGCATTTCAATGCAGAACTAAGCATTTCAATACAAATCTACCGTTTCAAAGCAGAACTTTGCATTTCAATGCAGAGCTTACTGTTTCACTGCAGAACTTTGCGTTTCAATGCAGAACTTAGTGTTTCAATGCAGACCTTAGCTTTTCAATGCAGAACTTAGTATTTCATTGCAGAGCTTAGCGTCTCAATGCAGAACTTAGGGTTTCAATGCAGAATTTAGTGTTTCAATGCAGTACGTAGCGTTTCATTGCAGAACTTAGCATTTCAATGCAGAACTAAGCATTTCAATACAAATCTACTGTTTCAAAGCAGAACTTTGCATTTCAATGCAGAACTTACTGTTTCACTGCAGAACTTTGCGTTTCAATGCAGAACTTCCCGTTTCAAGTGAGAACTTGGCATTTCAGTGCATACCTTAGCCTTTCAAGGCGGATCTTTACCGTTTCAAAGCAGAACGTTGCGTTTCAAAGCAGAGCTTAGCGTTTCAAGTGACAAATTCCCGTTTCAATGCAGAACTTAGCGTTTCATTGCAGAGCTTAGCCGTTCAATGCAGAACTGACCGTTTAAATGCAGAACTTACCGTTTCAATGCATAACTTAGCCTTTCAGTGCAGACATTTACCGTTTCAAAGCAGAAGGTAGCATTTCAAATTAGAAGTTATTTTTTCAATGCAGACATTATCGTTTCAATGTAGAACTTTAGAGTTTCAATGCACCTTAGGTTCCAAAGCAGAATGTAGTGTTTCAATGCAGAATGTACCGTTTCAAAGCAGAACCTGTTGTTTCAATGCAGATCTTAGCGTTTCAATGCTGAGCTTACCATTTCAAGTGAGAACATACTATTTCAATGCAGAACTGACCTTTTCAATGGATACCTTAGCGTTTCCATGCATACCTTAGCTTTTCAATGCAGATCTTCACCGTTTCAAAGCAGAACTTAGCGTTTCAATGCAGATTTTCATTGTTTCAAAGCAGAACTTAGCGTTTCAATGCAGGTCTTAGCGTTTCAATGCTGAGCTTACCACTTCAAGTGAGAACATACTATTTCAATGCAGAACTGACCTTTTCAATGGATACCTTAGCGTTTCCTTGCATACCTTAGCTTTTCAATGCAGATCTTCACCGTTTCAAAGCAGAACTTAGCGTTTCAATGCAGATTTTCATTGTTTCAAAGCAGAACTTAGCGTTTCAATGCAGGTCTTAGCGTTTCAATGCAGAACTTCCGTTTCAATGCAGAACTTACCGTTTCAATGCAGAACTTACCGTTTCAATGCAGAACATGGCATTTCAATGCATACCTTAGCCTTTCAATGAGGATCTTTACCGTTTCATAGCAGAACATAGTGTTTCAATGCAGAAATTAGCGTTTCAAAGGCGAACTTATTCTTTCAAGTCAGTCCTCAGTGTTTCAATGTAGGACTTTAGGGCTTCAATGCACAACTTCGAGTTTCAATGCAGAACTTCACGTTTCAATGCACAACTTCGAGTTTCAATGCAGAACTTCGCGTTTCAATGCAGAACTTATTCTTTAAATTCTGACCTTAGCGTTTCAATGTAGAACCTAGCGTATCAATGCACAACTTTGAGTTTCAATGCAGAGCTTAGCCTTTCATCGCCGATCTTTACCGTTTCAAAGCAGAATGTAGCGCTTCAAAGCAGAACTTATTTTTTCAATGCAGACATTAGCGTTTCAATGTAGAGCTTTAGAGTTTCAATGCACCTTAGGTTCCAAAGCAGAATGTAGTGTTTCAATGCAGAATGTACCGTTTCAAAGCAGAACCTGTTTTTCAATGCAGATCTTAGCGTTTCAATGCTGAGCTTACCATTTCAAGTGAGAACATACTATTTCAATGCAGAACTGAACTTTTCAATGGACACCTTAGCGTTTCCATGCATACCTTACCTTTTCAATGCAGATCTTCACCGTTTCAAAGCAGAACTTAGCGTTTCAATGCAGATTTTCATTGTTTCAAAGCAGAACTTAGCGTTTCAATGCTGGTCTTAGCGTTTCAATGCAGAACTTCCGTTTCAATGCAGAACTTACCGTTTCAATGCAGAACTTACCGTTTCAATGCAGAACATGGCATTTCAATGCATACCTTAGCCTTTCAATGAGGATCTTTACCGTTTCATAGCAGGACATAGTGTTTCAATGCAGAAATTAGCGTTTCAAAGGCGAACTTATTCTTTCAAGTCAGTCCTCAGTGTTTCAATGTAGGACTTTAGGGCTTCAATGCACAACTTCGAGTTTCAATGCAGAACTTCGCGTTTCAATGCACAACTTCGAGTTTCAATGCAGAACTTTGCGTTTCAATGCAGAACTTATTCTTTCAATTCTGACCTTAGCGTTTCAATGTAGAACCTAGCGTTTCAATGAAGAACTTATTCTTTCAATTCTGACCTTAGCGTTTCAATGTAGAACCTAGCGTTTCAATGCACAACTTTGAGTTTCAATGCAGAGCTTAGCCTTTCATCGCCGATCTTTACCGTTTCAAAGCAGAATGTAGCGTTTCAAAGCAGAACTTATTTTTTCAATGCAGACATTAGCGTTTCAATGTAGAACTTTAGAGTTTCAATGCACTTCAGGTTTCAATGCAGAACGTACCGTTTCAAAGCAGAACCTACCGTTTCAACGCAGAACTTAGCATTTCATTGCAGAGCTTAGCGTTTCAATGCTGAGCTTACCGTTTCAAGTGAGAACATGCCATTTCAAAGCGGAATTGACATTTTCACTGGATACCTTAGCTTTCCCATGCATACCTTAGCTTTTCAATGCAGATCTTCACCGTTTCAAAGCAGAACTCAGCGTTTCAATGCAGACCTTAGCTTTTCAATGCAGAACTCACCGTTTCAAATCAGAACTTAGTATTTCATTGCAGAGCTTAGCGTTTCAATGCAGAACTTAGCGTTTCAAAGCAGAATTTAGTGTTTCAATGCAGTACGTAGCGTTTCATTGCAGAACTTAGCATTTCAATGCAGAACTTAGCATTTCCATACAGAATCTTCCGTTTCAAAGCAGAACGTTGCATTTCAACGCAGAACTTACTGTTTCACTGCAGAACATTGCGTTTCAATGCAGAACTTTCCGTTTCAAGTGAGAACTTGGCATTTCAATGCACACCTTAGCCTTTCAATGCGGATCATTACCGTTTCAAAGCAGAACGGAGCGTTTCAAAGCAGAGCTTAGCGTTTCAAGTGAGAAATTCCCGTTTCAATGCAGAACTAAGTGTTTCATTGCAGAGCTCAGCCTTTCAATGTAAAGCATACAGTTTCAATGCAGACCTTAGCGTTTACTTGCAGAACTTAGCGTTTCAATGAAGAACTTAGCGTTTCATTGCAGAGCTTATGTTTCAATGCAGAACTTAGCGTTTCAATGCAGAACTTAGCGTTTCAATGCAGAACTTATCGTTAAAATGCAGAACATACTGTTTCAATGCAGAACTTAGCCTTTCAATGCAGACATTTACCGTTTCAATGCAGAACGTAGCATTTCAAATTAGAAGTTATTTTTTCAATGCAGACATTATTGTTTCAATGTAGAACTTTAGAGTTTCAATGCACCTTAGGTTCCAAAGCAGAATGTAGTGTTTCAATGCAGAATGTACCGTTTCAAAGCAGAACCTGTTGTTTCAATGCAGAGCGTTTAAATGCTGAGCTTACAATTTCAAGTGAGAACATACTATTTCAATGCAGAACTGACCTTTTCAATGGATACCTTAGCTTTTCCATGCATACCTTAGCTTTTCAATGAAGATCTTCACCGTTTCAAAGCAGAACTTAGCATTTCAATGCAGATCTTAGCGTTTCAATGCACAACATTGAGTTTCAAAGCAGAGCCTAGCCTTTCATCGCAGATCTGTATCGTTTCAATGCCGAATGTAGCGTTTCAAAGCAGAAATTATTTTTTCAATGCAGACATTAGCGTTTCAATGTAGAACTTTAGAGTTTCGATGCACTTCAGGTTTCAATGCAGAACTTACCGTTTCAAAGCAGAACCTACCGTTTCAATGCAGAACTTAGCATTTCATTGCAGACCTTAGCGTTTCAATGCTGAGCTTACCATTTCAAGTGAGAACATACCATTTCAAAGCGGAATTGACATTTTCAATTGATACCTTATCTTTTCCATGCATACCTTAGCTTTTCAATGCAGATCTTCACCGTTTCAAAGCAGAACTTAGCGTTTCAATGCAGACCTTAGCGTTTCAATGCAGAACTTAGTATTTCATTGCAGAACTTAGCGTTTCATTGCAGAACTTAGCATTTCAATGCAGAACTTAGCATTTCAATACAAATCTACCGTTTCAAAGCAGAACTTTGCATTTCAATGCAGAACTTACTGTTTCACTGCAGAACTTTGCGTTTCAATGCAGAACTTCCCGTTTCAAGTGAGAACTTGGCATTTCAATGCATACCTTAGCCTTTCAAGGCGGATCTTTACCGTTTCAAAGCAGAACGTTGCGTTTCAAAGCAGAGCTTAGCGTTTCAAGAGACAAATTCCCGTTTCAATGCAGAACTTAGCGTTTCATTGCAGAGCTTAGCCGTTCAATGCAGAACTGACCGTTTAAATGCAGAACTTACCGTTTCAATGCATAACTTAGCCTTTCAGTGCAGACATTTACCGTTTCAAAGCAGAAGGTAGCATTTCAAATTAGAAGTTATTTTTTCAATGCAGATATTATCGTTTCAATGTAGAACTTTAGAGTTTCAATGCACCTTAGGTTCCAAAGCAGAATGTAGTGTTTCAATGCAGAATGTACCGTTTCAAAGCAGAACCTGTTGTTTCAATGCAGATCTTAGCGTTTCAATGCTGAGCTTACCATTTCAAGTGAGAACATATAATTTCAATGCAGAACTGACCTTTTCAATGGATACCTTAGCGTTTCCATGCATACCTTAGCTTTTCAATGCAGATCTTCACCGTTTCAAAGCAGAACTTAGCGTTTCAATGCAGATTTTCATTGTTTCAAAGCAGAACTTAGCGTTTCAATGCAGGTCTTAGCGTTTCAATGCAGAACTTCCGTTTCAATGCAGAACTTACCGTTTCAATGCAGAACTTACCGTTTCAATGCAGAACATGGCATTTCAATGCATACCTTAGCCTTTCAATGAGGATCTTTACCGTTTCATAGCAGAACATAGTGTTTCAATGCAGAAATTAGCGTTTCAAAGGCGAACTTATTCTTTCAAGTCAGTCCTCAGTGTTTCAATGTAGGACTTTAGGGCTTCAATGCACAACTTCGAGTTTCAATGCAGAACTTCGCGTTTCAATGCACAACTTCGAGTTTCAATCAGAACTTATTCTTTCAATTCTGACCTTAGCGTTTCAATGTAGAACCTAGTGTTTCAATGCACAACTTTGAATTTCCATGCAGACCTTAGCATTTCATCGCCGATCTTCACCGTTTCAAAGCAGAATGTAGCGTTTCAAAGCAGAATTTATTTTTTCAATGCAGACATTAGCGTTTCAATGTAGAACTTTAGAGTTTCAATGCACTTCAGGTTTCAATGCAGAACGTACCGTTTCAAAGCAGAACCTACCGTTTCAACGCAGAACTTAGCATTTCATTGCAGAGCTTAGCGTTTCAATGCTGAGCTTACCGTTTCTTGTGAGAACATACCATTTCAAAGCGGAATTGACATTTTCAATGGATACCTTAGCTTTCCCATGCATACCTTAGCTTTTCAATGCAGAACTCACCGTTTCAAATCAGAACTTAGTATTTCATTGCAGAGCTTAGCGTTTCAATGCAGAACTCAGCGTTTCAAAGCAGAATTTAGTGTTTCAATGCAGTACGTAGCGTTTCATTGCAGAACTTAGCATTTCAATGCAGAACATAGCATTTCCATACAGAATCTTCCGTTTCAAAGCAGAACGTTGCATTTCAACGCAGAACTTACTGTTTCACTGCAGAACTTTGCGTTTCAATGCAGAACTTTCCGTTTCAAGTGAGAACTTGGCATTTCAATGCATACCTTAGCCTTTCAATGCGGATCATTACCGTTTCAAAGCAGAACGTAGCGTTTCAAAGCAGAGCTTAGCGTTTCAAGTGAGAAATTCCCGTTTCAATGCAGAACTTAGTGTTTCATTGCAGAGCTTAGCTGTTCAATGCAGAACTTACTGTTTAAATGCAGAACTTACCGTTTCAATGCATAACTTAGCCTTTCAGTGCAGACATTTACCGTTTCAAAGCAGAAGGTAGCATTTCAAATTAGAAGATATTTTTACAATGCAGACATTATCTTTTCAATGTAGAACTTTAGAGTTTCAATGCACCTTAGATTCAAAAGCAGAATGTAGTGTTTCAATGCAGAATATACCGTTTCAAAGCAGAACCTGTTGTTTCAACGCAGATCTTAGCGTTTCAATGCTGAGCTTACCATTTCAAGTGAGAACATACTATTTCAATGCAGAACTGACCTTTTCAATGGATACCTTAGCTTTTCCATGCATACCTTAGCTTTTCAATGCAGATCTTCACCGTTTCAAAGCAGAACTTAGCGTTTCAATGCAGATGTTCACCATTTCAAAGCAGAACTTAGCGTTTCAATGCAGACCTTAGCGTTTCAATGCAGAACTTTCCGTTTCAATGCAGAACTTGGCATTTCAATTCATACCTTAGCCTTTCAATGAGGATCTTTACCGTTTCATAGCAGAACATAGTGTTTCAATGCAGAAATTAGCGTTTCAAAGGCGAACTTATTCTTTCAAGTCAGTCCTCAGTGTTTCAATGTAGGACTTTAGGGCTTCAAGGCACAACTTCGAGTTTCAATGCTTAACTTCGCGTTTCAATGCACAACTTCGAGTTTCAATGCAGAACTTCGCGTTTCAATGCAGAACTTATTCTTTCAATTCTGACCTTAGCGTTTCAATGTAGAACCTAACGTTTCAATGCACAACTTTGAGTTTCAATGCAGAGCTTAGCCTTTCATCGCAGATCTTTACCGTTTCAAAGCAAAATGTAGCGTTTCAAAGCAGAACTTATTTTTTCAATACAGACATTAGCGTTTCAATGTAGAACTTTAGAGTTTCAATGCACAACCTTAGTGTTCCAATGCACTTCAGGTTTCAATGCAGAAAGTAGCGTTTTAATGCAAAATATACCGTTTCAAACCAGAACTTGTTGTTTCAAAGCAGATCTTAGCGTTTCAATGCTGAGCTTACCATTTCAAGTGAGAACATACCATTTCAATGTGGAATTGACATTTTCAATGGATACCTTAGCTTTTCCATGCATACCTTAGCTTTTCAATGCAGATCTTCACCGTTTCAAAGCAGAACTTAGCGTTTCAATGCAGACCTTAGCTTTTCAATGCAGAACTTAGTATTTCATTGCGGAACTTAGCGTTTCATTGCAGAACTTAGCATTTCAATGCAGAACATAGCATTTCAATACAAATCTACCGTTTCAAAGCAGAACTTTGCATTTCAATGCCGAACTTACTGTTTCACTGCAGAACTTTGCGTTTCAATGCAGAACTTAGTGTTTCAATGCAGACCTTAGCTTTTCAATGCAGAACTTAGTATTTCATTGCAGAGCTTAGCGTTTCAATGCAGAACTTAGGGTGTCAAGGCAGAATTTAGAGTTTCAATTCAATACGTAGCGTTTCATTGCAGAACTTAGCATTTCAATGCAGAACTAAGCATTTCAATACAAATCTACCGTTTCAAAGCAGAACTTTGCATTTCAATGCAGAACTTACTGTTTCACTGCAGAACTTTCTGTTTCAAGTGAGAACTTGGCATTTCAATACATACCTTAGCCTTTCAAGGAGGATCTTTACCGTTTCAAAGCAGAACGTTGCGTTTCAAAGCAGAGCTTAGCGTTTCAAGAGACAAATTCCCGTTTCAATGCAGAACTTAGCGTTTCATTGCAGAGCTTAGCCGTTCAATGCAGAACTTACCGTTTAAATGCAGAACATACCGTTTCAATGAATTACTTAGGCTTTCAGTGCAGACATTTACCGTTTCAAAGCAGAACGTAGCATTTCAAATTAGAAGTTATTTTTTCAATGCAGACATTATCGTTTCAATGTAGAACTTTAGAGTTTCAATGCACCTTAGGTTCCGAAGCAGAATGTAGTGTTTCAATGCAGAATGTACCGTTTCAAAGCAGAACCTGTTCTTTCAATGCAGATCTTAGCGTTTCAATGCTGAGCTTACCATTTCAAGTGAGAACATGCTATTTCAATGCAGAATTGACCTTTTCAATGGATACCTTAGCGTTTCCATGCATACCTTAGCTTTTCAATGCCGATCTTCACCGTTTCAAAGCAGAACTTAGCGTTTCAATGCAGATTTTCATTGTTTCAAAGCAGAACTTAGCGTTTCAATGCAGGTCTTAGCGTTTCAATGCAGAACTTCCGTTTCAATGCAGAACTTACCGTTTCAATGCAGAACATGGCATTTCAATGCATACCTTAGCCTTTCAATGAGGATCTTTACCGTTTCATAGCAGAACATAGTGTTTCAATGCAGAAATTAGCGTTTCAAAGGCGAACTTATTCTTTCAAGTCAGTCCTCAGTGTTTCAATGCAGAACTTCGCGTTTCAATGAAGAACTCAGTGTTTCAAAGCAGATCTTAGCGTTTCAATGAAGAACTTATTCTTTCAATTCTGACCTTAGTGTTTCAATGTAGAACCTAGCGTTTCAATGCACAACTTTGAGTTTCAATGCAGAGCTTAGCCTTTCATCACCGATCTTTATCGTTTCAAAGCAGAATGTAGCGTTTCAAAGCAGAACTTATTTTTTCAATGCAGACATTAGCGTTTCAATGTAGAACTTTAGAGTTTCAATGCACCTTAGGTTCCAAAGAAGAATGTAGTGTTTCAATGCAGAATGTACCGTTTCAAAGCAGAACCTGTTGTTTCAATGCAGATCTTAGCGTTTCAATGCTGAGCTTAGCGTTTCAAGTGAGAACATACTATTTCAATGCAGAACTGACCTTTTCAATGGATACCTTAGCGTTTCCATGCATACCTTAGCTTTTCAATGCAGATCTTCACAGTTTCAAAGCAGAACTTAGCGTTTCAATGCTGGTCTTAGCGTTTCAATGCAGAACTTACCGTTTCAATGCAGAACTTGGCATTTCAATGCATACCTTAGCCTTTCAATGCAGATCTTTACCGTTTCAAAGCAGAACTTAACATTTCAATGCAGAGCTTAGAGTTTCAAGTGAGAAATTCCCGTTTCAATGCAGAACTTAGCAATTCAATGGAGAATTTAACATTTCAATGCGTACCGTTGCCTTTCAGTGCAGATCTTTAACGTTTCAAGGCTGAGCATATCATTTCAATGCACAACTTTGCCTTTCAATGGATAACTTATTCTTTCATTTCAGTCCTTAGCCTTTCAATGTAGAACTTGAGAGCTTCAATACACAACTTTGAGTTTCAAAGGAGAACTTAGCATTTCAATGCAGATCTTTACCGTTTCAAAGGAGAACGTAGCGTTTCAATGCAGAACATAACGTTTCGAATAAGAAATTAGCCTTTCAAGTGCGAACATACTATTTCAATGCAGAACTGACCTTTTCAATGGATACCTTAGCGTTTCCATGCATACCTTAGCTTTTCAATGCAGATCTTCACCGTTTCAAAGCAGAACTAAGCGTTTCAATGCAGACCTTAGCGTTTCAATGTAGAACCTAGAGTTTCAATGCACAACTTTGAGTTTCAATGCAGAGCTTAGCCTTTCAACGCAGATCTTTATCGTTTCAATGCAGAATGTAGCGTTTCAAAGCAGAACTTATTTTTTCAATGCAGACATTAGCGTTTCAATGTAGATCTTTAGAGTTTCAATGCACAACCTTAGTGTTTCAATGCACTTCAGGTTTCAATGCAGAAAGTAGCGTTTTAATGCAAAATGTACCGTTTCAAAGCAGAACTTGTTGTTTCAAAGCAGATCTTAGCGTTTCAATGCTGAGCTTACCGTTTCTTGTGAGAACATACCATTTCAATGTGGAATTGACATTTTCAATGGATACCTTAGCTTTTCCATGCATACCTTAGCTTTTCAATGCAGATCTTCACCGTTTCAAAGCAGAACTTAGCGTTTCAATGCAGAACTTAGCTTTTCAATGCAGAACTTGTGTTTCAATGCAGAACTTAGCGTTTCATTGCAGAACTTAGCATTTCAATACAGAACATAGCATTTAGGGTTTAGGGTTAACTAATGTTAGGTTTACGGTTAGGGCTACCTCTAACCGGAGTTAACCCTAGGGGTTAACTGCCCAAGGTTCCTGCCCCAAAACCCCATGTGCTGGAGCTCACCCACCTCTGCCCCAGGAGCAGGGTCAGGCCCCACAGCTCTGCTCCTGCCAGCGCTGCCGAGCCCTGCACTCCCTTGATGGTGCCATCAGAGCGCCCCACACACCGCAGCACGGGCTGGGCCTTTGCTCTGGCTCCGGCAGAGGCACAAGTGCCTTTGGAAGCTGCCAGCGAAAAACAAGAGCTGAGAAGCGGCTGCAGAAGGGCTCTGCTGTGGGGCTGAAAGCCAAGGGTGGTGCAGGGGAAAGGAGAGACTGCAGAGCCTCAGCCCTTGGGCTTCCTTCAGAGGAGGTGGCGCTGCTGCCCTTGATCCTGGCTGTTCTCCAGGCCTCACCTGCCCTCAGCGGTCTCCAGTGGCCTCTGGCCAGGCCAGCAGCAGAGACAGGATGTTCTGCACAAATGTCTGCACCTGTTCCTGGGCCTGACTCAGTGCCGAGAGCTCTTCTGCAGCCAAATGCAGATCGTACTTTACAGTCAGCCAGCGTGGTGTGGGGTGGAAGGGACCTTAAATCCCCATAGGGATTCAGAGCATCCCACAGGCAGAGCATCCCATAGGTGTTCAGAGCATCCCCCAAGCAGGGCATCCCACAGGGATTCACAGCATCCCACAAGCAGAGCATCCCATAGGGATTCAGAGCATTCCACAGGCAGAGTATCCCATAGGGATTCAGAGCATCCCATGAGCAGAGCATCCCGTAGGGGTTCAGAGCATCAAATAGACATCCAGAGCATCCCAGAGGGATTCACAGCATCCCACAAGCAGAGCATCCCAGAGGGATTCACAGCATCCCACAGTCAGAGCATCCCCTAAGGAATCAGAGCATCCCACAAGGATTCAGAGCATCCCACAAGCAGAGCATGCCAGAGGGATTCAGAGCATCCCACAGGGCTCCAGAGCATCCCACAAAGCAGAGCACCCCACAGAGTTTCACAGCATCCCACAACCACAGCACCATACAGAGCTCCAGAGCATCCCATAGGGATTCAGAGCACCCCAAGCGCATCAGAACCCCCCCATCTCCCCATGGAAGCCCCCATTGACACCCCTGACCCAACCCCTCCCCATGGAGCTCCCCCCATGGAACCTGCCTCTCTATGACATCAGCCCCAGCTCCAAGGGACCTGCATCCAGCACCCGTATCCCCGGGGCAGTTGCGCTTTGGGTGCAGTGGTGCTTGCAGCTCCTTGCTTGCAGCTCCTTGGTGTCACTCTTAGCGGTGGTGGCAGCGATGGCTTTGCTCCGTGTCATCATCCTGCTGGCCTCGGCCTGGCTGGTGCAAGGCTCCTGGGACAGCTGTGGGTGAGTGGCTCCAGGCTCCAGGGTTCCTGGTATTCCATAGGGAGATGCTGCTGCTCCCAGCCACGGTCACACCAATGGGGAGTGGGATTTGAGGAGCCCCACTTGCTTGCCATCAGCCCATGCGGTGGCACAGCACAGCTATGGGGCACCCCATAGGGTCCTTTGTCCTGCAGCACCCTAGGAGGCAGGATGATGCTCATCTCTGGGACACTGCGTAGGGTCCCTTTTCCCTGCAGCACCCAATGGGGCGGGACAATGCTCGCCCTTCAGCCCTAACCATCAAGTGTTGAGCTTCTGCTTCAAGAGGGACCTGCGGTACCCGTCCCATGGCTGATTCTTACGGGATGTCGCGCATCGTCGGAGGCACGGATGCGCAGCGGGGCGCCTGGCCACGGATGCTCAGCATCCAGTTCCCCACAGCCACCGCATTCCCGCACATCTGCGGGGGGTCCCTCATCCCGTATGAAGACAGGCTGAGGAAGTTGGGGCTTTTCAGCCTGGAGAAGAGAAGGCTGCGTGGAGACCTAAGAGCAGCCTTCCAGTACCTGAAGGGGGCCTATAGGGATGCTGGGGAGGGACTCTTTGTCAGGGCCTGTAGTGACAGGACAAGGGGTAATGGGTTAAAACTTAAACAGGGGAAGTTTAAATTGGATATAAGGAGGAAATTCTTTCCTGTTAGGGTGGTGAGACACTGGAATCGCTTGCCCAGGGAGGTTGTGAGTGCTCCATCCCTGGCGGTGTTCAAGGCCAGGTTGGATGAAGCCTTGTGTTGGATGGTTCAGTGAGAGGTGTCCCTGTCCATGGCAGGGGGGTTGGAACTAGATGATCTTGAGGTCCTTTCCAACCCTAACTATTCTATGATTCTATGATTCTATGATCACCCCTCAATGGGTCCTCACAGCCGCTCACTGCTTCGTCGGGCAAAAGTAAGGGGGAGAAGGGATTCCAGCCATAGGGAATAGGCAAGGAGCAGCTCCCATCCCGTCCCCTTCCCCATCCTGGATGCACTGGGAAGAGCGCTCAGGAGAAGGCTGCTTCCAGCTTGACAGCCCTTGAGCCTAAGGCATGCTGCTTTCCTTTGCGAAGCAGCCGCAATGTGGCTCCTTCCCATCCCTCTTCTCCATAGAATGGATTAGAAGAGATTAAAATGGAATGGTATGGAATGGAATGCAATGCTTATGGATCATGGAGTGGGGTGGCTTGGAAAGGAGCTTGAGATCATCCACTTCCAACCCCTTGCCATGGGCAGGGATGCCTTCCATAGAGCAGCTTGCTCCAAGCTGGCCTGCAGCACTGCAGCCAGGGATGGAGCAGCCAAACCTTCTCCATCCATGCCATCCCAGTGCCCCAGCACCCTCTTAGGGAATCCCTTCCTTATCTCCAGCCTGCAATTCCCTCTCGGAACCCATCAGCCCTTGTCCTATGGCTCCAATCCCTGCTCTTCCACTCCCTCCCAGCTTCACCACGGATTGGTTCATGAGGCTCAGAATCATGGACGTGGCTTGGGCCAATGCCGAGACCCAGAAGTGCTGGATACGGCAGGTTGTGGTCCATGAATATTATACGGCTTAGGATCACGGGTAGGGTTAGGTTCCGAATTAGGGTTAGGTTTAGGGTTAGAGTCAGGGTAATTGTTAGGTACAGGGTTAGGTGTTAGGGTTAGGTGTTAGGGTTAGGGATAGGGTTAGGGTTAGCGTTAACCGTAACCGGAGTCAACCCTAGGGGTGGAGTTAACACCACGTAGAGCCTTAGGGTTAGGGTTAGGGTTCCAGTTAGGATTAGGTTTAGGTTTAGGGTTATGGTAAGGTTTAGGGTTAACCTTCACCAGAGTTTACCCTAGGGGCGGAGTTAACCCTAGGATTAGGGTTAGGATTAGGGTTACGGTCAGGATTAAGTTAGGGTTATGGTTAGGCTGAGTTAGGATTAGGGTTAGTGTTAGGTCTTAGGGTTAAGGTCCGGGTTACGGTTAGGGGTTAGGGTTGGGATTAGGGTTACGGTTCGGGTTAGGGTTAAGGTTAGGGTTACCTCTAACCGGAGTTAACCCTAGGGGTGGAGTTAACCCCAGGGTTAGGGTTAGGTTTAGGCTTAGGGTTAGCATTAACCCTAATCGGAATTAACCCTAGGGGCGGGTTTAATCCCAGGCTTAGGGTTAGGGTTAGGGTTAGGGTTAGGCTTAGGCTTAGGGTTAGACTTCAGTTTAGGGTTAGGTTAACCCTAACCGGAGTTAACTAGGGTTAGGGTTAGGGTTACCTCTAACCGGAGTTAACCCTAGGGGTTAACTGCCCAAGGTTTCTGCCCCAAAACCCCAAGTGCTGGAGCTCACCCACCTCTGCCCCAGGAGCAGGGTCAGGCCCCACAGCTCTGCTCCTGCCAGCGCTGCCGAGCCCTGCACTCCCTTGATGGTGCCATCAGAGCGCCCCACACACCGCAGCACGGGCTGGGCCGTTGCTCTGGCTCCGGCAGAGGCACAAGTGCCTTTGGAAGCTGCCAGCCAACAAGAAGAGCTGAGAAGCGGCTGCAGAAGGGCTCTGCTGTGGGGCTGAAAGCCAAGGTTGGTGCAGGGGAAAGGAGAGACTGCAGAGCCTCAGCCCTTGGGCTTCCTTCAGAGGAGGTGGCGCTGCTGCCCTTGATCCTGGCTGTTCTCCAGCCCTGACCTGCCCTCAGCGGTCTCCAGTGGCCTCTGGCCAGGCCAGCAGCAGAGGCAGGATGTTCTGCACAAATGTCTGCACCTCTTCCTGGGCCTGACTCAGTGCCGAGAGCTCTTCTGCAGCCAAATGCAGATCGTACTTTACAGTCAGCCAGCGTGGTGTGGGGTGGAAGGGACCTTAAATGCCCATAGGGATTCAGAGCATCCCACAGGCAGAGCATCCCATAGGTGTTCAGAGCATCCCCCAAGCAGGGCATCCCACAGGGATTCACAGCAGCCCACAAGCAGAGCATCCCAGAGGGATTCACAGCATCCCACAGTCAGAGCATCCCCTAAGGAATCAGAGCATCCCACAAGGATTCAGAGCATCCCACAAGCAGAGCATGCCAGAGGGATTCAGAGCATCCCACAGGGCTCCAGAGCATCCCACAAAGCAGAGCACCCCACAGAGTTTCACAGCATCCCACAACCACAGCACCATACAGAGCTCCAGAGCATCCCATAGGGATTCAGAGCACCCCAAGCGCATCAGAACCCCCCCATCTCCCCATGGAAGCCCCCATTGACACCTCTGACCCAACCCCTCCCCATGGAGCTCCCCCCATGGAACCTGCCTCTCTATGACATCAGCCCCAGCTCCAAGGGACCTGCATCCAGCACCCGTATCCCCGGGGCAGTTGCGCTTTGGGTGCAGTGGTGCTTGCAGCTCCTTGCTTGCAGCTCCTTGGTGTCACTCTTAGCGGTGGTGGCAGCGATGGCTTTGCTCCGTGTCATCATCCTGCTGGCCTCGGCCTGGCTGGTGCAAGGCTCCTGGGACAGCTGTGGGTGAGTGGCTCCAGGCTCCAGGGTTCCTGGTATTCCATAGGGAGATGCTGCTGCTCCCAGCCACGGTCACACCAATGGGGAGTGGGATTTGAGGAGCCCCACTTGCTTGCCATCAGCCCATGCGGTGGCACAGCACAGCTATGGGGCACCCCATAGGGTCCTTTGTCCTGCAGCACCCTAGGAGGCAGGATGATGCTCATCTCTGGGACACTGCGTAGGGTCCCTTTTCCCTGCAGCACCCAATGGGGCGGGACAATGCTCGCCCTTCAGCCCTAACCATCAAGTGTTGAGCTTCTGCTTCAAGAGGGACCTGCGGTACCCGTCCCATGGCTGATTCTTACGGGATGTCGCGCATCGTCGGAGGCACGGATGCGCAGCGGGGCGCCTGGCCACGGATGCTCAGCATCCAGTTCCCCACAGCCACCGCATTCCCGCACATCTGCGGGGGGTCCCTTATCCCGTATGAAGACAGGCTGAGGAAGTTGGGGCTTTTCAGCCTGGAGAAGAGAAGGCTGCGTGCAGACCTAAGAGCAGCCTTCCAGTACCTGAAGGGGGCCTATAGGGATGCTGGGGAGGGACTCTTTGTCAGGGCCTGTAGTGACAGGACAAGGGGTAATGGGTTAAAACTTAAACAGGGGAAGTTTCAATTGGATATAAGGAGGAAATTCTTTCCTGTTAGGGTGGTGAGACACTGGAATCGCTTGCCCAGGGAGGTTGTGAGTGCTCCATCCCTGGCGGTGTTCAAGGCCAGGTTGGATGAAGCCTTGTGTGGGATGGTTCAGTGAGAGGTGTCCCTGTCCATGGCAGGGGGGTTGGAACTAGATGATCTTGAGGTCCTTTCCAACCCTAACTATTCTATGATTCTATGATTCTATGATCACCCCTCAATGGGTCCTCACAGCCGCTCACTGCTTCGTCGGGCAAAAGTAAGGGGGAGAAGGGATTCCAGCCATAGGGAATAGGCAAGGAGCAGCTCCCATCCCGTCCCCTTCCCCATCCTGGATGCACTGGGAAGAGCGCTCAGGAGAAGGCTGCTTCCAGCTTGACAGCCCTTGAGCCTAAGGCACGCTGCTTTCCTTTGCGAAGCAGCCGCAATGTGGCTCCTTCCCATCCCTCTTCTCCATAGAATGGATTAGAAGAGATTAAAATGGAATGGTATGGAATGGAATGGAATGCAATGCTTATGGATCATGGAGTGGGGTGGCTTGGAAAGGAGCTTGAGATCATCCACTTCCAACCCCTTGCCATGGGCAGGGATGCCTTCCATAGAGCAGCTTGCTCCAAGCTGGCCTGCAGCACTGCAGCCAGGGATGGAGCAGCCAAACCTTCTCCATCCATGCCATCCCAGTGCCCCAGCACCCTCTTAGGGAATCCCTTCCTTATCTCCAGCCTGCAATTCCCTCTCAGAACCCATCAGCCCTTGTCCTATGGCTCCAATCCCTGCTCTTCCACTCCCTCCCAGCTTCACCACGGATTGGTTCATGAGGCTCAGAATCATGGACGTGGCTTGGGCCAATGCCGAGACCCAGAAGTGCTGGATACGGCAGGTTGTGGTCCATGAATATTATACAGCTTAGGATAACGGGTAGGGTTAGGTTCCGAATTTGGGTTAGGTTTAGGGTTAGAGTCAGGGTAATTGTTAGGTACAGGGTTAGGTGTTAGGGTTAGGTGTTAGGGTTAGGGATAGGGTTAGGGTTAGCGTTAACCGTAACCGGAGTCAACCCTAGGGGTGGAGTTAACACCAGGTTGAGCCTTAGGTTTAGGGTTAGGGTTCCAGTTAGGATTAGGTTTAGGTTTAGGGTTAGGGTAAGGTTTAGGGTTAACCTTCACCAGAGTTAACCCTAGGGGCGGAGTTAACCCTAGGATTAGGGTTAGGATTAGGGTTACGGTCAGGATTAAGTTAGGGTTATGGTTAGGCTGGGTTAGGATTAGGGTTAGTGTTAGGTTTTAGGGTTAAGGTCCGGGTTACGGTTAGGGGTTAGGGTTGGGATTAGGGTTACGGTTCGGGTTAGTGTTAAGGTTAGGGTTACCTCTAACCGGAGTTAACCCTAGGGGTGGAGTTAACCCCAGGGTTAGGGTTAGGTTTAGGCTTAGGGTTAGCATTAACCCTAATCGGAATTAACCCTAGGGGCGGGTTTAATCCCAGGCTTAGGGTTAGGGTTAGGGTTAGGCTTAGGCTTAGGGTTAGACTTCAGTTTAGGGTTAGGTTAACCCTAACCGGAGTTAACTAGGGTTGGGGTTAGGGTTAGGGTTACCTCTAACCGGAGTTAACCCTAGGGGTTAACTGCCCAAGGTTCCCCCAAGTGCTGGAGCTCACCCACCTCTGCCCCAGGAGCAGGGTCAGGCCCCACAGCTCTGCTCCTGCCAGCGCTGCCGAGACCTGCACTCCCTTGATGGTGCCATCAGAGCGCCCCACACACCGCAGCACGGGCTGGGCCGTTGCTCTGGCTCCGGCAGAGGCACAAGTGCCTTTGGAAGCTGCCAGCGAACAACAAGAGCTGAGAAGCGGCTGCAGAAGGGCTCTGCTGTGGGGCTGAAAGCCAAGGGTGGTGCAGGGGAAAGGAGAGACTGCAGAGCCTCAGCCCTTGGGCTTCCTTCAGAGGAGGTGGCGCTGCTGCCCTTGATCCTGGCTGTTCTCCAGCCCTGACCTGCCCTCAGCGGTCTCCAGTGGCCTCTGGCCAGGCCAGCAGCAGAGGCAGGATGTTCTGCACAAATGTCTGCACCTGTTCCTGGGCCTGACTCAGTGCCGAGAGCTCTTCTGCAGCCAAATGCAGATCGTACTTTACAGTCAGCCAGCGTGGTGTGGGGTGGAAGGGACCTTAAATGCCCATAGGGATTCAGAGCATCCCACAGGCAGAGCATCCCATAGGTGTTGAGAGCATCCCCCAAGCAGGGCATCCCACAGGGATTCACAGCAGCCCACAAGCAGAGCATCCCAGAGGGATTCACAGCATCCCACAGTCAGAGCATCCCCTAAGGAATCAGAGCATCCCACAAGGATTCAGAGCATCCCACAAGCAGAGCATGCCAGAGGGATTCAGAGCATCCCACAGGGCTCCAGAGCATCCCACAAAGCAGAGCACCCCACAGAGTTTCACAGCATCCCACAACCACAGCACCATACAGAGCTCCAGAGCATCCCATAGGGATTCAGAGCACCCCAAGCGCATCAGAACCCCCCCATCTCCCCATGGAAGCCCCCATTGACACCCCTGACCCAACCCCTCCCCATGGAGCTCCCCCCATGGAACCTGCCTCTCTATGACATCAGCCCCAGCTCCAAGGGACCTGCATCCAGCACCCGTATCCCCGGGGCAGTTGCGCTTTGGGTGCAGTGGTGCTTGCAGCTCCTTGCTTGCAGCTCCTTGGTGTCACTCTTAGCGGTGGTGGCAGCGATGGCTTTGCTCCGTGTCATCATCCTGCTGGCCTCGGCCTGGCTGGTGCAAGGCTCCTGGGACAGCTGTGGGTGAGTGGCTCCAGGCTCCAGGGTTCCTGGTATTCCATAGGGAGATGCTGCTGCTCCCAGCCACGGTCACACCAATGGGGAGTGGGATTTGAGGAGCCCCACTTGCTTGCCATCAGCCCATGCGGTGGCACAGCACAGCTATGGGGCACCCCATAGGGTCCTTTGTCCTGCAGCACCCTAGGAGGCAGGATGATGCTCATCTCTGGGACACTGCGTAGGGTCCCTTTTCCCTGCAGCACCCAATGGGGCGGGACAATGCTCGCCCTTCAGCCCTAACCATCAAGTGTTGAGCTTCTGCTTCAAGAGGGACCTGCGGTACCCGTCCCATGGCTGATTCTTACGGGATGTCGCGCATCGTCGGAGGCACGGATGCGCAGCGGGGCGCCTGGCCACGGATGCTCAGCATCCAGTTCCCCACAGCCACCGCATTCCCGCACATCTGCGGGGGGTCCCTTATCCCGTATGAAGACAGGCTGAGGAAGTTGGGGCTTTTCAGCCTGGAGAAGAGAAGGCTGCGTGCAGACCTAAGAGCAGCCTTCCAGTACCTGAAGGGGGCCTATAGGGATGCTGGGGAGGGACTCTTTGTCAGGGCCTGTAGTGACAGGACAAGGGGTAATGGGTTAAAACTTAAACAGGGGAAGTTTCAATTGGATATAAGGAGGAAATTCTTTCCTGTTAGGGTGGTGAGACACTGGAATCGCTTGCCCAGGGAGGTTGTGAGTGCTCCATCCCTGGCGGTGTTCAAGGCCAGGTTGGATGAAGCCTTGTGTGGGATGGTTCAGTGAGAGGTGTCCCTGTCCATGGCAGGGGGGTTGGAACTAGATGATCTTGAGGTCCTTTCCAACCCTAACTATTCTATGATTCTATGATTCTATGATCACCCCTCAATGGGTCCTCACAGCCGCTCACTGCTTCGTCGGGCAAAAGTAAGGGGGAGAAGGGATTCCAGCCATAGGGAATAGGCAAGGAGCAGCTCCCATCCCGTCCCCTTCCACATCCTGGATGCACTGGGAAGAGCGCTCAGGAGAAGGCTGCTTCCAGCTTGACAGCCCTTGAGCCTAAGGCACGCTGCTTTCCTTTGCGAAGCAGCCGCAATGTGGCTCCTTCCCATCCCTCTTCTCCATAGAATGGATTAGAAGAGATTAAAATGGAATGGTATGGAATGCAATGCAATGCTTATGGATCATGGAGTGGGGTGGCTTGGAAAGGAGCTTGAGATCATCCACTTCCAACCCCTTGCCATGGGCAGGGATGCCTTCCATAGAGCAGCTTGCTCCAAGCTGGCCTGCAGCACTGCAGCCAGGGATGGAGCAGCCAAACCTTCTCCATCCATGCCATCCCAGTGCCCCAGCACCCTCTTAGGGAATCCCTTCCTTATCTCCAGCCTGCAATTCCCTCTCGGAACCCATCAGCCCTTGTCCTATGGCTCCAATCCCTGCTCTTCCACTCCCTCCCAGCTTCACCACGGATTGGTTCATGAGGCTCAGAATCATGGACGTGGCTTGGGCCAATGCCGAGACCCAGAAGTGCTGGATACGGCAGGTTGTGGTCCATGAATATTATACGGCTTAGGATCACGGGTAGGGTTAGGTTCCGAATTAGGGTTAGGTTTAGGGTTAGAGTCAGGGTAATTGTTAGGTACAGGGTTAGGTGTTAGGGTTAGGTGTTAGGGTTAGGGATAGGGTTAGGGTTAGCGTTAACCGTAACCGGAGTCAACCCTAGGGGTGGAGTAACACCAGGTTGAGCCTTAGGGTTAGGGTTAGGGTTCCAATTAGGATTAGGTTTAGGTTTAGGGTTAGGGTAAGGTTTAGGGTTAACCTTCACCAGAGTTAACCCTAGGGGCGGAGTTAACCCTAGGATTAGGGTTAGGATTAGGGTTACGGTCAGGATTAAGTTAGGGTTATGGTTAGGCTGGGTTAGGATTAGGGTTAGTGTTAGGTCTTAGGGTTAAGGTCCGGGTTACGGTTAGGGGTTAGGGTTGGGATTAGGGTTACGGTTCGGGTTAGGGTTAAGGTTAGGGTTACCTCTAACCGGAGTTAACCCTAGGGGTGGAGTTAACCCCAGGGTTAGTGTTAGGTTTAGGCTTAGGGTTAGCATTAACCCTAATCGGAATTAACCCTAGGGGCGGGTTTAATCCCAGGCTTAGGGTTAGGGTTAGGGTTAGGCTTAGGCTTAGGGTTAGACTTCAGTTTAGGGTTAGGTTAACCCTAACCGGAGTTAACTAGGGTTGGGGTTAGGGTTAGGGTTACCTCTAACCGGAGTTAACCCTAGGGGTTAACTGCCCAAGGTTCCCCCAAGTGCTGGAGCTCACCCACCTCTGCCCCAGGAGCAGGGTCAGGCCCCACAGCTCTGCTCCTGCCAGCGCTGCCGAGCCCTGCACTCCCTTGATGGTGCCATCAGAGCGCCCCACACACCGCAGCACGGGCTGGGCCGTTGCTCTGGCTCCGGCAGAGGCACAAGTGCCTTTGGAAGCTGCCAGCGAACAACAAGAGCTGAGAAGCGGCTGCAGAAGGGCTCTGCTGTGGGGCTGAAAGCCAAGGGTGGTGCAGGGGAAAGGAGAGACTGCAGAGCCTCAGCCCTTGGGCTTCCTTCAGAGGAGGTGGCGCTGCTGCCCTTGATCCTGGCTGTTCTCCAGCCCTGACCTGCCCTCAGCGGTCTCCAGTGGCCTCTGGCCAGGCCAGCAGCAGAGGCAGGATGTTCTGCACAAATGTCTGCACCTGTTCCTGGGCCTGACTCAGTGCCGAGAGCTCTTCTGCAGCCAAATGCAGATCGTACTTTACAGTCAGCCAGCGTGGTGTGGGGTGGAAGGGACCTTAAATGCCCATAGGGATTCAGAGCATCCCACAGGCAGAGCATCCCATAGGTGTTGAGAGCATCCCCCAAGCAGGGCATCCCACAGGGATTCACAGCAGCCCACAAGCAGAGCATCCCAGAGGGATTCACAGCATCCCACAGTCAGAGCATCCCCTAAGGAATCAGAGCATCCCACAAGGATTCAGAGCATCCCACAAGCAGAGCATGCCAGAGGGATTCAGAGCATCCCACAGGGCTCCAGAGCATCCCACAAAGCAGAGCACCCCACAGAGTTTCACAGCATCCCACAACCACAGCACCATACAGAGCTCCAGAGCATCCCATAGGGATTCAGAGCACCCCAAGCGCATCAGAACCCCCCCATCTCCCCATGGAAGCCCCCATTGACACCTCTGACCCAACCCCTCCCCATGGAGCTCCCCCCATGGAACCTGCCTCTCTATGACATCAGCCCCAGCTCCAAGGGACCTGCATCCAGCACCCGTATCCCCGGGGCAGTTGCGCTTTGGGTGCAGTGGTGCTTGCAGCTCCTTGCTTGCAGCTCCTTGGTGTCACTCTTAGCGGTGGTGGCAGCGATGGCTTTGCTCCGTGTCATCATCCTGCTGGCCTCGGCCTGGCTGGTGCAAGGCTCCTGGGACAGCTGTGGGTGAGTGGCTCCAGGCTCCAGGGTTCCTGGTATTCCATAGGGAGATGCTGCTGCTCCCAGCCACGGTCACACCAATGGGGAGTGGGATTTGAGGAGCCCCACTTGCTTGCCATCAGCCCATGCGGTGGCACAGCACAGCTATGGGGCACCCCATAGGGTCCTTTGTCCTGCAGCACCCTAGGAGGCAGGATGATGCTCATCTCTGGGACACTGCGTAGGGTCCCTTTTCCCTGCAGCACCCAATGGGGCGGGACAATGCTCGCCCTTCAGCCCTAACCATCAAGTGTTGAGCTTCTGCTTCAAGAGGGACCTGCGGTACCCGTCCCATGGCTGATTCTTACGGGATGTCGCGCATCGTCGGAGGCACGGATGCGCAGCGGGGCGCCTGGCCACGGATGCTCAGCATCCAGTTCCCCACAGCCACCGCATTCCCGCACATCTGCGGGGGGTCCCTCATCCCGTATGAAGACAGGCTGAGGAAGTTGGGGCTTTTCAGCCTGGAGAAGAGAAGGCTGCGTGCAGACCTAAGAGCAGCCTTCCAGTACCTGAAGGGGGCCTATAGGGATGCTGGGGAGGGACTCTTTGTCAGGGCCTGTAGTGACAGGACAAGGGGTAATGGGTTAAAACTTAAACAGGGGAAGTTTCAATTGGATATAAGGAGGAAATTCTTTCCTGTTAGGGTGGTGAGACACTGGAATCGCTTGCCCAGGGAGGTTGTGAGTGCTCCATCCCTGGCGGTGTTCAAGGCCAGGTTGGATGAAGCCTTGTGTGGGATGGTTCAGTGAGAGGTGTCCCTGTCCATGGCAGGGGGGTTGGAACTAGATGATCTTGAGGTCCTTTCCAACCCTAACTATTCTATGATTCTATGATTCTATGATCACCCCTCAATGGGTCCTCACAGCCGCTCACTGCTTCGTCGGGCAAAAGTAAGGGGGAGAAGGGATTCCAGCCATAGGGAATAGGCAAGGAGCAGCTCCCATCCCGTCCCCTTCCACATCCTGGATGCACTGGGAAGAGCGCTCAGGAGAAGGCTGCTTCCAGCTTGACAGCCCTTGAGCCTAAGGCACGCTGCTTTCCTTTGCGAAGCAGCCGCAATGTGGCTCCTTCCCATCCCTCTTCTCCATAGAATGGATTAGAAGAGATTAAAATGGAATGGTATGGAATGCAATGCAATGCTTATGGATCATGGAGTGGGGTGGCTTGGAAAGGAGCTTGAGATCATCCACTTCCAACCCCTTGCCATGGGCAGGGATGCCTTCCATAGAGCAGCTTGCTCCAAGCTGGCCTGCAGCACTGCAGCCAGGGATGGAGCAGCCAAACCTTCTCCATCCATGCCATCCCAGTGCCCCAGCACCCTCTTAGGGAATCCCTTCCTTATCTCCAGCCTGCAATTCCCTCTCGGAACCCATCAGCCCTTGTCCTATGGCTCCAATCCCTGCTCTTCCACTCCCTCCCAGCTTCACCACGGATTGGTTCATGAGGCTCAGAATCATGGACGTGGCTTGGGCCAATGCCGAGACCCAGAAGTGCTGGATACGGCAGGTTGTGGTCCATGAATATTATACGGCTTAGGATCACGGGTAGGGTTAGGTTCCGAATTAGGGTTAGGTTTAGGGTTAGAGTCAGGGTAATTGTTAGGTACAGGGTTAGGTGTTAGGGTTAGGTGTTAGGGTTAGGGATAGGGTTAGGGTTAGCGTTAACCGTAACCGGAGTCAACCCTAGGGGTGGAGTTAACACCAGGTTGAGCCTTAGGGTTAGGGTTAGGGTTCCAGTTAGGATTAGGTTTAGGTTTAGGGTTAGGGTAAGGTTTAGGGTTAACCTTCACCAGAGTTAACCCTAGGGGCGGAGTTAACCCTAGGATTAGGGTTAGGATTAGGGTTACGGTCAGGATTAAGTTAGGGTTATGGTTAGGCTGGGTTAGGATTAGGGTTAGTGTTAGGTCTTAGGGTTAAGGTCCGGGTTACGGTTAGGGGTTAGGGTTGGGATTAGGGTTACGGTTCGGGTTAGGGTTAAGGTTAGGGTTACCTCTAACCGGAGTTAACCCTAGGGGTGGAGTTAACCCCAGGGTTAGTGTTAGGTTTAGGTTTAGGGTTAGCATTAACCCTAATCGGAATTAACCCTAGGGGCGGGTTTAATCCCAGGCTTAGGGTTAGGGTTAGGGTTAGGTTTAGGCTTAGGGTTAGACTTCAGTTTAGGGTTAGGTTAAGGTTAGGGTTAGGATTCTCATTTTCAGCACCTTCAACCCCATTATTCACAATACCTCTTCTCCAGGGGGCTGCCATTAAATCCATATCCTTCTCCACATTCCTTAGATGTTTAGTGCCCTATGGTGCACAAAGAGCAACAGCGTTTAAGCAGATTTTACTGTCTTTCTCCAAGGACAATGCTAACAGGTCCTGGAGTGCAAAATTAAATCCACAATCCTTTTGCCATACCAGGTGATATCTCAAAGTGAAAAACATTTCTGCATAAGCTACTTCATCCCAATTTCCTTCTCGTCTCAAGAATAACATCCAGCTTTGATGACAATATTTTAGCAGAGTCTCCTGAGTAACCGAACCCCTCAGGGGTCCACCACTTTGTTCCAAAGTCTCCTGAGTGACCGAACCACCTGGGGGTTCAGCGATTTGTTTCCAGTGTTGTGAAATGCAACCCAATGGGGATTTCTTCAACCCCCCCTGTGGAGGCAGTGGTCCTGACCTCCACCCAGACGGTTGAAAAATGCAATCCAATGGGGCCCTTTTCAGGATCCCCTCTTTGGAGGATCCTGACCTCCACCGCATACCAAAGTCCAGACAACCAAAACCAAACTACCATCGCGTGTTGGGAGAGGCTGGGGGAGCTGGGCTTGTCCAGCCCGGAGAAGGGAAGGCTGATGTGCACCTGAGATCTTGGGAAGGAAGGCTGTGGGGGACTGGCTGCTTGTACAGGCAAGGAGGATGTGGAGAACACAGTGCCTGGCTCCTCACCATGGTGCCTGGTGGGAGGACAGAAGGCAATGGGGATAGTGACAGAGGGGAGGTTCAGCCAGGACAGAAGGAAACCTTGTTCCCACGGGCTCAGGCAAGCGCTGCATCAGGTCACCCAGAGAGGCTGTGCAGTCTCTGGCCTTGGGGATTTCCAACTCAGACTGAATCAAGCCTTGAACCACTTGCTGTGGCCCTGTTCCTGACGGGTTGGACATGAGACCTCCCTTCCAACCTCTCTTCTCTTAAGATCCTGTGATGATGTTGGGCCCTATTGCTAACTGGAGCAGAGCAGATGTTGATGGGACATGAATCCTCTAGTAGGTGACCATCTCAACTGACATCCTCACCAGCAAAGAGACTCTGACACTTCAGCAACCCGCTCTCTGCAAAGGGAGGAGTCCTGGGCAAGGTTTTCAGGGCACACAGCTTTCTCTGTGCAGGACACAAATGATCTTGTTTTAATGCCTGGAGGCCTGTCAGTCATCAGTTGATGTCTGTGTAAATGAAATATGCACACAAATATACAAGCACATTTCCATCAGCTCAATCACTTGTGTACATTCAAGACCTGGCAATATTTTCCCACCATAACAGAATGAGAAATTCCAGGCAGTGTATTAATGGCAAGAGTAGAAATCTTGATCTCCCTGCTGTACTTGTATTACACGTACTGTGTCTATAATTTCATCACCCTCATCATTAAGGTTTTTCCTCCACTCCTGATCAAATGGCCATGTCTAAGGACATCTTCCCAGCAGACTATCCGGACATGTGGCCTTCCCATTGCTCTCAGGTTTCCTCCTCCACTTGCTCTTTGGTCATTCAGATCCTCTCAGCTCTGGTTCCTGCTTTGAGCTGCAGGGAGTTGGGAACTGGTCCCTTTTCTCAGAAGTCTCATTAACCCTTTGGTCAACACCTTCATCGTGTTTATGTCTCTCGTTTCATAACTCTCATTTTGAAACTGTTCTGTGCAAAACTCTTATGGAAGGGTGATCACGTTAGACGCTGCTTGGACTTGTCATAAAGCGGAGGAGTTATTATATAGTGTGTAACTTGTGTTTGTAGGCACTGAAGAGAGAGCTTCTCTGTGCCTGGTGCAGCCCAGTTCCCCAAGGAAAGCAGGAGGGAGCTGGTGCAAAGGAGCTGCCCCATCCAGCTGCAGAGCTCAGTGGAGGAGTCGCATGTGAGGTAAAGCGCAGCAAGTGCCAGGGCCACTGAAGGCACAGTCTCTGCACACCCCAGAACACGGCTGCCCAGTGGTGGGGACACATACAATTGGGTAAGTTATAGAACTGTAGTCCTCTTGTCCTACTGCTACTAACCCCTGACTTGGGTTAGGGCTACAGTGACAGTCTGTTGGTTACCTTTGAGCTTTCAACTGCTAATACCTGTGAGCTACTTGCTTAGTTCTTTGTTGAGATTGTTATCATGCCTTACCATTAGGAATGTCCCTGCTTAGAAGCAATTTCTGGAAGCAGATGCAAGGTGCCCACAGGCCAGAATTCTAATGCATTGTTTATCATGCCCCACCAGAAGGGCAGGTTCCCACCCTCAGAGGGGCCCCCTGTTGAGCGAGCATTCATGTTTCGGTGCTAAGTCACACTCCTGCTAAAAAGTCAAGTTATTTCAGCTAAGGCCTAATGGCTTGCTCTCAGTTTCCCCCCTTTTCTTTCAAACAGTGCAAATTCTTTTGCACAGTCCATAGTATGCACACTTGTTGAGCTACCGTACGAACTTTCCACCACCTCCACAAATTAACAACTGTTAATAAAGCCGTAGTCAGTAGTAGCACAAGCACAGGGTGGACCAGTATCTTCAAAAGTTGAGTTGCTCTAGGAGATTGCCATTTTGTCCCTACCAAGAAAATTTCTTACTAGTGGTGCTCTCCGGTTTTCTTGGTGTCGGTGATGATTTCTTTAATTTCTTCTACATTATGCGTAACAGTCCATACTGCTTGGTGAGAAGTTTCATTGGCCTTCCGTATCATCTTCTCGAGGTCTGGGTGATAGAACACTTTCTTTAGCATTTCTATTTTCATCCCAATCTGTAGGGCAGATATATCATGGTGTAACACATAGGTATCGTGTAGTAGTTGATTAGTAGTTACAGGGATGGTATAGTTAAAATCGCATCCAATGATTTTGGTAAGATTACACACACAAAAGTTAGTAGCATTTGTTTCTTCAATACAGCTATCAATTGTTACATTCTCACACACGGTTCTTACACAAGCACATCCTTGTCCAATATAATACACTTGGGATCTTGCATGAGTGACGGGTGATTTAGAAAATGCAAGTACTATCCTCAGTATCGAGACAAAGATCTTTGTTTTCAGTTCTAGGATTTTCACAGGTAAACCCTAAGTGTTCTCTTGAGGTACATGGTTCTGTACTTCCCGTTTGTCAATTTTGGGTCCTAGTGTTAAATCTTGCCCATACATTGTGGCCCATCATCCCGGTGTATCTTCCCTAGAGACAATACAGGAAATATGTCTAATATTTTGGCATGCTCAATTGTCAATACAAAAGCAGTGATTTGTCTTTGAAATGGGTTATACATGAAATTTACTAGTTTCCAGCATGCTTGAAATGTTTTCTTGAACTTTGTGGTAGCATGATTTCTGGCAATAATTGTTTGTACCTGTTGTGCAGAAGTCCTGTTTCTCCTTCCCTAATAATAGCCACTGCAACAGACTGTAACCAAAGTTGTGACTGAATACAGCTTAAGGCTAGGTGCACTTTTCCTCGCAAATTCCCTAGGAAGGTAGTAACACGATATAGGTCCTGGGAAGGTCCTGGGAGGTGTGTTCTGCTAACCCTGTTGTAAGATCACTTACCAGCCGCTGTGTTTCAGCAATGGTAAGGAGAGACGATCTGAGTGGAATTTCTAGATTTCCCAGCTCTGAGGTGACTGTACTTAATTTATTTCACAGAATCACAGAATCACAGAATCCCAAGGGTTGGAAGGGACCTAAAAAGATCATCTAGTCCAACCCCCCTGCAAGAGCAGGGTAACCTACAGTACATCAAGACTTCTTGATCAGTGGAGTTCAAGACCACGTCTAATCCCTTCTAGGTGTAGTACGGGGTGTTCTAGACTGAATCCAGGTTCCCCATCCTATAAGGCTTTCATTACTAAAGGATTTACATTCTGATTTTATGGTTGAGATATAAGCTTGTAGCTTTACCACCACTTTCTTTAAAGAGTATTTGGGGTCTAGCATGAATTTTTGTTCATTTGATTGCCTTACCACATAAGGTCCTGCAAATGAGAGGTTGTGATATTTGACTGAGCATTCTAAAGGGGAGAAGTGTGTAGGAGAGAAGGGAGTAGGTGTAGCATGTGTGGAGACTTCCACTCTCAGCCTGATTGTTATTCTGTCAAGTCCTTGTTTCCAGTTAAATGCTAGAGTACTTGGTTCGGCAACTGCAAGACCAAGTCGGCAAGTTTCCTTCTGAGAACAGTTAATTAAAATTTGATTTTGATCTGGTCTTATTTGGGATATTGTTATCTCAGGGGTATAGTTTTTAGGCCCCTTAAAGAAAAGTTTAGGATAGAATACGCTTCCATATCTTTGGGCACAGATCAGAATCTGGGTGTTATTTTTACCAGATATTGTTGTGGGGTATTTCCCCCAGCGAGGTCTTACATGTATCTTACAGGTCTTATCTTGAGTACCGGCTCCAACTGTGTGTTCTCAATAAATTCCCCCTTCCCTCTTTCCCCTGAAGGAAAGGTTCAAATTACATTTTTTAGAGGATTGATCTTCTGGTATTTTAATGTTAATTTGCCTACAGGCTCATCTCTATCTGTGGTTCTCTACTACATATCGTACACAAGATAAAGCACTGTCTTCCTGGATATTAAAAGAGTAGGAACACTGCACTCATGCAAGACATAGATAGGGTACAGTCTGGATTTAGGCTAGGTATCTGGTAAAGATTTGCCATAATGACTGGCCATGCAGTCGATTTTATTTCGAATTGGCATGCCAGAGTGAAAGGTTGGGAACACTTCTTGATAAATATCGGCACGAGCTGTCATTTTTCCCGTTCTTTAGAAGTGGTTGTGTGGCTGTTTACGATCAGGAGAATATTGGCTGTTTTCGTGACCTCACTCTTGTCATCTATGTAATCAGTCCAATGTTTCTGTTGTACGCAGTGGTCCAACCTAGGGAGTCGTCGTATTCTATATCAAAGCGCTTTTTACATACCCTGGAAGTCTCAGCAGTTCTCCCAGTTCCAAAGGTGAATACGGTCACCTTTATATAAGATCTGATTGTTCCCCAGCCCTGCCACTGCTGCTGGCTCTGTGTGGCAACCGCCCACCACTGAGCTCTCGAACACGTCAGGGAGAGCACTGAGTGAGTCAGTCAAATCACAGACGTTCGGGACGGTGTCCTCACTGCTGTCCAGCCCTGCCACTGCTGCTGGCTCCTTGGGGAGCTGCTGGACCTGGGCAGGCTCAGTGGAGACCGGCAGCCGCAGGACAGAGGGCAGCGCACAGGCACGCACAGAAGGCGGCATGGCCGGAGCAGTGAAGCACACTCTGGGCACCTCCGATGCCATGGGCAGCTGGAGAGGGAGCCTCTCTGTTGGGAGAAGCAGAGAGGTGCTGGGGTGAGAGCTTGGCAGGCAGAGGCGGCTGGGGGTTACCTGGAGGGCAGGAGGAGCAGGAGCTGCTGCTGTACCTGCCATGGCAGTTGGTCAGTGTTGCTTGGGCGGGGGCCAACTGCCCCCTCCCTCGGGTTCCGCCCCAGTTCCACCAGTCCTGGCTGCTTCAGCAGCCCCTCAGGCCTTTGGTTTGTCAGACACAGCAGCTGCCCCTCGCAATGCTTTCCTGCCCTGCTGGTGATCTCCTGTCTTAAACGATGGTTTCCCATCCCAGCTGTGGTTTTTGGGAAGGTGAATTTCATGTCCAAGAGGAAGGGATGGGGCCGGCACCTCTGGCTCTGCAATGCTGACGTGCATGCTTCCCAATCTTCCCCAGTGGTGGAAGTGGGAAGGGGACTTGTGGCATTTTTGGGTTGTTTTTTCCTCCCCCCTCTCAGGAGACTGATCCCCCTGGGATGGCATCTTTGCTGCCTCTTGTCACTGGTGTTTGGGACCCTGGTTGGTGGGACCCACAAGGTATGTTACGAAGACTCTCTTCCCCCTAACTACTAGATCAGCCAGTCTTTAAAGTATTAATAGGTCTTTTAAGTATGTATGTATATATATTTGTATGTACACTGTCATCTGATGCAATAGTAGACTTTTACTGGAAACTTCAACCCAGCCCTGGAACTAGGACTTTTCTTGAGGGTATCTTAGAGCTGTCTGTGAAGGAGAAGGGGTATTGCAGCACAGCAGAAGTAGTGGCAGAATCCCATCCCCTCCAGCATGTCTTTGAAACCCTCGCAATATCCCGCACACCATTACTCAGTATCTCTTGCAGGACTGGCTCCAGGGACATCTGCATCAGTAGGCAAGAGCAGGACTGCAGCAGAAGTAGCATGAGCGCCTGGCAGAGTTTGACTGGGACTAGTAATTGGTAGTGAGGGTGCTAGTGCTTGGTCCAAGTGTGTGGTACGTGACTGTTTGAAGGGTGTGAGACCCCTGTGTAAAACCACATTTGGGGTTCACCAGTGTGTCTGGGTGTCGTGGTTTAAACCCAACCACAAACCTCGTCCACTCACTCCCCCCCTTCTTGCCCTCCCCCTGCTCCTGGAGGGATGGAGAGGAGAATCAAAAAGAATGCAACTCCCACGGGTTGAGATAAGAACAGTGCAGTAACTAAGGTATAACACAAATCACTACTGCTACCACCAATAATAATAGTGCTAAAGGAAATAACAAGAGGAAAGAATACAACACCTCAGTACCAGCTGACTGATAACTCGCCCCACTCCCCCCAGCCGAGCACCGACCGATACCTCCTCCAACCCTGCAGTCCCAACCCTTCCGGGTAACTCCCGGTTACCTCCTGGGCATGACGTGCTGTGGTATGGAACACCTCTTTGGTCAGTTTGGGTCAGGTGTCCTGTCTCTGCTTCCTCCCAGCTTCCCCTCCTTCCTAGCAGAGCAGGAGGCTCAGAAAGTCTTTGGCCAGACCAAACATTCGAGCAGCAACTGAAAACATGGGCGTTATCAGCACTGTTCCCAGGCCAAAAGATCAAAACACAGCACTGTACTAGCTCCTAAGAAGGAGAAAAATGACTGCTGCTGCTCAACCCAGGACACTGGGATACTCCACTGTCAGGGCAGTAGGATCTCCGTGAAGGTTTCGTACAACCCTAAGATAATACTGCACAAGAATTGGGAAAAAACAAATCAAAAAAGAAAAAACAAAAAAACCCAAGCACCAAAATGTAAGACAATGAAGAATCAAAGCTTTTGTGCATCCTTTATAAAAATTCTGAACTCATTTTAAGTTGGTGGCTAAGAAGGAGAAAAAGAACTGTTAGAGCTGAACCCAGAACAACTGGGCAGCAATAATTGGCAAGCTTTCCAGGGATTTATTCCACCACGCTAAGATCCAGGTTCTTCTCTGAAACACATCCAGAAATACATTTATTAGAAAAAAAAAACAACAAAGCCCAACCCCCCCACTTCAGGCCGGATTATAAGCTGGCTTTAAGAATCTCACTAAGTGTTGCCCTGACACCAGAAGCACCTGAAGCTGCGGTGCTTTTACAGCAAGAGAGACAACACTTGTAAAGAGAGATGCAAGGCTTCCACCTATGGGTACCCACAGCCCAAACCAGGTACCATCGGAGCAGACAAGAAGGGGATTCTTTTGCTCTGCCTTTAATTTGCTTTATCCAGTTCTAACTGTGTCTTCCCTCTGACTCAAGAGTTTTTCCTTTTTTTCAGGTTGGGTTTTTTTTTGGAGATATCTATGTCACCTTATGGCAAGATGTGACTTAGAAAAGTAATGCAGGCATGCCAGGGAATCCACAAGGCTAAATGAATGCTTACTTTGTTTATGAACACTGGTTTGAGTTTATACACGCGCTGGTAAACAAAGAGAAGTAGAACTGTTGTCAGGATCTAAAACCCCAGGGAGGCGCTGATCTCTTCTCCCTGGGATCTAGGGACAGGACAGCTGGGAGTCAGGGGAGGCTCACAATTCATAGAAGGAAGCATTTCTTCACAGGGAGGGTGTTCAGGGGCTGGCACAGGCTTCCTGGAGAGGTGGTTGGTGCCCCAAGGCTGTCTTTGTTGAAGAGGCGTTTATTTGGACAATGCTTTGACTTTTGGTCAGCCCTGAATTAGTCAGGCAGTTGGACTAGTTGGTGGTTGTAGGTCCCTTCCCAATGAGCTATTCTGTGCTATGCTGTTCTGTGCTGTGCTACGCTCTGCTGTGCTGTGCTATGTGGTGCTATACCATGCTATGCCACCCCATGCGATGCTATGCTGTGCTATTCCATGCCATGCCATGCCATCCGATGCTGTGGTATGCTGTGCTATTCTGTGCTGTATTGTGCTGTGCTACAGCACATGTTGGTGTCCTCAACATGAAAAGTACATGAAGCTGTTGGAGCAAGTCCAGAGGAGGGCCGCGAGGATGATCAGGGGCTGGAGCACCTCCTGTATGAAGGCAGGCTGAGAAAGGTGGGGCTGTTGAGCCTGGAGAAGAGAAACTGCATAGTTGTAAGCCCTGTACTTGAGTTCCTCCTTAGGGATGGCAACTTCAGTCATGGCAAGAAGTGCAGAACAAGGTTCTTGTTCTGGAGGTGCAGTAAAGTCAGTGAGGGCCCCAGCTGAGGAGTGTGCCTGGTGATGTCTCCCCATCTTTCTCAGCATGGAGTTATCCATGGAACTTGCCAGGAAAGTTCTGAGTAATTTTTCTGCAGTCTAAAACGATTTGATGTGAAAATTCTCAAAATGCATCTTAACTCTGTATCCTGACTGTGCTGCTGTGCTCTGTTCCCATTGCTTCAGGTACAGAAAGGCAACTGCCTTTGCTTCAGAATTGCGACTGAAAGTGGAGAAAGCAGTTAACAAATGAGCACTGCATTTCAGTTTGGAGTTGAAATCTACTTCTCTGAATCTGAAGTAGCTGTGGCTTGCTAGGTTTTCATTAGAGCTGCATCCCTGGTTTCTCTCCCAGTGGATTTTAGCTTTCTATTGCAACTGTAATCCAAAGAGCACTGGATCAGCTTGGCAGCTGTCCTATTTGCCACCAGCTCTTTGTGATCAATATAGCCCTAAAAAGTGTTTTTCTTGTCTCGGAGCAGGATTTCTAGTGTGATTTTCAAGCACTTGGTGAGGTTGGGCACTAAGCTGTGTGAGTGCATCTTTCTGAGGTGTTACTTCATGGGATTTCTGACCATCTCTGTGAGCAGTTTTCACTGAGAAGTGACCTTAGAGAGCTCTGTATTTATCCGCCGCTGTACAAAATAGCTGTGTGAAAAGACTCTCCTCTTGTTTGCCTGCTTTCAGCTTGCCCACTGCCTTGAGTGTCTTGTTTCTGGGCAGACCTGGCTCCTGACCTGCCAGCTCCTGACTGCTCAGAGGTTTTTGGGTGTCAGTGCCATCCTGCCTCCTCCCTGGCTCCCCATGCTGGCTGCCATGGGCTATGCTTGAGGAAAACCACTGCTATCAGTGAGCTGTCTGGAATGAGGAAGAACACACGAGGGAAGAGAGGCTTAAATGGCAAAGCTGATTCTGGTCGTCTTGTTTGTGCAGCAAGGGAGTACAAATACATTGCTGGAAGTGGCCCGTTCCAGCTCTCCAGTGTGTTGGCAATGATGCTGAGAGCATCCTTTCTCAACGTGACACAAAGAGCTGCCGCTAGTCCCAGCGTCTGCATCAGCAGGCAGCTCTGAAGGGGCCCTGCAGCAGTGTGGGGGCTGCCTCTGGCTCCTCGTGTCTAAAGGATGAGAAAAGTCCAGGCAAGCAGCTACCCTTTTTAGTCTCAATGATATTCAGTACTGAAAGACCATCTCCTTCACAGGGTTTTTCCACAAAACACACCTGAAATAAAAGCATTTACTTGGTATGAGGAACACAGTTCTTTTTGATAATGGATGACCATATCCCTTTCAGTATTTTATAGACAGAGAAGCTGTATAATGATTAGTATTTTTTTCCGGTGTATCTGCTGTTATGGTTCTTACATCTGATAGTAAATATCATGCCTAACGGAAGAGTCTTTGAAACAGATGGTCCACTTGTCTTGCACAGGCACGCTCTACTTGCACTGTTGAACATGCATCCCCAGCTCTCCCAGTCGTTACTCTTAATCCAACATAAAGTCCAGGAGTTCTTCCTCTCCAGAACTGGGCAGTCTCTCGTTTCCAGGTTGTCCCAGTGCTCTGTGGACAGGCTCCTGGCTGTGCGTTGTCTGTGCAGGGGTCCAGCAGGCTCTGTGCTTCATCACGGAGTCGTGTCCTGCACTGAGGTGACTCTTAGTTCCTGTTGTAGCTCAAGCACAGGCCCTCGCTAATGGCTGCAGTCACTGTGAGTGCTGGGTTTCATACATACGTTTTTTTGCAGGGGGTTGTCTCTTCTGTGAAACACTTGTGTGGGATTTCTATAGTTCTATAAGGGATAGGGCTCCCTTACATCCATTACATCTATAAACCCATGTTGGGTTAGGGATAGCGATAGGTGTTAGAATCAGGATTATAGTTAGGGTTAGGGTTTGGGGTTACTGTTAAGGTTAGGGGTTATGGTTAGTGTTAGGGTTATTGTTAGGGGTTAGTGTTAGGGTTGAGATCGGGTGGCGGAGTCATGCTTGTGGTTCTGGCTAACCCTATGTGGCCAGAGTTAGGTTTAGGCTTAGTGTTAGGGGTTAGGGTTAGCGTTAGAGTTAGGGTTACAGTTAGGGGTTGGGGTTACAGTTAGGGATTAGGATTACGGTTAGGGATTAGGGTTAGGTTTAGGGTTAGTGTTAGGGGTTAGGGTTAGGTGTTACGGTTAGGGTTGACCTCAGGTGGCAGAATCACGTTCGTGGGTGTGGCTAATCCAAAGTGGGCAGAGATAGGGGTAGGGTTAGGGTTACTGTTAGGGTTAAGGTGAGTGGGAGGGTTAGTGTGAGGGTTAATTTTAGGTTTAGCATGTGGGTTATGGTTTGGGGTGGGGTGAGGCTTAGGGTTAGCATTAGGATGAGGGTTTGGGTTAGGTTTTGGGTTCGTGTTAGGGTTACCGTGAGGTTTGCTGTTAGGGTTAGGGTGAGGGTTATGTTTATTATTAGGGTTAGGGGTTAGGTTTAGGGTTAGGATTAGAGCTAGGGGATAGAGTCAGGGTTAGTATTAAGGTTTAAGGTCAGAGTTATAGCTATGGTTATGGTTAGATTATGGTTGAGAGTTAGGGGTTAGTGTTCACATTAGTAGTTAGGATTAGGGGGTTAGGGTTTAGGGTTAAGGTTTGGGCTAGGGGTTAGGCTTAGGGCTCCTTTACATATATTAGGGTTAGGGTTAGGGATTATGGTTCAGAGTCTCAGCCAGTCTCATCCCTAAAGTCTGAATCCTAGAGTCTTAGCAATGGTTTTAGGAACAGTCTCAGCACAAGAGTCTCATCTGCAGTGCATCAGTCAGTCCCTTCTCAGAGTCTTAGCCACAGTCTGAGCCACAGCGTCTAAGCTTCAGTCTATTCCCCTAATTCGGTATCCCAGAGTCTTAGCCACAAAATTTCAGCTGCAGGCTCATCCCCAAAGTCTGAGTTTTATGGTTTTAGCCACAGTCTCAGTTACAGCCTCAGCTCCGAAGTCTGAATCCCAGAGTCTTAGCTAAAGAGTCTCAGCCACAGTCTGAATTCCAGTCTTCTCCACAGTCTCTGCCCCAGAGTCTGAATTGCATAGTTTTAGCCATGGAGTGTCAGCAACAGTCTCAGCCACAGAGCTTGAGTCCAACAGCATCAGCTCCAAAATCTGCGGCCCAGAGTCTCAGTCACACTCTCACCCACAGAGTTTCAGCCACAGTTTCAGACATAGTCTTAGCCACAGAGTCTGAGTCCTAGATTCTCAGCCCCAGTCTCAGCCCTTGAGTTTCAGTCCCCGAGCCTCAGCCCCAAAGTCTGAATCTCCAAGTCTCACCTATCTGAACCAGAGAAAACGCAACAAAAAATCAAAGCCAAGGAATACCCACGGAAAAAACAGCAAGCAATTGCAGAACAAGCAGGGCACTCACCAAACAGCCAAGGATCAGCTTCGGTACAACCAGGGAGCAGCCACAGAACCAGAGCCAGGTAATACAAAGACCGAGCTGTGGCTTATCAGGGTGCTTTTATCCCAGGTGGTGGTTTGCCACTCACCTGCCCCAGCCCATTGAGGGAGGAGCTGCGGGTGGGGCTTGTGGTATATGAGGCACAGTCTTTACTCAGGGAGCTCATTTAGGGTTCAGCTCTCATCAGGATGTGTTCTCTGGTGTTAGCTCAGGTTTTTTGGCTTTAGAGCTTTGTGGTTTGTTTCAGGTGGGTTTTTTTAGGGGTAGGCTTGAATTGGTCTTGTTTCAGTGAAGACCTTCAGCTCATGTTAAGGCTTACCAGTGTGTGCATTAGTAAGTGTCTTTGTGTAGAGTTTTTTTAGGTGTTATATTTGCAAGTGGTGGTGGTGAGGCAAGAAGAAACTTGCAGCTGTTCTCAGGGGGAGGAGTTGTGGCAAAGGTAATCTTTGCTTGATGTCCTGGTTAACGGTGTATCATTCCCGTTCCTTTTTACAGATGAAGAAAAGGTATATGGCTAGAGAAGGAATGTACTGGTGAGCCAAAAAGGGGTTTGTCTCAAGTGTGGCTTTGGACCTCTGCCCTCGTGAAAAGTGAGTTGAAAGAGCATGCCCGGAGAGGAGCAGGAAGGAGTTGTAAGGTCGGTGGGGAAGAAAGGCTGTTAAAGAGGCAGTGTCTTTGGGCAGGTAAAGGGAGCAGGTTATTATTCAGTTTGAGCTTTTATGGCTTTATAAAGCTAAAGCACAGCTGGGGGTCGTGCCTCAGAGTCTCAAATTCAGTAATCTCTCAGGGCATAGCTCCAGGTTGTTTTTACAGCTCTGTTCTTTCAATATATGTCTGCCCAGAGCTGACTCTGTCCAGCCCCCTTGCCAGTTAAAGTGAGAGGCCATTAACCGGCTGAAGCAGCAGCTCAATGCAAAATAGTTTTTAGTATCGGAAGGCATTTTTTCATTTGAAACGTCAAAGGGTGACGTAACTCAGCGGCAGGAGGGCTTAGCACGGAGAAGGCCGACATTTTGAGCACCGTATCGGCAGACATTCATTTCTATTTATTTCTCAGGTTTCACATCCGCATCGGGAGAGGCGAAGCCGCACAGTTAGAGGGGATGTACGAAGCTAAGAGGGTTTTATACTGGGCTGGCGACTGACACCATAGCCCAGTACGATGGCAGGGTTCACAGTCTTTCTCGCAGCTGCTGCGCAGTCGCCTTTGGTGTCGGATGAGTACTCGCAGGGAGTCGGGGAGGTAAGGAGAATGACTGCAGGGTCAGTCACTTCTCCCCAGAGCGACGGTCACTCGTCTCTACTCTCTCAGGTCTTGCAGGGGAGGGGAGCCCCAGAGCACCACTTGGAAACTTTTTTGGGACTGTGACATGGGAGCTCCGAGCCATGAGGCTGGCTCGAGACCCACGCCACTGCGGAACCTGAATAGATGGACTCCTTTTTGGAGCCGGAGGGCAGGAGATGAGGTCAGGATGGCAGGCAAGAGTTTGAAAGGTAGCACGGGGGAGAGGGAAAGGGAGGGTGTTTCATCGCAACAATTACAGTTTCAGAGTCGGGCTCACAGCCGGACCGTCACAGCAGTTTCGGCGGTCGGTGTTGGAATCCCATGGTTAGGTCAGACTTCGTTCTGGGGCTCTGCGGGAGCCTCACTGTCTCTGTCCCATCGACCCACCGGTGATCGAGACAGACGGAGCATTCCATCTTGGGAGTGGTCTTCCACGAGAGAGTTTGTCTTTTTGGTGTCACAGAGTCTATAGTGTTCTCTTGGCGTGTGTGTATATGTGTTTGCTTAGGAAATGTTGTGACCATGGCATGTAGTTGTGGGAGGTGGCATGGAGTTGAAGGGCGATGCGTTCGGTGTAAGCTTAGTGCTTTACTTGTGTGTGGGGAGTGTGTTGTAGACTGAAAGAGTTCTCCTTTTTGGATTTTTAGGGGAAAAAAAAAAAAAAAACAGCCAGGGGAGGGGTTTATCCTCCCCCAGCTGGGTTTTTTTTCTCGGGTCCTGGCCGGTCTGAGAGGCGATGTTCATCGCCTATGTTTGGGTGCAGGCCGGTGCAGGGACGGGATTTTCTCAGGCAGGGCATTTTCGGTGTTCTCGGGAACATAGTTCCTGAGGAGTTCGGAAGACAGGTTGGGGCTGTTGTCACTCATTAGGGAAGAAATTCTGAGTGTTGGTGTGGCAGTCTAAACTAAATGCAAGGTCGATGTTAATGGGATTGGTTGTAGAATGATAGTGTGGCTTTTAGAGTGTTGCTATTAGTATTAGAAAGCTGGTGTCAGTATGAGAACTTTGGTGTCGGTATTGGAATGTGGTTTCAGTCTCAGAAGGCCGGTCTTAGTCTTAGAATGGAGAATTTAGTCTCAAAAGGTGAACTTAGTCTTAGAGTACCAGTATTAGTCTCAGAATGGTGAACACAGTCTTTGAGTGCTGGTTTATTCTCAGCATGGTGAACTTAGTCTCTGAATGGCGAAGTTTGGGAAAAAACGGTGAAGATCTGCATTGAAAAGCTAAGGTATGCATGGAAACGCTAAGGTATCCATTGAAAAGGTCAGTTCTGCATTGAAATAGTATGTTCTCACTTGAAACGCTAAGCTCAGCATTGAAACGCTAAGATCTGCATTGAAACAACAGGTTCTGCTTTGAAACGGTACATTCTGCATTGAAACACTACATTCTGCTTTGGAACCTAAGGTGCATTGAAACTCTGAAGTTCTACGTTGAAACAATAATGTCTGCATTGAAAAAATAACTTCTAATTTGAAATGCTACGTTCTGCTTTGAAACGGCAAATGTCTGCATTGAAACGCTAAGTTCTGCATTGAAACGCTAAGTTCTGCATTGAAACGCTAAGTTCTGCATTGAAACGCTAAGTTCTGCATTGAAACGCTAAGTTCTGCATTGAAACGCTAAGTTCTGCATTGAAACGCTAAGTTCTGCATTGAAACATAAGCTCTGCAATAAAACGCTAAGTTCTGCATTGAAACGTAATTTCTCACTTGAAACGCTAAGCTCTGCTTTGAAACGCTACGTTCTGCTTTGAAACTGTAATGATCCGCATAGATAGGCTAAGGTATGCATTGAAATGCCAAGTTCTCACTTGAAATGGAACGTTCTCATTGAAACGCTAAGTTCTGCAGTGAAACGCTAAGTTCTGCAATGAAACGCTAAGTTCTGCAATGAAACGCTAAGTTCTGCATTGAAACGCTAAGTTCTGCATTGAAACGCTAAGTTCTGCATTGAAACGCTAAGTTCTGCATTGAAACGCTAAGTTCTGCATTGAAACGCTAAGTTCTGCATTGAAACGCTAAGTTCTGCATTGAAACGCTAAGTTCTGCATTGAAACGCTAAGTTCTGCATTGAAACGCTAAGTTCTGCATTGAAACGCTAAGTTCTGCATTGAAACGCTAAGTTCTGCATTGAAACGCTAAGTTCTGCATTGAAACGCTAAGTTCTGCATTGAAACGCTAAGTTCTGCATTGAAACGCTAAGTTCTGCATTGAAACGCTAAGTTCTGCATTGAAACGCTAAGTTCTGCAATGAAACGCTAAGTTCTTAATTGAAACGCTAAGTTCTTAATTGAAACGCTAAGTTCTGCATTGAAACTGTATGCTTTACATTGAAAGGCTAAGCTCTGCAATGAAACGCTAAGTTCTGCATTGAAACGGGAATTTCTCACTTGAAACGCTAAGCTCCGCTTTGAAAGGGTACGTTCTGCTTTGAAACGGTAATGATCCGCATTGAAAGGCTAAGGTATGCATTGAAATGCCAAGTTCTCACTTGAAACGGAACGTTCTGCATTGAAACGCAAAGTTCTGCAGTGAAACAGTAAGTTCTGCATTGAAATGCAAAGTTCTGCTTTGAAACGGTAGATTTGTATTGAAATGCTAAGTTCTGCATTGAAACGCTAAGTTCTGCATTGAAACGCTAAGTTCTGCAATGAAACGCTAAGGTCTGCATTGAAACGTTAAGTTCTGCTTTGAAATGGTGAAGATCTGCATTGAAAAGTAAGGTATGCATGGAAACGCTAAGGTATCCATTGAAAAGGTCAGTTCTGCATTGAAATAGTATGTTCTCACTTGAAACGCTAAGCTCAGCATTGAAACGCTAAGATCTGCATTGAAACAACAGGTTCTGCTTTGAAACGGTACATTCTGCATTGAAACACTACATTCTGCTTTGGAACCTAAGGTGCATTGAAACTCTAAAGCTCTACATTGAAACAATAATGTCTGCATTGAAAAAATAACTTCTAATTTGAAATGCTACGTTCTGCTTTGAAACGGCACATGTCTGCATTGAAAGGCTAAGTTCTGCATTGAAACGCTAAGTTCTGCAATGAAACGCTAAGTTCTGCATTGAAACATAAGCTCTGCAATGAAACGCTAAGTTCTTAATTGAAACGCTAAGTTCTGCAAGTAAACGCTAAGTTCTGCATTGAAACTGTATGCTTTACATTGAAAAGCTAAGCTCTGCAATGAAACGCTAAGTTCTGCATTGAAACGGTAATTTCTCACTTGAAACGCTAAGCTCTGCTTTGAAACGCTACGTTCTGCTTTGAAACGGTAATGATCCGCATTGAAAGGCTAAGGTATGCATTGAAATGCCAAGTTCTCACTCGAAACGGAAAGTTCTGCATTGAAACGCAAAGTTCTGCAGTGAAACAGTAAGTTCTGCGTTGAAATGCAACGTTCTGCTTTGAAACGGAAGATTCTGTATGGAAATACTAAGTTCTGCATTGAAACGCTAAGGTCTGCATTGAAACGCTAAGTTCTGCTTTGAAACGGTGAAGATCTGCATTGAAAAGCTAAGGTATGCATGGAAACGCTAAGGTATCCATTGAAAAGGTCAGTTCTGCATTGAAATAGTATGTTCTCACTTGAAACGCTAAGCTCAGCATTGAAACGTTAAGATCTGCATTGAAACAACAGGTTCTGCTTTGAAACGGTACATTCTGCATTGAAACACTACATTCTGCCTTGGAACCTAAGGTGCATTGAAACTCTAAAGTTCTACGTTGAAACAATAATGTCTGCATTGAAAAAATAACTTCTACTTTGAAATGCTACGTTCTGCTTTGAAACGGTAAATGTCTGCATTGAACGCTAAGTTCTGCATTGAAAGGCTAAGTTCTGCATTGAAACGCTAAGTTCTGCAATGAAACGCTAAATTCTGCATTGAAACGCTAAGTTCTGCATTGAAACATAAGCTCTGCAATGAAACGCTAAGTTCTTAATTGAAACGCTAAGTTCTGCAAGTAAATGCTAAGTTCTGCATTGAAACTGTATGCTTTACATTGAAAGGCTAAGCTCTGCAATGAAACGCTAAGTTCTGCAGTGAAACAGTAAGTTCTGCGTTGAAATGCAACGTTCTGCTTTGAAACGGAAGATTCTGTATGGAAATGCTAAGTTCTGCATTGAAACGCTAAGTTCTGCATTGAAACGCTAAGTTCTGCAATGAAACGCTAAGTTCTGCAATGAAACGCTAAGTTCTGCATTGAAACGCTAAGTTCTGCATTGAAACATAAGCTCTGCAATGAAACGCTAAGTTCTTCATTGAAACGCTAAGTTCTGCAAGTAAACGCTAAGTTCTGCATTGAAACTGTATGCTTTACATTGAAAGGCTAAGCTCTGCAATAAAACGCTAAGTTCTGCATTGAAACGTAATTTCTCACTTGAAACGCTAAGCTCTGCTTTGAAACGCTACGTTCTGCTTTGAAACTGTAATGATCCGCATAGGCTAAGGTATGCATTGAAATGCCAAGTTCTCACTTGAAATGGAACGTTCTCATTGAAACGCAAAGTTCTGCAGTGAAACAGTAATTTCTGCATTGAAATGCAAAGTTCAGCTTTGAAACGGTAGACTTGTATTGAAACGCTAAGTTCTGCATTGAAACGCTAAGTTCTGCATTGAAACGCTAAGTTCTGCAATGAAACGCTAAGTTCTGCAATGAAACGCTAAGTTCTGCATTGAAACGCTAAGGTCTGCATTGAAACGCTAAGTTCTGCTTTGAAACTGTGAAGATCTGTATTGAAAAGCTAAGGTATGCATGGAAACGCTAAGGTATCCATTGAAAAGGTCAGTTCTGCATTGAAATAGTATGTTCTCACTTGAAACGCTAAGCTCAGCATTGAAACGCTAAGATCTGCATTGAAACAACAGGTTCTGCTTTGAAACGGTACATTCTGCATTGAAACACTACATTCTGCCTTGGAACCTAAGGTGCATTGAAACTCTAAAGTTCTACGTTGAAACAATAATGTCTGCATTGAAAAAATAACTTCTACTTTGAAATGCTACGTTCTGCTTTGAAACGGTAAATGTCTGCATTGAAAGGCTAAGTTCTGCATTGAAACATAAGCTCTGCAATGAAACGCTAAGTTCTTAATTGAAACGCTAAGTTCTGCAAGTAAATGCTAAGTTCTGCATTGAAACTGTATGCTTTACATTGAAAGGCTAAGCTCTGCAATAAAACGCTAAGTTCTGCATTGAAACGGGAATTTCTCACTTGAAACGCTAAGCTCTGCTTTGAAAGGCTACGTTCTGCTTTGAAACGGTAATGATCCGCATTGAAAGGCTAAGGTATGCATTGAAATGCCAAGTTCTCACTTGAAACGGAACGTTCTGCATTGAAACGCAAAGTTCTGCAGTGAAACAGTAAGTTCTGCATTGAAATGCAAAGTTCTGCTTTGAAACGGTAGATTTGTATTGAAACGCTAAGTTCTGCATTGAAACGCTAAGTTCTGCATTGAAACGCTAAGTTCTGCATTGAAACGCTAAGTTCTGCATTGAAACGCTAAGGTCTGCATTGAAACGCTAAGGTCTGCATTGAAACGCTAAGTTCTGCTTTGAAATGGTGAAGATCTGCATTGAAAAGCTAAGGTATGCATGGAAACGCTAAGGCATCCATTGAAAAGGTCAGTTCTGCATTGAAATAGTATGTTCTCACTTGAAACGCTAAGCTCAGCATTGAAACGCTAAGATCTGCATTGAAACAACAGGTTCTGCTTTGAAACGGTACATTCTGCATTGAAACACTACATTCTGCTTTGGAACCTAAGGTGCATTGAAACTCTAAAGTTCTACGTTGAAACAATAATGTCTGCATTGAAAAAATAACTTCTAATTTGAAATGCTACGTTCTGCTTTGAAACGGCAAATGTCTGCATTGAAAGGCTAAGTTCTGCATTGAAACGCTAAGTTCTGCATTGAAACGCTAAGTTCTGCATTGAAACGCTAAGTTCTGCATTGAAACAGAAGCTGTCCAATGAAACGCTAAGTTCTTCATTTAAACGCTAAGTTCTGCAAGTAAACGCTAAGTTCTGCATTGAAACTGTATGCTTTACATTGAAAAGCTAAGCTCTGCAATGAAACGCTAAGTTCTGCATTGAAACGGTCATTTCTCACTTGAAACGCTAAGCTCTGCTTTGAAACGCTACGTTCTGCTTTGAAACGGTAATGATCCGCATTGAAAGGCTAAGGTATGCATTGAAATGCCAAGTTCTCACTCGAAACGGAAAGTTCTGCATTGAAACGCAAAGTTCTGCAGTGAAACAGTAAGTTCTGCGTTGAAATGCAACGTTCTGCTTTGAAACGGAAGATTCTGTCTGGAAATACTAAGTTCTGCATTGAAACGCTAAGGTCTGCTTTGAAACGGTGAAGATATGCATTGAAAAGCTAAGGTATGCATGGAAATGCTAAGGTATCCATTGAAAAGGTCAGTTCTGCATTGAAATAGTATGTTCTCACTTGAAACTCTAAGCTCAGCATTGAAACGCTAAGATCTGCATTGAAACAACAGGTTCTGCTTTGAAACGGTACATTCTGCATTGAAACACTACATTCTGCTTTGGAACCTAAGGTGCATTGAAACTCTAAAGCTCTACATTGAAACAATAATGTCTGCATTGAAAAAATAACTTCTAATTTGAAATGCTACGTTCTGCTTTGAAACGGCAAATGTCTGCATTGAAAGGCTAAGTTCTGCATTGAAACGCTAAGTTCTGCAATGAAACGCTAAATTCTGCATTGAAACGCTAAGTTCTGCATTGAAACATAAGCTCTGCAATGAAACGCTAAGTTCTTCATTGAAACGCTAAGTTCTGCAAGTAAACGCTAAGTTCTGCATTGAAACTGTATGCTTTACATTGAAAGGCTAAGCTCTGCAATAAAACGCTAAGTTCTGCATTGAAACGTAATTTCTCACTTGAAACGCTAAGCTCTGCTTTGAAACGCTACGTTCTGCTTTGAAACTGTAATGATCCGCATAGGCTAAGGTATGCATTGAAATGCCAAGTTCTCACTTGAAATGGAACGTTCTCATTGAAACGCAAAGTTCTGCAGTGAAACAGTAATTTCTGCATTGAAATGCAAAGTTCAGCTTTGAAACGGTAGATTTGTATTGAAACGCTAAGTTCTGCATTGAAACGCTAAGTTCTGCAATGAAACGCTAAGTTCTGCAATGAAACGCTAAGTTCTGCATTGAAACGCTAAGGTCTGCATTGAAACGCTAAGTTCTGCTTTGAAACGGTGAAGATCTGCATTGAAAAGCTAAGGTATGCATGGAAACGCTAAGGTATCCATTGAAAAGGTCAGTTCTGCATTGAAATAGTATGTTCTCACTTGAAACGCTAGGCTCAGCATTGAAACGCTAAGATCTGCATTGAAACAACAGGTTCTGCTTTGAAACGGTACATTCTGCATTGAAACACTACATTCTGCCTTGGAACCTAAGGTGCATTGAAACTCTAAAGTTCTACGTTGAAACAATAATGTCTGCATTGAAAAAATAACTTCTACTTTGAAATGCTACGTTCTGCTTTGAAACGGTAAATGTCTGCATTGAAAGGCTAAGTTCTGCATTGAAACGCTAAGTTCTGCATTGAAACGCTAAGTTCTGCAATGAAACGCTAAATTCTGCATTGAAACGCTAAGTTCTGCATTGAAACATAAGCTCTGCAATGAAACGCTAAGTTCTTAATTGAAACGCTAAGTTCTGCAAGTAAACGCTAAGTTCTGCATTGAAACTGTATGCTTTACATTGAAAGGCTAAGCTCTGCAATGAAACGCTAAGTTCTGCATTGAAACGGGAATTTCTCACTTGAAACGCTAAGCTCTGCTTTGAAAGGCTACGTTCTGCTTCGAAACGGTAATGATCCGCATTGAAAGGCTAAGGTATGCATTGAAATGCCAAGTTCTCACTTGAAAAGGAACGTTCTGCATTGAAACGCAAAGTTCGGCAGTGAAACAGTAAGTTCTGCATTGAAATGCAAAGTTCTGCTTTGAAACGGTAGATTTGTATTGAAATGCTAAGTTCTGCATTGAAATGCAAAGTTCTGCATTGAAACGCTAAGTTCTGCATTGAAACGCTAAGTTCTGCATTGAAACGATAAGTTCTGCATTGAAACGCTAAGTTCTGCAATGAAACGCTAAGTTCTGCAATGAAATACTAAGTTCTGCATTGAAACGCTAAGGTCTGCATTGAAACGCTAAGTTCTGCTTTGAAATGGTGAAGATCTGCATTGAAAAGCTAAGGTATGCATGGAAACGCTAAGGTATCCATTGAAAAGGTCAGTTCTGCATTGAAATAGTATGTTCTCACTTGAAACGCTAAGCTCAGCATTGAAACGCTAAGATCTGCATTGAAACAACAGGTTCTGCTTTGAAACGGTACATTCTGCATTGAAACACTACATTCTGCTTTGGAACCTAAGGTGCATTGAAACTCTAAAGTTCTACGTTGAAACAATAATGTCTGCATTGAAAAAATAACTTCTAATTTGAAATGCTACGTTCTGCTTTGAAACGGCAAATGTCTGCATTGAAAGGCTAAGTTCTGCATTGAAACGCTAAGTTCTGCATTGAAATGCTAAGTTCTGCAATGAAACGCTAAATTCTGCATTGAAACACTAAGTTCTGCATTGAAACATAAGCTCTGCAATGAAACACTAAGTTCTTCATTTAAACGCTAAGTTCTGCAAGTAAACGCTAAGTTCTGCATTGAAACTGTATGCTTTACATTGAAAAGCTAAGCTCTGCAATGAAACGCTAAGTTCTGCATTGAAACGGTAATTTCTCACTTGAAACGCTAAGCTCTGCTTTGAAACGCTACGTTCTGCTTTGAAACGGTAATGATCCGCATTGAAAGGCTAAGGTATGCATTGAAATGCCAAGTTCTCACTCGAAACGGAAAGTTCTGCATTGAAACGCAAAGTTCTGCAGTGAAACAGTAAGTTCTGCGTTGAAATGCAACGTTCTGCTTTGAAACGGAAGATTCTGCATTGAAACGCTAAGTTCTGCATTGAAACGCTAAGTTCTGCAATGAAACGCTAAGTTCTGCAATGAAACGCTAAGTTCTGCATTGAAACGCTAAGTTCTGCATTGAAACATAAGCTCTGCAATGAAACGCTAAGTTCTTCATTGAAACGCTAAGTTCTGCAAGTAAACGCTAAGTTCTGCATTGAAACTGTATGCTTTACATTGAAAGGCTAAGCTCTGCAATAAAACGCTAAGTTCTGCATTGAAACGTAATTTCTCACTTGAAACGCTAAGCTCTGCTTTGAAACGCTACGTTCTGCTTTGAAACTGTAATGATCCGCATAGGCTAAGGTATGCATTGAAATGCCAAGTTCTCACTTGAAATGGAACGTTCTCATTGAAACGCAAAGTTCTGCAGTGAAACAGTAATTTCTGCATTGAAATGCAAAGTTCAGCTTTGAAACGGTAGACTTGTATTGAAACGCTAAGTTCTGCATTGAAACGCTAAGTTCTGCATTGAAACGCTAAGTTCTGCAATGAAACGCTAAGTTCTGCAATGAAACGCTAAGTTCTGCATTGAAACGCTAAGGTCTGCATTGAAACGCTAAGTTCTGCTTTGAAACTGTGAAGATCTGTATTGAAAAGCTAAGGTATGCATGGAAACGCTAAGGTATCCATTGAAAAGGTCAGTTCTGCATTGAAATAGTATGTTCTCACTTGAAACGCTAAGCTCAGCATTGAAACGCTAAGATCTGCATTGAAACAACAGGTTCCGCTTTGAAACGGTACATTCTGCATTGAAACACTACATTCTGCCTTGGAACCTAAGGTGCATTGAAACTCTAAAGTTCTACGTTGAAACAATAATGTCTGCATTGAAAAAATAACTTCTACTTTGAAATGCTACGTTCTGCTTTGAAACGGTAAATGTCTGCATTGAAAGGCTAAGTTCTGCATTGAAACGCTAAGTTCTGCATTGAAACGCTAAGTTCTGCAATGAAACGCTAAATTCTGCATTGAAACGCTAAGTTCTGCATTGAAACATAAGCTCTGCAATGAAACGCTAAGTTCTTAATTGAAACGCTAAGTTCTGCAAGTAAACGCTAAGTTCTGCATTGAAACTGTATGCTTTACATTGAAAGGCTAAGCTCTGCAATGAAACGCTAAGTTCTGCATTGAAACGTAATTTCTCACTTGAAACGCTAAGCTCTGCTTTGAAAGGCTACGTTCTGCTTTGAAACGGTAATGATCCGCATTGAAAGGCTAAGGTATGCATTGAAATGCCAAGTTCTCACTTGAAACGGAACGTTCTGCATTGAAACGCAAAGTTCTGCAGTGAAACAGTAAGTTCTGCATTGAAATGCAAAGTTCTGCTTTGAAACGGTAGATTTGTATTGAAACGCTAAGTTCTGCATTGAAACGCTAAGTTCTGCATTGAAACGCTAAGTTCTGCATTGAAACGCTAAGTTCTGCATTGAAACGCTAAGTTCTGCATTGAAACGCTAAGGTCTGCATTGAAACGCTAAGGTCTGCATTGAAACGCTAAGTTCTGCTTTGAAATGGTGAAGATCTGCATTGAAAAGCTAAGGTATGCATGGAAACGCTAAGGCATCCATTGAAAAGGTCAGTTCTGCATTGAAATAGTATGTTCTCACTTGAAACGCTAAGCTCAGCATTGAAACGCTAAGATCTGCATTGAAACAACAGGTTCTGCTTTGAAACGGTACATTCTGCATTGAAACACTACATTCTGCTTTGGAACCTAAGGTGCATTGAAACTCTAAAGTTCTACGTTGAAACAATAATGTCTGCATTGAAAAAATAACTTCTAATTTGAAATGCTACGTTCTGCTTTGAAACGGCAAATGTCTGCATTGAAAGGCTAAGTTCTGCATTGAAACGCTAAGTTCTGCATTGAAACGCTAAGTTCTGCAATGAAACGCTAAGTTCTGCATTGAAACGCTAAGGTCTGCATTGAAACGCTAAGGTCTGCATTGAAACGCTAAGTTATGCTTTGAAATGGTGAAGATCTGCATTGAAAAGCTAAGGTATGCATGGAAACGCTAAGGCATCCATTGAAAAGGTCAGTTCTGCATTGAAATAGTATGTTCTCACTTGAAACGCTAAGCTCAGCATTGAAACGCTAAGATCTGCATTGAAACAACAGGTTCTGCTTTGAAACGGTACATTCTGCATTGAAACACTACATTCTGCTTTGGAACCTAAGGTGCATTGAAACTCTAAAGTTCTACGTTGAAACAATAATGTCTGCATTGAAAAAATAACTTCTAATTTGAAATGCTACGTTCTGCTTTGAAACGGCAAATGTCTGCATTGAAAGGCTAAGTTCTGCATTGAAACGCTAAGTTCTGCAATGAAACGCTAAATTCTGCATTGAAACAGAAGCTGTCCAATGAAACGCTAAGTTCTTCATTTAAACGCTAAGTTCTGCAAGTAAACGCTAAGTTCTGCATTGAAACTGTATGCTTTACATTGAAAAGCTAAGCTCTGCAATGAAACGCTAAGTTCTGCATTGAAACGGTAATTTCTCACTTGAAACGCTAAGCTCTGCTTTGAAACGCTACGTTCTGCTTTGAAACGGTAATGATCCGCATTGAAAGGCTAAGGTATGCATTGAAATGCCAAGTTCTCACTCGAAACGGAAAGTTCTGCATTGAAACGCAAAGTTCTGCAGTGAAACAGTAAGTTCTGCGTTGAAATGCAACGTTCTGCTTTGAAACGGAAGATTCTGTATGGAAATACTAAGTTCTGCATTGAAACGCTAAGGTCTGCATTGAAACGCTAAGTTCTGCTTTGAAACGGTGAAGATATGCATTGAAAAGCTAAGGTATGCATGGAAACGCTAAGGTATCCATTGAAAAGGTCAGTTCTGCATTGAAATAGTATGTTCTCACTTGAAACTCTAAGCTCAGCATTGAAATGCTAAGATCTGCATTGAAACAACAGGTTCTGCTTTGAAACGGTACATTCTGCATTGAAACACTACATTCTGCTTTGGAACCTAAGGTGCATTGAAACTCTAAAGCTCTACATTGAAACAATAATGTCTGCATTGAAAAAATAACTTCTAATTTGAAATGCTACGTTCTGCTTTGAAACGGCAAATGTCTGCATTGAAAGGCTAAGTTCTGCATTGAAACGCTAAGTTCTGCAATGAAACGCTAAATTCTGCATTGAAACGCTAAGTTCTGCATTGAAACATAAGCTCTGCAATGAAACGCTAAGTTCTTCATTGAAACGCTAAGTTCTGCAAGTAAACGCTAAGTTCTGCATTGAAACTGTATGCTTTACATTGAAAGGCTAAGCTCTGCAATAAAACACTAAGTTCTGCATTGAAACGTAATTTCTCACTTGAAACGCTAAGCTCTGCTTTGAAACGCTACGTTCTGCTTTGAAACTGTAATGATCCGCATAGGCTAAGGTATGCATTGAAATGCCAAGTTCTCACTTGAAATGGAACGTTCTCATTGAAACGCAAAGTTCTGCAGTGAAACAGTAATTTCTGCATTGAAATGCAAAGTTCAGCTTTGAAACGGTAGATTTGTATTGAAACGCTAAGTTCTGCAATGAAACGCTAAGTTCTGCAATGAAACGCTAAGTTCTGCAATGAAACGCTAAGTTCTGCATTGAAACGCTAAGGTCTGCATTGAAACGCTAAGTTCTGCTTTGAAACGGTGAAGATCTGCATTGAAAAGCTAAGGTATGCATGGAAACGCTAAGGTATCCATTGAAAAGGTCAGTTCTGCATTGAAATAGTATGTTCTCACTTGAAACGCTAGGCTCAGCATTGAAACGCTAAGATCTGCATTGAAACAACAGGTTCTGCTTTGAAACGGTACATTCTGCATTGAAACACTACATTCTGCCTTGGAACCTAAGGTGCATTGAAACTCTAAAGTTCTACGTTGAAACAATAATGTCTGCATTGAAAAAGTAACTTCTACTTTGAAATGCTACGTTCTGCTTTGAAACGGTAAATGTCTGCATTGAAAGGCTAAGGTATGCATTGAAATGCCAAGTTCTCACTTGAAACGGAACGTTCTGCATTGAAACGCAAAGTTCTGCAGTGAAACAGTAAGTTCTGCATTGAAATGCAAAGTTCTGCTTTGAAACGGTAGATTTGTATTGAAACGCTAAGTTCTGCATTGAAACGCTAAGTTCTGCATTGAAATGCTCAGTTCTGCATTGAAACTGTATGCTTTACATTGAAAGGCTAAGCTCTGCAATGAAACGCTAAGTTCTGCATTGAAACGGGAATTTCTCACTTGAAACGCTAAGCTCTGCTTTGAAAGGCTACGTTCTGCTTCGAAACGGTAATGATCCGCATTGAAAGGCTAAGGTATGCATTGAAATGCCAAGTTCTCACTTGAAACGGAACGTTCTGCATTGAAACGCAAAGTTCTGCAGTGAAACAGTAAGTTCTGCATTGAAATGCAAAGTTCTGCTTTGAAACGGTAGATTTGTATTGAAATGCTAAGTTCTGCATTGAAATGCAAAGTTCTGCATTGAAACGCTAAGTTCTGCATTGAAACGCTAAGTTCTGCAATGAAACGCTAAGTTCTGCAATGAAATACTAAGTTCTGCATTGAAACGCTAAGGTCTGCATTGAAACGCTAAGTTCTGCTTTGAAATGGTGAAGATCTGCATTGAAAAGCTAAGGTATGCATGGAAACGCTAAGGTATCCATTGAAAAGGTCAGTTCTGCATTGAAATAGTATGTTCTCACTTGAAACGCTAAGCTCAGCATTGAAACGCTAAGATCTGCATTGAAACAACAGGTTCTGCTTTGAAACGGTACATTCTGCATTGAAACACTACATTCTGCTTTGGAACCTAAGGTGCATTGAAACTCTAAAGTTCTACGTTGAAACAATAATGTCTGCATTGAAAAAATAACTTCTAATTTGAAATGCTACGTTCTGCTTTGAAACGGCAAATGTCTGCATTGAAAGGCTAAGTTCTGCATTGAAACGCTAAGTTCTGCATTGAAATGCTAAGTTCTGCAATGAAACGCTAAATTCTGCATTGAAACACTAAGTTCTGCATTGAAACATAAGCTCTGCAATGAAACACTAAGTTCTTCATTTAAACGCTAAGTTCTGCAAGTAAACGCTAAGTTCTGCATTGAAACTGTATGCTTTACATTGAAAAGCTAAGCTCTGCAATGAAACGCTAAGTTCTGCATTGAAACGGTAATTTCTCACTTGAAACGCTAAGCTCTGCTTTGAAACGCTACGTTCTGCTTTGAAACGGTAATGATCCGCATTGAAAGGCTAAGGTATGCATTGAAATGCCAAGTTCTCACTCGAAACGGAAAGTTCTGCATTGAAACGCAAAGTTCTGCAGTGAAACAGTAAGTTCTGCGTTGAAATGCAACGTTCTGCTTTGAAACGGAAGATTCTGTATGGAAATGCTAAGTTCTGCATTGAAACGCTAAGTTCTGCAATGAAACGCTAAGTTCTGCATTGAAACGCTAAGTTCTGCATTGAAACATAAGCTCTGCAATGAAACGCTAAGTTCTTCATTGAAACGCTAAGTTCTGCAAGTAAACGCTAAGTTCTGCATTGAAACTGTATGCTTTACATTGAAAGGCTAAGCTCTGCAATAAAACGCTAAGTTCTGCATTGAAACGTAATTTCTCACTTGAAACGCTAAGCTCTGCTTTGAAACGCTACGTTCTGCTTTGAAACTGTAATGATCCGCATAGGCTAAGGTATGCATTGAAATGCCAAGTTCTCACTTGAAATGGAACGTTCTCATTGAAACGCAAAGTTCTGCAGTGAAACAGTAATTTCTGCATTGAAATGCAAAGTTCAGCTTTGAAACGGTAGACTTGTATTGAAACGCTAAGTTCTGCATTGAAACGCTAAGTTCTGCATTGAAACGCTAAGTTCTGCAATGAAACGCTAAGTTCTGCAATGAAACGCTAAGTTCTGCATTGAAACGCTAAGGTCTGCATTGAAACGCTAAGTTCTGCTTTGAAACTGTGAAGATCTGTATTGAAAAGCTAAGGTATGCATGGAAACGCTAAGGTATCCATTGAAAAGGTCAGTTCTGCATTGAAATAGTATGTTCTCACTTGAAACGCTAAGCTCAGCATTGAAACGCTAAGATCTGCATTGAAACAACAGGTTCTGCTTTGAAACGGTACATTCTGCATTGAAACACTACATTCTGCCTTGGAACCTAAGGTGCATTGAAACTCTAAAGTTCTACGTTGAAACAATAATGTCTGCATTGAAAAAATAACTTCTACTTTGAAATGCTACGTTCTGCTTTGAAACGGTAAATGTCTGCATTGAAAGGCTAAGTTCTGCATTGAAACGCTAAGTTCTGCATTGAAACGCTAAGTTCTGCAATGAAACGCTAAATTCTGCATTGAAACGCTAAGTTCTGCATTGAAACATAAGCTCTGCAATGAAACGCTAAGTTCTTAATTGAAACGCTAAGTTCTGCAAGTAAACGCTAAGTTCTGCATTGAAACTGTATGCTTTACATTGAAAGGCTAAGCTCTGCAATGAAACGCTAAGTTCTGCATTGAAACGTAATTTCTCACTTGAAACGCTAAGCTCTGCTTTGAAAGGCTACGTTCTGCTTTGAAACGGTAATGATCCGCATTGAAAGGCTAAGGTATGCATTGAAATGCCAAGTTCTCACTTGAAACGGAACGTTCTGCATTGAAACGCAAAGTTCTGCAGTGAAACAGTAAGTTCTGCATTGAAATGCAAAGTTCTGCTTTGAAACGGTAGATTTGTATTGAAACGCTAAGTTCTGCATTGAAACGCTAAGTTCTGCATTGAAAGGCTAAGTTCTGCATTGAAACGCTAAGTTCTGCATTGAAACGCTAAGTTCTGCATTGAAACGCTAAGGTCTGCATTGAAACGCTAAGGTCTGCATTGAAACGCTAAGTTCTGCTTTGAAATGGTGAAGATCTGCATTGAAAAGCTAAGGTATGCATGGAAACGCTAAGGCATCCATTGAAAAGGTCAGTTCTGCATTGAAATAGTATGTTCTCACTTGAAACGCTAAGCTCAGCATTGAAACGCTAAGATCTGCATTGAAACAACAGGTTCTGCTTTGAAACGGTACATTCTGCATTGAAACACTACATTCTGCTTTGGAACCTAAGGTGCATTGAAACTCTAAAGTTCTACGTTGAAACAATAATGTCTGCATTGAAAAAATAACTTCTAATTTGAAATGCTACGTTCTGCTTTGAAACGGCAAATGTCTGCATTGAAAGGCTAAGTTCTGCATTGAAACGCTAAGTTCTGCATTGAAACGCTAAGTTCTGCAATGAAACGCTAAATTCTGCATTGAAACAGAAGCTGTCCAATGAAACGCTAAGTTCTTCATTTAAACGCTAAGTTCTGCAAGTAAACGCTAAGTTCTGCATTGAAACTGTATGCTTTACATTGAAAAGCTAAGCTCTGCAATGAAACGCTAAGTTCTGCATTGAAACGGTAATTTCTCACTTGAAACGCTAAGCTCTGCTTTGAAACGCTACGTTCTGCTTTGAAACGGTAATGATCCGCATTGAAAGGCTAAGGTATGCATTGAAATGCCAAGTTCTCACTCGAAACGGAAAGTTCTGCATTGAAACGCAAAGTTCTGCAGTGAAACAGTAAGTTCTGCGTTGAAATGCAACGTTCTGCTTTGAAACGGAAGATTCTGTATGGAAATACTAAGTTCTGCATTGAAACGCTAAGGTCTGCATTGAAACGCTAAGTTCTGCTTTGAAACGGTGAAGATATGCATTGAAAAGCTAAGGTATGCATGGAAACGCTAAGGTATCCATTGAAAAGGTCAGTTCTGCATTGAAATAGTATGTTCTCACTTGAAACTCTAAGCTCAGCATTGAAACGCTAAGATCTGCATTGAAACAACAGGTTCTGCTTTGAAACGGTACATTCTGCATTGAAACACTACATTCTGCTTTGGAACCTAAGGTGCATTGAAACTCTAAAGCTCTACATTGAAACAATAATGTCTGCATTGAAAAAATAACTTCTAATTTGAAATGCTACGTTCTGCTTTGAAACGGCAAATGTCTGCATTGAAAGGCTAAGTTCTGCATTGAAACGCTAAGTTCTGCAATGAAACGCTAAATTCTGCATTGAAACGCTAAGTTCTGCATTGAAACATAAGCTCTGCAATGAAACGCTAAGTTCTTCATTGAAACGCTAAGTTCTGCAAGTAAACGCTAAGTTCTGCATTGAAACTGTATGCTTTACATTGAAAGGCTAAGCTCTGCAATAAAACGCTAAGTTCTGCATTGAAACGTAATTTCTCACTTGAAACGCTAAGCTCTGCTTTGAAACGCTACGTTCTGCTTTGAAACTGTAATGATCCGCATAGGCTAAGGTATGCATTGAAATGCCAAGTTCTCACTTGAAATGGAACGTTCTCATTGAAACGCAAAGTTCTGCAGTGAAACAGTAATTTCTGCATTGAAATGCAAAGTTCAGCTTTGAAACGGTAGATTTGTATTGAAACGCTAAGTTCTGCATTGAAACGCTAAGTTCTGCAATGAAACGCTAAGTTCTGCAATGAAACGCTAAGTTCTGCATTGAAACGCTAAGGTCTGCATTGAAACGCTAAGTTCTGCTTTGAAACGGTGAAGATCTGCATTGAAAAGCTAAGGTATGCATGGAAACGCTAAGGTATCCATTGAAAAGGTCAGTTCTGCATTGAAATAGTATGTTCTCACTTGAAACGCTAGGCTCAGCATTGAAACGCTAAGATCTGCATTGAAACATAAGCTCTGCATTGAAAGGCTACGTTCTGCATTGAAACGCTAAGTTCTGCAATGAAACGCTAAATTCTGCATTGAAACGCTAAGTTCTGCATTGAAACATAAGCTCTGCAATGAAACGCTAAGTTCTTCATTGAAACGCTAAGTTCTGCAAGTAAACGCTAAGTTCTGCATTGAAACTGTATGCTTTACATTGAAAAGCTAAGCTCTGCAATAAAACGCTAAGTTCTGCATTGAAACGGTAATTTCTCACTTGAAACGCTAAGCTCTGCTTTGAAACGCTACGTTCTGCTTTGAAACTGTAATGATCCGCATAGGCTAAGGTATGCATTGAAATGCCAAGTTCTCACTCGAAACGGAAAGTTCTGCATTGAAACGCAAAGTTCTGCAGTGAAACAGTAAGTTCTGCGTTGAAATGCAACGTTCTGCTTTGAAACGGAAGATTCTGTATGGAAACGCTAAGTTCTGCATTGAAACGCTAAGTTCTGCTTTGAAATGGTGAAGATCTGCATTGAAAAGCTAAGGTATGCATGGAAACGCTAAGGTATCCATTGAAAAGGTCAGTTCTGCATTGAAATAGTATGTTCTCACTTGAAACGCTAAGCTCAGCATTGAAACGTTAAGATCTGCATTGAAACAACAGGTTCTGCTTTGAAACGGTACATTCTGCATTGAAACACTACATTCTGCTTTGGAACCTAAGGTGCATTGAAACTCTAAAGCTCTACATTGAAACAATAATGTCTGCATTAAAAATAACTTCTAATTTGAAATGCTACGTTCTGCTTTGAAACGGCAAATGTCTGCATTGAAAGGCTAAGTTCTGCATTGAAACGCTAAGTTCTGCATTGAAACGCTAAGTTCTGCAATGAAACGCTAAATTCTGCATTGAAACGCTAAGTTCTGCATTGAAACATAAGCTCTGCAATGAAACGCTAAGTTCTTCATTGAAACGCTAAGTTCTGCAAGTAAACGCTAAGTTCTGCATTGAAACTGTATGCTTTACATTGAAAGGCTAAGCTCTGCAATGAAACGCTAAGTTCTGCATTGAAACGTAATTTCTCACTTGAAACGCTAAGCTCTGCTTTGAAACGCTACGTTCTGCTTTGAAACTGTAATGATCCGCATAGAAAGGCTAAGGTATGCATTGAAATGCCAAGTTCTCACTTGAAATGGAACGTTCTCATTGAAACGCAAAGTTCTCCAGTGAAACAGAAATTTCTGCATTGAAATGCAAACTTCAGCTTTGAAACGGTAGATTTGTATTGAAACGCTAAGTTCTGCATTGAAACGCTAAGTTCTGCAATGAAACGCTAAGTTCTGCAATGAAACGCTAAGTTCTGCATTGAAACGCTAAGGTCTGCATTGAAACGCTAAGTTCTGCTTTGAAACGGTGAAGATCTGCATTGAAAAGCTAAGGTATGCATGGAAACGCTAAGGTATCCATTGAAAAGGTCAGTTCTGCATTGAAATAGTATGTTCTCACTTGAAACGCTAGGCTCAGCATTGAAACGCTAAGATCTGCATTGAAACAACAGGTTCTGCTTTGAAACGGTACATTCTGCATTGAAACACTACATTCTGCCTTGGAACCTAAGGTGCATTGAAACTCTAAAGTTCTACGTTGAAACAATAATGTCTGCATTGAAAAAATAACTTCTACTTTGAAATGCTACGTTCTGCTTTGAAACGGTAAATGTCTGCATTGAAAGGCTAAGTTCTGCATTGAAACGCTAAGTTCTGCATTGAAACGCTAAGTTCTGCAATGAAACGCTAAATTCTGCATTGAAACGCTAAGTTCTGCATTGAAACATAAGCTCTGCAATGAAACGCTAAGTTCTTAATTGAAACGCTAAGTTCTGCAAGTAAACGCTAAGTTCTGCATTGAAACTGTATGCTTTACATTGAAAGGCTAAGCTCTGCAATGAAACGCTAAGTTCTGCATTGAAACGGGAATTTCTCACTTGAAACGCTAAGCTCTGCTTTGAAAGGCTACGTTCTGCTTTGAAACGGCAATGATCCGCATTGAAAGGCTAAGGTATGCATTGAAATGCCAAGTTCTCACTTGAAACGGAACGTTCTGCATTGAAACGCAAAGTTCTGCAGTGAAACAGTAAGTTCTGCATTGAAATGCAAAGTTCTGCTTTGAAACGGTAGATTTGTATTGAAACGCTAAGTTCTGCATTGAAATGCAAAGTTCTGCATTGAAACGCTAAGTTCTGCAATGAAACGCTAAGTTCTGCAATGAAATACTAAGTTCTGCATTGAAACGCTAAGGTCTGCATTGAAACGCTAAGTTCTGCTTTGAAACGGTGAAGATCTGCATTGAAAAGCTAAGGTATGCATGGAAACGCTAAGGTATCCATTGAAAAGGTCAGTTCTGCATTGAAATAGTATGTTCTCACTTGAAACGCTAAGCTCAGCATTGAAACGCTAAGATCTGCATTGAAACAACAGGTTCTGCTTTGAAACGGTACATTCTGCATTGAAACACTACATTCTGCTTTGGAACCTAAGGTGCATTGAAACTCTAAAGTTCTACGTTGAAACAATAATGTCTGCATTGAAAAAATAACTTCTAATTTGAAATGCTACGTTCTGCTTTGAAACGGCAAATGTCTGCATTGAAAGGCTAAGTTCTGCATTGAAACGCTAAGTTCTGCAATGAAACGCTAAGTTCTTCATTGAAACGCTAAGTTCTGCATTGAAACATAAGCTCTGCAATGAAACGCTAAGTTCTTCATTGAAAGGCTAAGCTCTGCAATGAAACGCTAAGTTCTGCATTGAAACGGGAATTTCTCACTTGAAACGTTAAGCTCTGCATTGAAACGCTACGTTCTGCTTTGAAACGGTAATTATCCGCATTGAAAGGCTAAGGTATGCATTGAAATGCCAAGTTCTCACTTGAAACGGAAAGTTCTTCATTGAAACGCAAAGTTCTGCAGTGAAACAGTAAGTTCTGCATTGAAATGCAAAGTTCAGCTTTGAAACGGAAGATTCTGTATTGAAATGCTATGTTCTGCATTGAAATGCTAAGTTCTGCAATGAAACGCTACATACTGCATTGAAACACTAAATTCTGCATTGAAATGCTAAGTTCTGCAATGAAATACTAAGTTCTGCATTGAAATGTTGAGTTCTGCATTGAAAAGCTAAGGTCTGCTTTGAAACGCTGAGTTCTGCTTTGAAACGGTGAAGATCTGAATTGAAAAGTTAAGGTATGCATGGAAAAGATAAGGTATCCATTGAAAATGTCAATTCCGCTTTGAAATGGTATGTTCTCACAAAAAACGGTAAGCTTAGCATTGAAACGCTAAGCTCTGCAATGAAATGCTAAGTTCTGCACTGAAACGGTAAGTTCTGCATTGAAACCTGAAGTGCATTGAAACTCTAAAGTTCTACATTGAAACGCTTATGTCTGCATTGAAAAAATAAGTTCTGCTTTGAAACGCTACATTCTGCATTGAAACGATAAAGATCTGCGATGAAAGGCTAAGCTCTGCTTTGAAACTCAAAGTTGTGCATTGAAACACTAATATCTGCATTGAAACGCTAAGTTCTGCATTGAAACGCTAAGTTCTGCAATGAAACGCTAAATTCTGCATTGAAACGCTAAGTTCTGCGTTGAAAGGCTATGTTCTGCATTGAAACGATTTATTCTAGTTTGATACACAAAGTTGTGCATTGAAACAGTAAAGTTCTAGATTGAAAAGCTAAGGTCTGCAGTGAAAGGCTAAGTTCTCATTTGAAACGTTATGTTCTGCATTGAAACGCTACGTTCTCCTTTGAAACGGTAAAGATCTGCATTGAAATGCTAAGTTCTCCTTTGAAACTCAAAGTTGTGTATTGAAGCTCTCAAGTTCTACATTGAAAGGCTAAGGACTGAAATGAAAGAATAAGTTATCCATTGAAAGGCAAAGTTGTGCATTGAAATTATATGCTCTGCCTTGAAACGTTAAAGATCTGCATTGAAAGGCAACGGTACGCATTGAAATGCTAAAATCTCCATTGAATTGCTAAGTTCTGCATTGAAACGGGAATTTCTCACTTGAAACTCTAAGCTCTGCATTGAAACGTTAAGTTCTGCTTTGAAACGGTAAAGATCTGCATTGAAAGGCTAAGGTATGCATTGAAATGCTAAGGTATCTGTTGAAAACGTTAAGTTCTGCATTGAAACAATAAGTTCTCCGTTGAAATGGTGCATTCTGCATTTAAACTCTAAATTCTGCATTGAAACGGCAAATTCTCCGTTGAAATGCTATGTTCTGTTTTGAAATGCTAGGCTCTGCATTGCAACACTAAGTTCGGCTTTGAAATGGTACATTCTGCATTGAACCGCTAAGTTCTGCATTGAAACTCAAAGTTGTACATTCAAACGCTAAAGTTCTACATTAAAACACTAAGGTCTGCATTGAAAAAATAAGTTCTCCTTTGAAACGCTAAGTTCTGCATCGAAACGCTAATGTCTGCATTAAAACAATCATTTCTAATCTGAAACACTAAGTTCTGCGTTGAAACAGCAAGTTCTGCATTGAAATGCTTAGTTCTTCTTTGAAACTCAAACTTCTGCGTTGAAACAATAAATTTCTACATTGAAATGCTAAGGTCTGCATTGAAAGAATAATTTCTCCTTTGAAACGCTAAGTTCTTCATCGAAACGCTAATATCTGCATTGAAAAAATAAGTTCTCATTGAAATGCTAAGTTCTGCATTCAAAGGCTAAGCTCTGCACTGAAAGGCTAACGTCTGCGTTGAAAGAATATGTTCTCATTCAAACGCTAAGTTCTGCATTGAAACTCTAAGTTTTGCATTGAAAAAGTAAGTTCTGCATTAAAACAGTTCTCACTTGAAAATCTAAGCTCTGCATTGAAACACAATGCGCTGCATTAAAGCATTAAGTTCTGCTTTGAAATGGTACATTCTGCATTGGAACGCTAATTTCTGCATTGAAAGGCTAAGTTCTGCATTGAAAGGCTGAGTTCTGCATTGAAACGCTACGTTCTGCTTTGAAACAGTAAAGATCTACATTGAAACGCTAAAGTCTGCATTGCAACAATAACTTTTCCTTTGAAACGCTAAGTTCTGCATTGAAAAGCAAAGTTCTCACTTGAAACACTGAGCTCTGCGTTGAAACTCTGAATTGAAACACTAAGTTCTGCTTTGAAACGGTACATTCTGCATTGAAACGCTACGTTCTGTATTGAAACTCAAAGTTGTGCTTTGAAACGCTAAAGTTCTACATTGAAACGCTAAGGTCTGCATTGAAACAGTAAGCTCTAATTTGAAATGCTAAGTTCTGCATTGAAATGGTAAATTCTGCATTGAAACTACTTTCTGCTTTGAAACGGTAAAGGTCTGCATGGAAAGTCTAAGGTATGCATTGAAACCCTAAGGTATCCATTGGAATGCTAAGTTCTGCATTGAAACAGTAAGTTCTCACTTGAAATGCTAAGCTCTGCATTGAAAGGCTAAGCTCGGCATTGAAACACTAAGTTCTGCTTTGAAATGGTACATTCGGCATTGAAATGCTAAGTTCTGCATTGAAACTCAAAGTTGTGTGTTGAAACGCTAAAGTTCTACTTTGAAACGTTAAGGTCTGCATTGAAACAAGTTCTCCTTTGAAATACTAAGTTCTGCATTGAAAAGCTAATGTCTGTATTGAAACGCTAATGTCTGCATTGAAACAATAAGTTCTAATTTGAAGCACTAAGTTCTGCACTGAAACGGTAAGTACTACATTGAAAGGCGAAGTTCGGCATTGAAACGCTTAGTTCTGCTTTGAAACTCAAAAGTTGTGCATTGGAACTATAAAGTTCTACATTGAAACGCTAAGGTCTGCATTGAACCGCTAAGTTCTGCATTGGAACGCTAAGTTCTGCATTGGAACGCTAAGTTCTGCTTTGAAACGGTAAGTTCTGCATTGAAACGCTAATGTGTGCATTGAAACAATAAGTTCTGATTTGATCTATATAGGAACAGCAACTTTCATTGATTATGGAACAAACCCCTCCTTGTGAAGCCAGTAACATGTCTAAAGCCATTCATTTTTGTAATATCACTTTAGATAGGCTAGTTATCTCTTTTTCTTCTGCTTGGATTACATCTATGGTTTTATTTTCAATTTCCTCTGTGGTTGCTGAGGTATTTACGATTGCCTTCTTTAATTCACTTACTCCCAAAGATGGAATTAGCCATCTTACAAAACTATGAAATGCGGTGTTTCGTTCAGCAATAGGGTTAAACCCTCGCTTAATCCGTTTAGCAAAACTTCTAATCCAGGTCCCAGAAGGATACATGTCAATAATAGTAAGATTGGGTGTCCGAGCACCTAAGGTGCATGCCCCCTTCCAGTTGGGGGGTAGAGTCTTAGAAGCATTTTCTCCACATAACCAAGACCATCCTTTCCCTTTAGGAACGGGCCACCACGGAACTGAACATTATATTGGGGGACACCCAACGTGCCGAAAACAGGGGGTACCTGGGTCCCAGGGCATCCTGAGTGGCTCTTGGTTGAGCAACGTTCCCTCAGGGTGGAGATGTGTGGAGGAGAAGAGTTTGGGGGCTCAATGGGGATTTGGCCATTGGGTGGGATCCCCAAAGCTCCCCAGGGTGGTGCAGGGATTTGGGGAACACCCCGTGTCCTAAAACCAGGGGTTACACCTGTCCCAGGGTACCCCGACTCTTCAGTGCCCCTGTTGGCCCATGGCAATAAATGGGGGGGATTTGGGGTTCAGAAAGGAACTGGATTTGGAGGTTCATGGGAATGTGCCCAAGCTCTGCAGGGGGCAGAGTAATTTGGGGGACCAATGGAGCCCTCAAAAAGGGGCTACAGCCACCAGAGACCACCCCAGAGATCACTGGGGAGGGGAGTACTGGAGATCTGGGGGACCTGACAGGTTTTGGGTGTGCAGCTGGGGGGTTCTCCCTAAACCTTACCTGTGAGGATGCTGGCAATGAGATCATCCCTCTGCCCGGGGAGGGATGAATGTAAGGGGGGGGGTCCTGGGAGCTGGGGTGACCCTTGCACTCCCCCAGGCTCTGACAGGGAGGTACAAGTTCTCCTGCCCTGCCACCTTCTCAGCACCTCTGGCACCAGCAGCTCCTGCACACACAAGGCTCCTGCTTTGCCCCCAGCACCTCTGCATGCAGAGGTGAGCTCCAAGCACGTGAACAAGCCCAGTGCCTCCTCCTCACCCATCCCCTGCTCCTACAGCTGGGATGGCACCAGCACATCTCCTGACAGCTTCTCCTCCCTTCACAGCACACACCCACAATGTGTTTCAAGCCAACGCGAAAACAGAATTGCAAAGTCAAAGAACGCGTACCGGGATGCGCAGGGCAGCCACGGGAGATGCAGCCTCCCGAGGGAGGGGGTCTCCTCTGCACTGGTTACTGCAGGGCTCTCGCTCCTTAAATAACCCATGCTTACCGCGGGGCCCCGTCACAATGGGCACACCCACAGTGACCACCACAGCTTTGTGATGGCGGCAGCATCATGCCCATGGTCACTGGGCACCCAGGGGTGCTCCGGCACTCTCTGCGGAGGGACGAGCCTCTGCCCAGCCTGCTCACAGAGGTCCCTCACGGGCTGCTCTTCCTCAGTGACTTTGGTCCGGAGTTGGAGCATGCGAGGGGTCACAGCTCAACCTGGGCAATAGAACAGGGCGTCACGGCCACCTATAAGAAGTGGGGAGTGACCGACATTCGCACGGCAGAGAATCCTGGAATCGCAGACTGGGCTGGGCTGGAAGGGACCTCAAAGCTCATCCTGCTCCAGCCCCTACCACGGGCAGGGACACCTTCCACTAGAGCAGTTTGCTCCAAGCCCTTGTGTCCAACCTGGCCTTGAGCACTGCCACAGATGGGGCAGCCACAGCTTCTCTGGGCAAAATCTGCCACTGTCTCACTACCCTCAACGTGAGTCATATTTTCTTAATATGAAATGAAATAAATGAAATTAAATCCTGTTTCCACTTGGAACCCTTGTGTGTCCTTAAAAATTATTATGGATCTGAAAAAGCATCTGACATTTCAGGCAAATAACAGGCTCATCATTATTTTGATTAATGGTCAGGGCAGGGATTAAAATGGAATAGCACAGCACAGCACGGCACAGCACAGCATAGCTATGGAGAGCCTATTGCTCTGATAGCACACTATCTGCAGGTGAACTCACCCCTAGCCTGCACTGCAGATCACTGGGGCACAGGTTCTGCAGACGCTGGCTCAGGCAGTCGGCTGTGTCCCATCTGCCTTGACAAACTGCCACCACAATCCGCAAGTGGCCCGTGCCCACTGCGCCCAGAGGCTGGGATGCAACGCAGAGAGTTACAAGGGTGTCCCAGACACACTGGGGAACCCCAAATGTGGTTTTACACAGGGGTCTCACACCCTTCAAACAGTCACGTACCACACACTTGGACCAAGCACTAGCACCCTCACTACCAATTACTAGTCCTAGGCAAACTGCCAGGCGCTCATGCTACTTCTGCTGCAATCCTGCTCTTGTCTATTGATGCACATGTCCCTGGAGCCAGTCCTGCAAGAGACACTGATTAATGGTGTGCGGGACAGTGGGAGGGTTTCAAAGACATGTTGGAGGGGCAGGGATTCTGCCATTATTTCTGCTGTGCTGCAATACGCCTTCTCCTTCACAGACAGCTCTAAGATACCCTCAAGAAAAGTCCTAGTTCCAGGGCTGGGCTGAAGCTTCCAGGAAAAATCCACTACCTCATCACATTACAGGGTACATCTAAATATATAGAGACACATATATAAATAAAAGACCTATTAAAACTTTACAGACTGGTTGATCTAGTAGCTAGGGGGAAGAGAATTTTCATAACACGCCTTGTGGGTCCCACCAACCAGGGTCCCAAACGCCAGTGACAGGGTGACGAGAGGCAGCAAAGATGCAATCCCAGGGGGATCAGTCTCCTGAGACAGGGGAGGAAAAAACAACCCAAAAGTGAAACAGCCTGCAGCAGGCACTGATGTTCCCTCCCTCAGCTGGCAGACACACTGCCTTCCTGCAGTGTCATTTCTCTGATGAGAGACAGAGGTAAGGCTAAAATCAACTTTCCTTAGAATCACAGAAACATTTATTTTGAAAAGACCCTTGAGAACATCGACTCCAGCCATTAACCTGTCCCTAACACGTCCACATGCTGACCATGACAACATCCCTGTGGGATACCCTGTCTGGACTGCCACCAACAGCAACTGGAACCAAGGAGAAATTTACATCCTATCATAATTTTACTCATTTCTATTCAATTCTGATTGCTGTTAAACATTCTGCTCTACATTAGAGCATGGAAATCAGCTGGCCAAGTTATGTTATTGCAGAAACCTCCTCGCATAGATCATGGGACTTTAACATATTTAATAAACTGTTTGCAACTGAGTAAACCAACCAACCATTTCCCTCAATTTATAACTGGAATTCAGCACTACTCTGTTTGGAGGCACAGAGACAAGAGGTGACCACACCACTTTGTGAGAAGGATGAACTGAGGGAGACCCTTGTTGCTGTTTCTCTAAGAACAAAGGGCAGTAGAAAATGAAATGTTATTTTTAAGAACTAAAATACATTCCAATTACCATTGAAAATATGGAACAAGATGCTAAAGCCCAACAGGTTTTACCAGGAAGAACAACTGTTAACTAAGAATTCCCTCCTGTGCTGTTTCCTTTCCCAGCCCGTGGAGAGATTCCTCAGTAACTGGCAAGTGCACGTGACACAGCAAGTGATGTGTGTGTCTACTGCCCAGGAAGGTGAACAGTTCCTTTTGGTGTTAGATCTGTAGAGTCAGGTTTCTCTCCAAAGCAACTCAACCATGTACCAAGGAAACAGGCAGGGAATTTTCAGCTGTACCTGCAGTGCCCTGCTAGGAACCGCACAGCTGGGGACTCCAGAAACAGCTGGCATTGGTTCTCCCAAGAAATCCACCAGTGACAGGAAGGAAGCACACACTCTTCTCTGTGACACCAGGGCTCGCTGCTTCAGCTGACCTCTGATCCCTTTTCAGAATCACACCAACCCACTGTGCATTCAGCACACCAGTAGCTTTTATCAAAACCTGACCTCCCTGGAACACTTCGGTTGTAGAGGCACTAAATATTTATGCACGGGGCGGAAGGGACCTTAAAGCTCATCCAGCTCCAACCCCTGCCACGGGCAGGGACCCCTTCCACTGGAGCAGCTTGCTCCAAGCCCCTGTGTCCAACCTGGCCTTGAGCACTGCCAGGGATGGGGCAGCCACAGCTTCTCTGGGCACCCTGTGCCAGCGCCTCAGCACCCTTACAGAGAAGAGCTTCCTCCTGAGATCTCATCTCAGTCTCCCCTCTGGCAGGTTAAAGCCATCCCCCTTGTCCTGTCCCTACAGGCCCTTGTAAAAAACCCTCTCCAGATTTCTTGTACACCCTATTTAGGTACTGGCTTAGTAAGGCCTCCCTGGAGCCTCCTCTTCTCCAGGCTGAACACCCCCAGCTCAAACACAATGACAGACCCCCATTGTCACCAAGTCTGTGGCTCAGACAAGGTGGGCAGATACTGAAGGAGCAGGGGATGAAAACTGACATGCCTTTGAAGACAGCAACATCACAAGTGGAAAAAACCCAGACAACATCATCACAAATGGAAACAGGAAAACACATGTAAAGCAGCAAAGACAGACGTGGCCTGTCATGACCTACACCGGGAGCCCTTTGCAGAGGAAAGCAGGCAGTGTATGACCGCTGAAACACAGCCAGTGACCAACCTCCTCAGAGCATCCTTGGGCTCCCTGGGGCTCCAGGGGAACCCCATGGGAAACAGCCTGAAGCAAGCACTAATGTTCCCTCCCTCGACTGGCAGACACACTGCCTTCCTGCAGTGTCATTTCTCTGATGAGACAGAGTTTGGTCTGAACAACAAGATTTTGTAGAATCATGGCATCGTTTAGGTTGGAAAAGACCCTTAAGAACATCGAGTCCACCATTAACGGAACACTGGCAAGTCAACACTTTAACCATGTCCCTCAGAACTTGTCTTTTATATACCTCCAGGGACAGTGACACAACCCCTTCTGCGGGCAGCCTGTTTCTTGTCCCATCATCAGACAGGACAGCCATGCAGGACAGGCTGGGATCTCCTTTACCCCTGTTGAAGGAAGGGATTCAGCCTGCTCAGTTGACACATCTCCTCCTGGGATTGCAGCCCTGGGGCTGGAGGGGACTCAGCTCCCTCCCATGAACACCACAACCCACACGAGGTCTCACTTCCTCACAAGGTGAAAATGTACCATTATATAGACGATGTCTCAGTCAGAGGAGATTCCCCTCACAGAGGCAGCGGAAGCAGCACCAGCAGTGTGGGATGCACTACATGATGTCAAAGTTCCACCTGAGCAATGTCAGAAACCAAGTAGAAACCAGCAGATCAGGGCAGCCACGGGAGATGCAGCCTGCCGAGGGAGGGGTCTCCCCTGCACTGGTTACTGCAGGGCTCTCGCTCCTTAAACAGCCCACGCTCACCGGGGGAGCCCCGTCACAATGGGCAAATCCACAGGGACCGCCACGGCTTTGTCATGGCAGCAGCTTCGTGCCCATGGCCACTGGGCACCCAGGGGTGCTCCGGGAGTCGCCGCGTGGGGAACCAGCCTCTGACCCTGCTGCCAGAGCCGCAGGCAGTCTCAGTGGCAGACAAACCTCCAGGACCCGCAGCAGCCGCGCTGTGCTCCCCTGCACCTCGCACTCTCGCAGCATCCTTCATCCTGCAACCCCACGATAAAGGGATGGCTCCATTCCATCAAGTGCTTCCTTCTATTGCAGTCCGCACGGAAAACAAACCAGATTCCTGCGCTCCCTACACTGTGCACTATTAACTGTGAGCACAAATCCCACCCACTCAACACGCAGTCCCACAACCAGACCCGACAGCGCAGACCGCAGGGTCCAGCCCCCCCCGCCCCAGCCCCAGACAAGCCACCCGTGGGGAAAAGCAACCCTCAGCTGCAGACTGAGAATCTGCCCGTGGCAGGGAAACGGCAGCGACCACAACTACGGCCACAGGGAGCTGGGGAGCCGGAGCCGCTCCGCACCCCCGCCAGGCTGCTGACGGGAACGCTACGGACCCGGGGCGGGCACGGGACACACAGGGAGGGAAGGATCCACACGGAAAACCTGGCAATCAGCACCTGAAGGAGCAAGGCGCGGGTCGGAAACCCGCAGGAATTATAGAGAGAGAAATAACTCAGCCACCAGCCAGAGCTCTTCAAAAAAACAAGAACAAAGTCATGAAAAGAAGTGAAAAACCAAACCTGGAGCAACAACAGAAAAAGTAAAATCTTCTATCACTAAAATCACTCTTAAGAGCTGCACAGCAAACTTTGCTCCTGTAGAACTCTTGTGGTTTAAAAGGGACAGAGCATAAAACTAGAGAGGGGAAAGGAAACTGCTAAGCAGCAGTGATGCCCAATGCAATTGCTCAGTACCCACTGAGCCATACCCAGCCTGACCCAATGCCATCCCTTCAGGGTGACTCCCTGTAGTTTCTATGCTGGACATGACTTGCTGTGGGATGGAATACCCCTTTGGCTAGTTTAGGTCAGGTGTCCTGCTGTCTGCTTCCTCCCGGCTTCCTGTGCCCCTCCTCACTGCAGAGCATGAGAGACTGAAAAGTCCTTGATCAGGGTAAGTGCTACCGAGCAACAACTAAACTGTCAGTGTGTTACCAGCGTTATTGCCAGAATAAAGCCGGAACACAGCACTGCACCAGCTACAGGGAAGGGAATCAATTCTATCCCAGCCAAAACACCACCCAGGGGGCTGGAAGCTCAAGTCCGAGGCCGGCACCAGCCCCACTGCCTGAGCAGGGGATGGGAGCTCGGCCCTGAGGCCAGCACCAGCCCCGCTGCCTGCCCAGGCAGCCTTGAAACCCTTCACACCAAAGAACTGCCCCAGTTCCCAAGACAAGCCAGGGCTGCAGCAGCCAGAGGAACTGTGGGTGCCTCTGGAACAGGGACTACCAGGCAGAGGTTGGAAGCTCCCCACGAACCCTTGGACCATCGTGCAGGGTTGATGCACCCGGGTGCTGCTGGCGCTGCCAGTGCAGAAGGTCCCTCCTCTTGGGTGCTGCCCCATGATGCTGCAGGTGCTGCTCTGGGAAGTTCTCTGTTGTCTCCCCACAGTGACTGCCGTGGGCACTCGCTGCATGCAATATAAGCGGTGGGAGCGGTGATGTCATAGTGCATGGCGGGTGATGTCACTCCCAGTGTGTCACAGCAGCCCCGCTGCCTGCCCAGGCACCCAGATACCGAGACGGGAACCACCAGAGGAGCTGCTATTGCCTCTTAAACCAGTAGCTTGTGCTCCGTGGGGCAGCTGCCGTCTCCCGGTGCCTCCGCTGAAGGGTTCCGTGGGGTGCCGTAGCCTTGCACACCTGAACATGGGGTGTTCCACAATCAGCCACCCCTGTGGTCCCTGTGTCCCCATGGTCGTTGTGATGTCTGTGTCCCCATGGTTCCCATGTGACCCACCATGTCCCTATGGTCACCATGTCCCCGTGTCCCCAGCGCGTTCCTGTGGTCACTGTGTTGGAACCTTAAACTAACAATAATGTGTGTGCCTTTAGCATAGTAGAATAGGCCAAAGTGTTCTAACTGACTAACGTGTAGAGAGAAAGGAGCGTTTGGCTGATGGGGGAAGGAACATCACAGGACTGATAAGAGCTAAGGAGACAGTAAATAAGAGCAAGGATGCCAGCCTTCAAGACAGCAGAGTGGCGCCCAGCGTGGAGCGAGACTGCAGCCGAGCAGAAGCAAGGACATAGCAACTGCTACCTGGGCACTAGGACCTTGCGAGCCTGCGCAAGCACTGAGCTCATTCGGGAAGCATAGGGAGGCAGCGCCGCGCTGCACTGCCATGGCTCCGAGAGCCCCGCAGAGCAGGGCTCGGGACAAGAAGGAGAAAAAGGCTTTTGGAATGTTCCTGCTGGTGCTGATCAGGCTGAAATGGAACCAACCGGGAAAGTTTGCTCCCCCCAAAGCCATCCGTGCCTCTGGGATGCCAGGATTCTCTGACCCCCAACTTGGGGGGCAGTTGTGGGTCTGGGGGAGTCACTTGAGAGCTTCTTGGCAGGCAGTTCTGGGTCTGGGTGTAACTTGGGCTTCACTTGGGGGTCACTTGGGGGCAGCTGTGGTCTGGGTCTTCATTTGGGTGTCTCTTAGGGGGCTGTTTTTTGTCTGCAGAGTCACTTGGGGGGCAGTTGTGCGTCTGGGAGGTGACTGGTGGGGCATTTTTCAGTCTGGGGGTTCACTTGGGGGGCAGTTTTGTGTCTAGGAAGTTACTTGGGGGTCACTTGGGAGGCAGTTCTGGGTTTGGGGGCTCACTTGGGGCCCACCTGGGGTGCAATTGTGGGTCTGTGTAGTCAGTGGGGTATCACTTGTGCGGCAGTTGTGGGACTGAGGAGTCATTTGGTGGTCACTTGGGGAGCAGTTCTGCATCTGGGGATCACTTGAGGGTCACTTGGAGGGCCTCAGAATCATTTTGACTGTGTTATTTATTTACCGGCATAACACTGCTGAGGGTTTTTATTTGGGGTGTAAACCATTCTTTGTATGACCGAAAACCTGAAGAGTATCGAGGCAGGGAGAAGTTCTCAGCTCTTTGTAGCTCATGGCAGAGCCAGGAGAGCTGCAGTGTCCATCGGTCCTTCCCCATGTGCCCTGTGCTTACCCTTGCGCTTGATATGAATGACCCCCTTTGAAGACTGAAGAATGTGGCACGAGCATGCATAAAGCCTCTCAGACTTTGAGGAGTGTGACCTTTTGTCTTTTGTGCATGATCTTCTGGTTGGCTATTGATATGTTTTGCTATTCGGGGATGATGACTTTAAATACATTTCATCAAAGAAAGAAATTAAAATTCAGTAACCTCCTCCGGGTCAGGGCACCTCTGCTGAAGACTCTCTAATATTGCTAGCATTCCTGTGAGGTTAAGCTGTAGTTTTGTTTTACTGTGTTTTGGTGTGTTACCTAGCTCTGGAACTGGGCCAACCTGCGCTCATTACTGCCTTTTTCTTATCTGTCTAGGTTTCACCCTTCAGCAGGGAGTAGAGATGCTCATTCAGAAAAGCTTATCCAATAGGTGCCAGCATAATAAATATTTTCTGCTTTTCACTAAGAATTGGAATCATGCATTCATGCCTTAAAAAGCACCCATGTTCCATCCCTCAGCTAGGAGACACACTGCCTTCCTGCAGTGTCATTTCTCAGCTGAGAGACAGAGTTTGATCTAAAAATCAAGATTTTCTAGAATCATGATGTCCTCGAAAGGAGGATTGAAAGGGGACTCTCAGGCTTTCCCAGAGCACACAGAGCATTTATGCTGGAAAAGACCCTTAAGATCGAGTCCAAGCGTTAACCAAACACTCTCAAGTCCAGCACTAAGCCATGTCCACAAGTCCCAAATCTACATGTCTTTTAAATACCTCCAGGGAAGGTGACACATCAACAGCTGTGGGCAGCCTTCTGCTTGTCCCCTCATCAACCAGGACAGGCAGGCCAGGACAGGCTGGGAGCTCCTTTACCCCTGCTGAAGGAAGGGATTCAGGGGACTGCAAGGGCTGGAAGGGGACTCAGCTCCCTCCCATGAGCACCACAAAACTCTCACTTCCTCAGAAGGCGAAAATGTACCAATATATAGATGATGTCTTAATCAGAGGAGATTGCCCCAAAGAACTACAGCAACCACAGTGTGGCAAGCACTGCATGGTGCAGAAGTTGAAGTTCCACCTAAGGAATGTCAGAAACCAAGCAGAAACCAGTCAAACCGGGGGGTACTTGGTGGACAGCAGCAGTGCAGTGATTGCTGCAGACACCTTCAGAAAAACAGAACAAGGGCAGATGCCCCAGTCTAGGACGGAATTACAACAGCTTGTGGGTCCTCCAGGACACTGGAGGAAACATGGCCCTGGATTCTCTATCATTGCTCGCCCACGGTACTCACTGTTACGAAAGGGAAAGCCATAGGAATGGAATCCAGAGCAGGAGGAAGCAGGAAATACCTAACACAGGAATTAAAACCATACCAGTCACTTGGGCCTGTACACCCCCACCACCCTCTCACAGTAGAATGGGCTTTTGCTGAGCATGGCTCTTCCTGTGACCTATTCAAACTGGCCCTGACGGAACAAAAAGCACTTTCATGTTCAAGTCACCTCTTTCATAGACACTGAACCTCAAGGAGAGAGCCCCCTCCCTCCCAGCGCTCCTGTGGGCCCAGCAACACCCAAGGGATGGGGGTGTCAAGCAAAGGCTGAGGGCTCTGGCTCAGCTCCAGCAGCAGAGGAGGAAACCAGGAGCCTTGGAAACCTGCCCCTGGGTTGCAGCCTGGGGCACAGAGAGGCCATGAGGAGAAGGGAGAGGGGACAGGAGGGACATGGGGGGCACAGCTCCAAAGGCAGCAGCGGTGCTGTCACAGAACACACCCACACAAACTCTTCGGGACAATCAAAGCAGACTCAAACGCAGACTCAAACACCCTCCTTGTGTGCCTCGTGGGGACGGGGATGCCCCAGCCCTCACAGGGTGCCCTGAGAAGCTGTAGCTGCCCCATCCCTGGCAGTGTTCAAGGCCAGGTTGGATACAGGGACTTGCAGCAACCTGCTCTAGTGGAAGGTGTCCCTGCCCGTGGCAAGGCTTGGAACTGGTGAGCTTTAAGGTCGCCTCCAGCTCAAGCCAGTCTGGGATTCCAGGATTCAGGAATCAATACCATGTTGAGGAGAGGATGACCTCAAAAGGACAATTGAAAGGGGACTCTCAGTCTTTCCCAGAGCGCACAGAGCATTTCCCAGTCTGGAATACAGGAAATGTTGGACCGAGTCCCTGCAGCAAAAGAGAGGCAGAGCAGCACTGCTGGGCTGCAGCTAAGGGCTGTCCTAGGCAGAAGTTGGAAAGAAGCAGAGAACAACACAACCTCCTTGGATAGGGGATGCCCTGCTTTGCAAGGACAGCAGTGGCAAAGCCCCAGTCCCTGCCCACAGGGTTCCCGGGGAGGAAACCCAGGTCCCAGCATGACCACGTCACCTCAGCCAGCAGAGCCTCTTCCCACATCACTCCTCGCATGCAGCACCCACTGCAGAGGCCAAAAAGTCAGGGCAAGAGCCAGGCCTAGCACTCACCTGCCAGCGAGCCCACAGCAATGCTTGCCAGCATCATGGGCAGCACCACATTTGCTGCATCTCTGCAGAAGAGAATACACAGTGTGTGCACCCAGACTGAATTTAACCCCCCCAAACACCCTCCAAGCAAAAAGCTACCTTCACGGATGATTGTCCACAATTTCTGGCTTGGAAAGTGGTTCTGGGAGACACGGAGTTTAAAGCGTTCAAAGCCACAATTCCCCAGGTCTCGGACCCAGAGCACCTTCAAGATCTCTGGCTGTGGAGGAGGAATGTTTCTATCTCATCACTCACCCACAACGTGCAGCTGCAGCCAGCCCATGGCCTCCAGCTGGGACCTGAAGCGCTACAGCCAGTAGCACCATCTGCAGCGAGAAGTTCCTTCTGTTGAACCCCACGTGGCTCTCGTAGGGGGAACGGTGGTGCTGGCTCCATCGAAAGCATAACTGAGGATGGCTCCCTCCTGCTGGGCAGTTTTGTATCCCCAGATGACAGCTCTGCCTCCCTGCAGCAGTGGAACCGGCAGGCACACGGTGCAGCCCATGGCCGAGACGAGTCGCTCTGACACTGGCCTGAGGTCAGCGGAGCAGCAGGGAGCGAGCGTGTGGCCTGCAGGAGAAAGGAGACGTCAGTGCACAGCTCCTGAGGGGCAGCTCCTGCCTCCCAGCAGCGCTGCGGACTTGAGGCACTCACAGAAGCACAGAACGGTTTGAGTTGGGAGGGACCTTAAAGCTCATCCAGCTCCAACCCCTGCCACAGGCACGGACACCTTCCCCTAGAGCAGCTTGTTCCAAGCCCCAGCCAACCTGGCCTTGAACACGGCCAGCCATGGGGCAGCCACAGCTTCTCTGGGCACCCAGTGTCCCACCACCCTCACAGGGAACAACTTCTAAGATCTCTCAATCTCCCCTCTCTGTCAGGTTAAAGCCCTTCCCCCCTGTCCCATCCCCACAGGCCCCTCTTCTCCCCACAGAAAATGAGGCCAGATCCCAGGATCATCCCTCCGCAGCCGCAGCGCTCTGCTGCCAGCTCAGCCAGCGCAACTCGCACACCCAGTCCAAAGCAGCCACTCTGGGGAAGTCACTTGAGGTGTTCTTGGCAACTCCTAAAGCACCCCAAGATCACCATTGCCACCCACCTCGTTCCACGCTCCTGTCTCCACAGGTGGCACCGGCTCCGAGGCACCAAGACGGGAACCACCAGAGGAGCTGCTCTTGCCTCCTCCACCGGTAGCTTGTGCTCCATGGGGCAGCTGTCGTCTCCCGGTGCCTCTGCTGAAGGGTTCCGTGGGGTTCCGTGGCCTTGCACGCCTGAACACGGAGCGTTCCAGAATCAGCCACCCCTGTGGTCCCATGTCCCCAAGGTCATTGTGATGCATGAGCTCTGACTGGGTCCATGGGGTACTCCAGAGGTGCTACAGGCATTTGCTGGGATTCTCTAGGGGTATCCCCAGGATGCTCTGTGGGTCCTGAGGATGCTCTGGGGGTGCTCTAGGGGTCATAGCAGCCAAACCGGGGTTATTATACTCCAATTTTGCCACGAGCAGGGAGCATTTTCTCAATCCTGACACTTATTAAAAAGAATTTCTCTCCTTCTCATCAAATCACAGAATCACAGAATAGTTAGTGTTGGAAAGGACCTTAAGATCATCCAGTTCCAACCCCCATGCCGTGGGTTAATCTCTATTAAATGAGTGGTAAATCCGGGCAGAGCTGCCTCTCTGCAGGCCCTGAACCAGGAAAAAACTGCTGCCAGATGGATTTCATTCTGGGCAGCCTGTGACAGTGTCCCACCACACTTACAGGGAAGAACTTCCTCCTAAGGTCTCATCTTATTCACCCCCCTCTGTCAACTTAAAGCCGCTCCCACTTGTCTGATCACTACATGCCCTTGTAAAGAATCCCCCTCCAGCTTTCTTGTAGGCATCAAACAGACATTGGGAGGCAAACTCATTGTCTAAGTCATCATCCAAATTATCATTTGTATCATCTTCAAATCATTGTGAACTAAGAGTTGAATTGAAAGTGAATTATTGCTAAATCACCATTGGATTCCCATTTGATTTTAATTCAGTCCCTGATTAATTACCATTGGTCATTAACAAGGCCCTTTCAGTTATCCCCACAAGGATGACTTCTCTGAACCATTCCCCTGTGAAGCACAGTGAGGCACAGCTCCAAGTCCATTTCCCTTCAGGTGTGCAGCAGCAGATCCAGCAAGTGCCCCTGCTCCCCACTGAGGGCCATGGCAGATGGAGGAAGCCCAGCACACCCGGGCTGGGTACAAAGAGAGCTGCAGAGAAGGTTCCCGACAGCAGGACAGCTCCTGGCACAGGGACTATCCCAGCTCCAGGGACAGCCTGCACCGGACACCCTGTGCCTCCTGCCCTTGGCGGCAGGGTCACAGCGGGGCCCTTTGTGACCCGGTCTGTGACGCTCCCCGGTGTGGTCACGTCTCTTGTGCTGCCCTTCCCTTCCCCTGCCTGCATCCCTCCATCCTGCAGGGGGGCACAGAGACCCTGCAGCCACCCCAGGGAAAACTGGGAGGAGTCCATCGGGAGGCCCAGATCCCTGCTCAGGGCAGGTTGGGTATCAGTTGATGGGTGGTGAGCAATTGGATTCTCTCCCCTTGTTATTCACATTAGTGTTAGAGAAAAGGGCAAAATTTTACGATAACTAAATATTAGAAATGATTATATTTGAAAATTTATAAATCAGTAGTGTGGGTTTGGAAATACTGTAATTTTCCAGTACTGTTTGTAGTTTTGTACCAGAGTTATTCAGTAACCAGTGTTAACAACGGTAGGCTAGGTGGCAAGAGCTAACATAATTACATATGGTAAAGGGCATACGGGTGGATTTAAAAGGTATTGTGAAAGTCTATCGAAGTAGAAATTAATGGACACACCAGGGTAGTCAAGTGAGAACAAGACAATGCTGGCGTCCACACAATGGTTGGGATATATCCAAAGAACAGAAAGGTGAAGAAGGACAGAGCGAGGAAGACTTCTTACTTCATCTGAGGAAGACTCCTTACTTCATCAGTGCAACCACCAGAGGAGGCTGCGCAAGCACAGAAGAGGCTGATGTCGTAATAGACTGATGTGGCAATCCTTGATACATATGTATTAGTTAATGATGCAATCCGTGTTGAATATGTATTAGTAACCAAATTTTTAGTGTATAAATTGCGAACGCGATGTGACGGGGTCGAAGCCAGATTTGGGCGAGTGCCCCTGGTTTCCCAGCGCTGCAATAAAGCACCTCATATAACCATTCCGGTGGTTATGTGTTTATTCTTACGCTAACATTAGCATTATTATTATTGGTGGCAGCAGTAGTGGTTTTGTGTTATACCTTAGCTACTGGACTGTTCTTATCTCAGCCCATAGGAGTTACATTCTTTCCACTCTCCTCCCCTTTCCTCCTGAGCCAAGGGGGGGAATAGGAAGGAGAGTGAGTGAGCGGCTGTGTGGTTCTGAGCTACCAGCTGTCCTAAACCATGACAGCACCTTTAGCTAAAGTCCCCAGGTCCCAGTGGCACGTGTGAAACCTCTGGTGTTATTAGGACACTGCCAGTGCTCTGCCGCAGAACTGACTGGCATCTCTCCCTTTTTGGGGGAGGAAGGTAAAGGCAACAGAGACAGAGCTAAGGGGCAGATAAAATACATCCTTCAAGGGGGATTAGGAGGCCACTCAAAGGACAAATCTAGTCTCTGATGCAAACTGGAGTGACATGCCCACTCCATGTGGCAGGGCAAGCTCATGGCTGGAGCTGAGCTGGCACTGGAATTGGTTCCAAGTCTAGAACCCTTCTAGCCCCAGCCAGACATTGCTGGATGCCCCTACTCTGCCCCCAATCCCCAGTGCACGAGAAAGGTCTGATCCAGGGTCTGCTTATGCCTTCTGAACAGCTTGTGATGTGTGAGTACGTGTCAGCTTTCAATAGCTGAGCTAGTGGAGAGGCAAAGATGTGCTCCTTGGCCTCCCTCTGCTCAGCTTTGGGCCAAGGCAGGGGAGCAGACCTGCTGTTCTGTGGCTGGTCACTGCACTAAGGCGGTCGTGTGCTCTCAGAAGCCCCAACAGAAAGCAAGGAGGCTCAAAGGCTGGTAGTTGCAAAGCAGAGGAGGAGAGGTGGGCAGGCTGCTTTACCTTTCCTGGGCACTAGTCTGCTGGCCCTGGCTTCCCTGTTTTGTCTCCTCCAAGGCTGCTTTTGGTTCCATCGTGTACATGGGAGCTCCTTTATTGCAGACGTCCAGTTCCACCTTGGGGAATGCAGCAGGACCTGGTGTCTGTAAGAGTGCCAGGGAGGTTGCTGGGTACACAAGTGTTCTGCTGACAGGCAGGCTACTCCACAAAATGATCACACATGTGGTTTAAACAAAGTCACCCATAAATCATACAGTCACTCTCTCACTCCCCCCACTTCTTGCCCTCCCCCTGCTCCCGGAGGGTCAGAGAGGAGAATCAAAAAGAATGCAACTCCCACGGACTGATATAAGAAGAGTTTAGTGACCAAGGTATAACACAAATCACTACTGCTACCACCAATAATAATAATGATGAAGGAAATAACAAGATGGAAGAATACAATACCTCAACACCAGCTGACCAATAACTCACCGCACTCTCCCCAGCCGAGCACCCACCGATACCTCCTCCAACCCTGCAGTCCCAGCCCTTCCAAGTAACTCTCCGTTACATCCTGGGCATGATGTGCTGTGGTATGCAATGCCTCTTTGGCTAGCTTTGGTCAGGTGTCCTGTCTCTGCTTCCTCCCAGCTTCTCCTCCTCCCTGGCAGAGCATGAGGCTCACAAAGTCCTTGGCCAGACCAAGCACCTGAGCAGCAACTGAAAACATCAGCGTTATCAGCACTGTTCCCAGGCCAAAAAATGAAAACATAGCACTGCAGTAGCTACTAAGAAGGAGAAAAATGACTGCTACTGCAGAACCCAGGACAGTACACTAGCTGGGTAACATGCACAGTGTACTAAACAAGCACACTAAAGCAACCAAGCACAGTAAAGCGAACAGTAAATACGTAAAATGAAACAAATTTTGTATATGCGTATAAGAAAAGTACAGAGAGCAATTGGCAATGCATCACATAAGTACTGCAGAAAGAGAATAGAGACTGAGAAGAAACACATCACCAGTCACCACCAAACCACCCTCCAGGCCCACACTTCAGCTGCGAAACCTGGTTGCAGCTGATGCTGGGAGTCTCAGGGAAGTGGGAATGGTCCTGCAAGGCACATCCACCCATATGGGAGGCCTCAGATTTGGCTACAAGAGGCTCCTACTTTTATACCCTTAGAAACACAACAGGCTTTATGCCAGCTCTGCCACTGTTTACTCGTGGGGCCGCGCAGTTTCTCATCATCTCGGTGTTGGCCTCACCGAGAGCGCCGGCCAGGCGCCCTGGCGTGCCCAAGTGGGAAGCTCATAAAAGAGGTGCACCCTGATGGTTTCCTGCTTCTTCCCGACAGTCACCATGAACATACACGTATGCACTCTGCCAAATACACTGTGACAAAATCACACTGTGTTAAGTCTCTCAGTCATGACAGGGAATCAACTCTCAGCTAGGTTCCCATCCCTTACACTCTCACAGCCAAATTCAAGCAGAGGAGCTCTATGTACGTAGAGATGGAGATGAAAATGGAGGTAAGAAGAATAGTATAAAAGAATGTTTTATTTTCACAAAATAATGGAAAACAACAAAAACTGGCTTCCTCATGTAGACATTCAAGGTTTCTACTGCAATTGAAAATAATCTGAACACAACAAAACTCCCTTGGAGTCAAGACTACCCATTTTCTAAGAGCCTTCTGAGCTTTCTTAAAATGGCACAAACAATCCTGACTTCCGGAGGAGAAACTCAAACGTAAGCTTCTGTGTAGCTGGACATTTGTGATGGACGATCTGGGGGAGTACCGGGATTGAATATCCCATGAGGGAGGGAATCTCTGCTTTTATAACAGGGACACAGGGTTATGACTTCAGTTTCCAAGACAAAAAGAATGTTGTGCTTTAATTTGTTTAACCCCACTGTGACTGATGAAAGAAGCCTCAGCATCTGTATTGCAGGCAGCTTGCTTTCGCAAGTCGCACAGCGTTTATAGTGAAGATTTCCTGTACCACAGGCCTGACAAATTACTTTGCCCTTTTAAATAGAGAAAGAATATGTTTTACATAGTATCTGCAAACTGAACAACTCTAATAAGAACAGGACTTAATCTTACCAAGTGCTGTGCTTATTCAGCCCTGCAGATAGAAGAGATCCTTCAAGTCCGTCCTGTGGGCTTCAGGTGTTAGTTAGGTGCCGTGGTTTAAACAAAGTCAGCCATAAACCGTACAGCAAGTCCACTCACACCCCCCCTTCTTGCCCTCCCCCAGCTCCTCGAGGGGCAGAATCAAAAAGAATGCAACTCCCACAGGTTGAGATAAGGGCAGTTTAGTAACTAAGGTATAACACAAATCACTGCTGCTACCACCAATTATAACAATGATAAAGGAAATAACAAGAGGAAAGAATACAACACCTCAACACCAGCCGACCAATAACTCACCCCACTCCCCACAGCTGAGCACTGACCGATACCTCCATCAACCCTCAAGTCCCAGCCCTTCCGGGTAACTCCCGGTTACATCCTGGCCATGACGTGCTGTGGTATGGAATACCTCTTTGGCTAGCTTGGGTCAGGTGTCCTGTCTCTGCTTCCTCCCAGCTTCCCCTCCTCCCTGGCAGAGCAGGAGGCTCACAAAGTCCTTGGTCAGACCAAACATTTGAGCAGCAACTAAAAACATCGGCATTATCAACACCGTTCCCAGGCCAAAAAATCAAAACACAGTGCTGCACTAGCTACTAAGAAGGAGAAAAATGACTGCTACTGCTGAACCCAGGACATTAGGCCTTAGTGCTTGCCCAGCACAAATCCATGGATGTTGGTGCCAATTCATTTTCAACTATGGTACAGTTCCCTCAGCAGATCCCACATCAATACCTGCAGATGTTTCTACAGACTAGTGCCAGTTTGCTTAGTCACTGCACTCACACAAAACAGCAAGTCCAGTATCTGCAAGGAAAATGGATCTTATCGCCCTGAGGGTGCCCGAGCACAGTCACTGTATCTCACAAGCAAGATCCCACCACAGCTGAGAATCACGAGTCTGCTCTTTTGATGGTTGCACCAAATAGTTTAGGGCTGCCTTTGCACCAGCATCAGGAATGCCAGGAAACACCCAGTTTAGTCATTAAGGCTAACAAGAGGTTTTCAGTATTTTCCTGATTAGAGTCTGCAGCAGCAAAGTCACAAAGTCACAAAACTGAGACACAGCGGCTGATAGTTGCAGCTGCTGGTACTGATCCTTACAGCTCAAAGGCTATTGAGAAAATAGGAAAACAAATGGGAAGAGTGACTTTACTGACAACTAAACTAGGCCAGAAAGGTACTAAGTTAGTTTTCAGTAAAATTAAAAAGCCAGAGAGAAGACAGTTACAGGCATCACTGGAAAAACTTGGAGCTCTTACATATATGCCCACACCTGTCACCGTGCAAGGTTTGAGGCATGATGGATCTTCTACAGCTATGACACAAGCAGTAGTTCCTAACTAACTGCACTAGTTAGCACTGGAACAAGATGCATGCGCAGCTCCTAAAGATGCGGTGGTTGTTTTTGCAGGATGAAGAGGAACTTGAATTCGGTCATGTTTCCTGACACTGGAGAAGAAAACACAACTTAGTTTTCCAGTCTTACCCTTACTAACATATATGGCAGTTGAAGGATGCTGTGGTTCATTTTGCCCATCATTTAAGAATTACATCCAGTGCTAAAGGTATTGAACAAAATCACAGAATCCCAGACTAGTCTGTGTTGGAAAGGACCTTAAAGCTTATCCAGTTCCAACCCCTGCCACGGGCAGGGACACCTTCCACTAGAGCAGCTTGCTCCAAGCCCCTGCCTCCAACCTGGCCTTGAACACTGCCAGGGATGGGGCAGCCACAGCTTCTCTGGGTACCCTGTACCAGCGCCTCAGCACCCTCACAGGGAAGAACTTCTGCCTAAGAGCTTATCTCAATCTTCCCTCTCATAGATTAAAGACATTCCCTTAGTCCTGTCCCTACAGGCCCTTGTCCAAAGCCCCTCTCCAGGTTTCTCATCGCGTCTTTAGGCCCTGGGAGCTGCTCTAAGCTCTCCCCTTGAGAAGCCTTCTCTTCTCCAGGCTCAGCAAGCTCAGCTCTCTCAGCCTCAGATGTTTATCTCCTGGGCTGGGGGTGAAGGCCAATGATTCACAGAGGACGTGAATGAGAAACTTATAAAATATACTATACTTACACACACGGCTTTTTGCAGTCTCGAGGCTTAATATTCCACATGAACACATAAGTGAAGTTTTCACCTGGATTCAAAGCCCTTACTCAGACCCAATTTCATTTCTGTAAGAGTATTTGTGGCTACTTCATGCTTATCCTTCCCTGGAAGAGGGATTCCAAATGGGATCACCTGAGGAACTGGGACAGAGCCAGCCACCACTTTCTCCACTGTGCTCTGGAAAGAAGAAAAACAAAAAGGCAGACAATAATGTTTCTGAACAGAAGAATGCATTGAGACATAAGGTCTTTGAATGGGATTCCTGTCTTCATTTGTTTCTCTTAAAGAGAGAACACCAGATTCTTTAAAGTGTTATTCGTCATGGCATGGTTTTCACATTGGAAATGATCAAGGTGCTAACAACCATCCCAATTCCAACTTATGCTCCTGTTGCACAACTGTGAACAAAGCTTGAGATGAGCACTGCTGCTTTCATATCACTTTGACCTTCCTCACTCAAGTCTGGCTCCTATGTGTTCCAGGGAAACAGCTTTAGCATCACACATCAATACTATGTGGTAGGAGGGAGTCCCAGGGAAGCCTCTCCACCCGAATGGCACATTGGAGCCAGCCTCTTGTTTCACTGCAGCCATCGGAATAGATGTCAGATGTCCTGCAAAGGGCTAAAGCAAGACAGCCATTGCTTCAGCTTATCTCAGCTTCTCTATGCATTAAGAATATGCCTATCAAACAGGTGCCAAACACGACCTTTCATCATTTCCATCGTCATTATCGTGTCACACGATTCAAGAATGACGAATTGCATTTGGATACAACAACATTTTACAACGCACAAAGATGTACTCCACATCTCGGGAAGGGATCCTCAGGGCCAGGAAACCAGCCTGCACCGCAACTGTTTCCTTCTGCCACCGACCCTTTAACCCTCCACACACGTCCTTTACACTGCTCAGCACCGCAGACAGCGCTGCTCCAGCACGGCGGGGGCTCCTTAGCCCAGCCCTGCTGGGACACACTGGGCCCGCCGCCATCCCCAGCATGCGCAGCGTGGGCTCCAGCCCTGCCTGCACTTCCCCTGCTGGGTCCGGCCCCGCTTCCTGTGCGCTCCTGGCACAGCCCAGCCCACCTCACCCCACTGCACCCCTGCTGTGCCCCCTGCCCACCCCGCTCCACCCCGCCCCACAGCCCTGACCCCCCCACTGCATCCCTGCTCCCGACCCCCTGCCCCCCGGCTCCAGCCCAGCCCAGCCCCTGCCCTTCCCACTCAATCCCTGCCACAGCCCCGCTCACCCCGCTCCTGCCCGGCTCCTGCCCGGCTCCTGCCCGCTCTGATCCCGGCTCCATCCCGGCCCCATCCCGGCTCCATCCCGGCCCAATCCCGGCCCCATCCCGGCTCCACCCCGGCTTCATCCGGCCCCATCCCACCCTTTCCTCTCCACATCCCCCGCCCGAGGCTACCACAGACTCCAAGGGCCCAGTCCCTTCCCCCCTCCCTTCCGTCCGCCAGCTCGGACGTCATCCGGCGGCGCCGCCCGGTGTCATGGCGGCCGTGCAGGCTGAGGGGAAGGCGGAGCCGAAGGTTCCTGCCCAGAAACCCCAAGTGCTGGAGCTCACCCACCTCTGCCCCGGGAGCAGGGTCAGGCCCCACAGCTCTGCTCCTGCCAGCGCTGCCGAGCCCTGCACTCCCTTGATGGTGCCATTAGAGCGCCCCACACACCGCAGCACGGGCTGGGCCGTTGCTCTGGCTCCGGCAGGGGCACAAGTGCCTTTGGAAGCTGCCAGCGAACAACAAGAGCTGAGAAGCGGCTGCAGAAGGGCTCTGCTGTGGGGCTGAAAGCCAAGGGTGGTGCCGGGGAAAGGAGAGACTGCAGAACCTCAGCCCTTGGGCTTCCTTCAGAGGAGGTGGCGCTGCTGCCCTTGATCCTGGCTGTTCTCCAGGCTTCACCTGCCCTCAGCGGTCTCCAGTGGCCTCTGGCCAGGCCAGCAGCAGAGACAGGATGTTCTGCACAAATGTCTGCACCTGCTCCTGGGCCTGACTCAGTGCCGAGAGCTCTTCTGCAGCCAAATGCAGATCGTACTTTACAGTCAGACAGCGTGGTGTGGGGTGGAAGGGACCTTAAATCCCCATAGGGATTCAGAGCATCCCACAGGCAGAGCATCCCATAGGTGTTCAGAGCATCTCCCAAGCATGGCATCCCACAGGGATTCACAGCATCCCACAAGCAGAGCATCCCATAGGGATTCAGAGCATCCCAGAGGGATTCACAGCATCCCACAGTCAGAGCATCCCATAAGGAATCAGAGCATCCCACAAGGATTCACAGCATCCCGCAAGCAGAGCATGCCATAGGGATTCAGAGCATCCCACAAGGAGAGCATCCCACAAGGATTCAGAGCATCCCACAAGGATTCAGAGCATCCCACAAGCAGAGCATGCCAGAGGGATTCAGAGCATCCCACAGGGCTCCAGAGCATCCCACAAAGCAGAGCACCCCAGAGAGATTCACAGCATCCCACAACCACAGCATCATACAGAGCTCCAGAGCATCCCATAGGGATTCAGAGCACCCCAAGCGCATCAGAACCCCCCCATCTCCCCATGGAAGCCCCCATCGACACCCCTGACCCAAGCCCATGCCCATGGAGCTCCCCCCATGGAACCTGCCTCTCTATGACATCAGCCCCAGCTCCAAGGGACCTGCATCCAGCACCCGTATCCCCGGGGCAGTTGCACTTTGGGTGCAGTGGTGCTTGCAGCTCCTTGCCTGCAGCTCCTTGCTTGCAGCTCCTTGGTGTCACCTCCTTGGTGTCACTCTTAGCGGTGGTGGCAGCGATGGCTTTGCTCCGTGTCATCATCCTGCTGGCCTCGGCCTGGCTGGTGCAAGGCTCCTGGGACAGCTGTGGGTGAGTGGCTCCAGGGTTCCTGGTATTCCATAGGGAGATGCTGCTGCTCCCAGCCACGGTCACACCAATGGGGAGGTGGGATTTGAGGAGCCCCACTTGCTTGCCATCAGCCCATGCGCTGGCACAGCACAGCTATGGGGCACCCCATAGGGTCCTTTGTCCTGCAGCACCCTAGGAGGCAGGATGATGCTCATCTCTGGGACACTGCGTAGGGTCCCTTTTCCCTGCAGCACCCAATGGGGCGGGACAATGCTCGCCCTTCAGCCCTAACCATCAAGTGTTGGGCTTCTGCTTCAAGAGGGACCTGCGGTACCCGTCCCATGGCTGATTCTTACGGGATGTCGCGCATCGTCGGAGGCACGGATGCGCAGCGGGGCGCCTGGCCACGGATGCTCAGCATCCAGTTCCCCACAGCCACCGCATTCCCGCACATCTGCGGGGGGTCCCTCATCCCGTATGAAGACAGGCTGAGGAAGTTGGGGCTTTTCAGCCCAGAGAAGAGAAGGCTGCGTGGAGACCTAAGAGCAGCCTTCCAGTACCTGAAGGGGGCCTATAGGGATGCTGGGGAGGGACTCTTTGTCAGGGCCTGTAGTGACAGGACAAGGGGTAATGGGTTAAAACTTAAACAGGGGAAGTTTCAATTGGATATAAGGAGGAAATTCTTTCCTGTTAGGGTGGTGAGACACTGCAATCGCTTGCCCAGGGAGGTTGTGAGTGCTCCATCGCTGGCGGTGTTCAAGGCCAGGTTGGATGAAGCCTTGTGTGGGATGGTTTAGTGAGAGGTGTCCCTGTCCATGGCAGGGGGGTTGGAACTAGATGATCTTAAGGTCCTTTCCAACCCTAACTATTCTATGATTCTATGATCACCCCTCAATGGGTCCTCACAGCCGCTCACTGCTGCGTCGGGCAAAAGTAAGGGGGAGAAGGGATTCCAGCCATCGGGAATAGGCAAGGAGCAGCTCCCATCCCGTCCCCTTCTCCATCCTGGATGCACTGGGAAGAGCGCTCAGGAGAAGGCTGCTTCCAGCTTGACAGCCCTTGAGCCTAAGGCACGCTGCTTTCCTTTGCGAAGCAGCCGCAATGTGGCTCCTTCCCATCCCTCTTCTCCATAGAATGGATTAGAATAGATTAAAATGGAATGGTATGGAATGCAATGGTTATGGATCATGGAGTGGGGTGGGTTGGAAAGGAGCTTGAGATCATCCACTTCCAACCCCTTGCCATGGGCAGGGATGCCTTCCATAGAGCAGCTTGCTCCAAGCTGGCCTGCAGCACTGCAGCCAGGGATGGAGCAGCCAAACCTTCTCCATCCATGCCATCCCAGTGCCCCAGCACCCTCTTAGGGAATCCCTTCCTTATCTCCAGCCTGCAATTCCCTCTCGGAACCCATCAGCCCTTGTCCTATGGCTCCAATCCCTGCTCTTCCACTCCCTCCCAGCTTCACCACGGATTGGTTCATGATGCTCAGAATCATGGACGTGGCTTGGGCCAATGCCGAGACCCACAAGTGTTGGATATGGCAGGTCGTGGTCCATGAATATTATCCGGCTTAGGATCACGGGTAGGGTTAGGTTCCGAATTAGGGTTAGGTTTAGGGTTAGGGTCAGGGTCAGGGTTAGGTACAGGGTTAGGTTTAGGGTTAGGTGGTAGGTTTAGGGATAGGGTTAGGTTTAGGGTTAAGTGTTAGGGTTAGGGATAGGGTTAGGGTTAGCGTTAACCATAACCGGAGTTAACCCTGGGGGTAGAGTTAACACCACGTAGAGCCTTAGGGTTAGGGTTAGGGTTACAGTTAGGATTAGGTTTAGGGTAAGGATTAGGGTTAGGTTTAGGGTTAGGTTTAGGGTTAACCTTCACCAGGGTTAACACTAGGGGTGGAGTTAACCCCAGGGGTGGAGTTAACCCCAGGGTTCGGGTTAGGATTACGGTCAGGATTAAGTTAGGGTTATGGTTAGGCTGGGTTAGGATTAGGGTTAGTGTTAGGTTTTAGGGTTAGGGTCAGGGTTACGGTTAGGGGTTAGGGTTGGGGTTTGGGTTATAGTTAGGGTTAGGGTTACCTCTAACCGGAGTTAACCCTAGGGGTGGAGTTAACCCCAGGGTTAGGGTTAGGTTTAGGCTTAGGGTTAGCATTAACCCTAATCGGATTTAACCCTAGGGGCGGGATTAATCCCAGGCTTAGTGTTAGGGTTAGGGTTAGGCTTAGGCTTAGTGTTGGACTTAAATTTAGGGTTAGGTTAAACCTAACCGGAGTTAACTAGGGTTAGGGTTAAGGTTAGGGTTACCTCTAACCGGAGTTAACCCTAGGGGTTAACTGCCCAAGGTTCCTGCCCAAAAACCCCAAGTGCTGGAGCTCAGCCACGTCTGCCCCGGGAGCAGGGTCAGGCCTCACAGCTCTGCTCCTGCCAGCGCTGCCGAGCCCTGCACTCCCTTGATGGTGCCATCAGAGCGCCCCACACAGTGCAGCACGGGCTGGGCCGTTGCTCTGGCTCCGGCAGAGGCACAAGTGCCTTTGGAAGCTGCCAGCGAACAACAAGAGCTGAGAAGCGGCTGCAGAAGGGCTCTGCTGTGGGGCTGAAAGCCAAGGGTGGTGCCGGGGAAAGGAGAGACTGCAGAGCCTCAGCCCTTGGGCTTCCTTCAGAGGAGGTGGCGCTGCTGCCCTTGATCCTGGCTGTTCTACAGGCCTCACCTGCCCTCAGCGGTCTCCAGTGGCCTCTGGCCAGGCCAGCAGCAGAGGCAGGATGTTCTGCACAAATGTCTGCACCTGCTCCTGGGCCTGACTCAGTGCTGAGAGCACTTCTGCAGCCAAATGCAGATCGTACTTTACAGTCAGCCAGCGTGGTGTGTGGTGGAAGGGACCTTAAATCCCCATAGGGATTCAGAGCATCCCACAGGCAGAGCATCCCATAGGTGTTCAGAGCATCTCCCAAGCATGGCATCCCACAGGGATTCACAGCATCCCACAAGCAGAGCATCCCATAGGGATTCAGAGCATCCCAGAGGGATTCACAGCATCCCACAGTCAGAGCATCCCAAAAGGAATCAGAGCATCCCACAAGGATTCACAGCATCCCGCAAGCAGAGCATGCCATAGGGATTCAGAGCATCCCACAAGGAGAGCATCCCACAAGGATTCAGAGCATCCCACAAGGATTCAGAGCATCCCACAAGCAGAGCATGCCAGAGGGATTCAGAGCATCCCACAGGGCTCCAGAGCATCCCACAAAGCAGAGCACCCCAGAGAGATTCACAGCATCCCACAACCACAGCATCATACAGAGCTCCAGAGCATCCCATAGGGATTCAGAGCACCCCAAGCGCATCAGAACCCCCCCATCTCCCCATGGAAGCCCCCATCGACACCCCTGACCCAAGCCCATCCCCATGGAGCTCCCCCCATGGAACCTGCCTCTCTATGACATCAGCCCCAGCTCCAAGGGACCTGCATCCAGCACCCGGATCCCCGGGGCAGTTGCACTTTGGGTGCAGTGGTGCTTGCAGCTCCTTGCCTGCAGCTCCTTGCTTGCAGCTCCTTGGTGTCACCTCCTTGGTGTCACTCTTAGCGGTGGTGGCAGCGATGGCTTTGCTCCGTGTCATCATCCTGCTGGCCTCGGCCTGGCTGGTGCAAGGCTCCTGGGACAGCTGTGGGTGAGTGGCTCCGGGCTCCAGGGTTCCTGGTATTCCACAGGGAGATGCTGCTGCTCCCAGCCACGGTCACACCAATGGGGAGTGGGATTTGAGGAGCCCCACTTGCTTGCCATCAGCCCATGCGCTGGCACAGCACAGCTATGGGGCACCCCATAGGGTCCTTTGTCCTGCAGCACCCTAGGAGGCAGGATGATGCTCATCTCTGGGACACTGCGTAGGGTCCCTTTTCCCTGCAGCACCCAATGGGGCGGGACAATGCTCGCCCTTCAGCCCTAACCATCAAGTGTTGGGCTTCTGCTTCAAGAGGGACCTGCGGTACCCGTCCCATGGCTGATTCTTACGGGATGTCGCGCATCGTCGGAGGCACGGATGCGCAGCGGGGCGCCTGGCCACGGATGCTCAGCATCCAGTTCCCCACAGCCACCGCATTCCCGCACATCTGCGGGTGTTCCCTCATCCCGTATGAAGACAGGCTGAGGAAGCTGGGGCTTTTCAGCCCGGAGAAGAGAAGGCTGCGTGGAGACCTAAGAGCAGCCTTCCAGTACCTGAAGGGGGCCTATAGGGATGCTGGGGAGGGACTCTTTGTCAGGGCCTGTGGTGACAGGACAAGGGGTAATGGGTTAAAACTTAAACAGGGGAAATTTAAATTGGATATAAGGAGGAAATTCTTTCCTGTTAGGGTGGTGAGACACTGCAATCGCTTGCCCAGGGAGGTTGTGAGTGCTCCATCGCTGGCGGTGTTCAAGGCCAGGTTGGATGAAGCCTTGTGTGGGATGGTTTAGTGAGAGGTGTCCCTGTCCATGGCAGGGGGGTTGGAACTAGATGATCTTAAGGTCCTTTCCAACCCTAACTATTCTATGATTCTATGATCACCCCTCAATGGGTCCTCACAGCCGCTCACTGCTGCGTCGGGGAAAAGTAAGGGGGAGAAGGGATTCCAGCCATCGGGAATAGGCAAGGAGCAGCTCCCATCCCGTCCCCTTCCCCATCCTGGATGCACTGGGAAGAGCGCTCAGGAGAAGGCTGCTTCCAGCTTGACAGCCCTTGAGCCTAAGGCACGCTGCTTTCCTTTGCGAAGCAGCCGCAATGTGGCTCCTTCCCATCCCTCTTCTCCATAGAATGCATTAGAATAGATTAAAATGGAATGGTATGGAATGCAATGGTTATGGATCATGGAGTGGGGTGGGTTGGAAAGGAGCTTGAGATCATCCACTTCCAACCCCTTGCCATGGGCAGGGATGCCTTCCATAGAGCAGCTTGCTCCAAGCTGGCCTGCAGCACTGCCAGGGATGGAGCATCCAAACCTTCTCCATCCATGCCATCCCAGTGCCCCAGCACCCTCTTAGGGAATCCCTTCCTTATCTCCATCCTGCAATTCCCTCTCGGAACCCATCAGCCCTTGTCGTATGGCTCCAATCCCTGCTCTTCCACTCCCTCCCAGCTTCACCACGGATTGGTTCATGAGGCTCAGAATCATGGACGTGGCTTGGGCCAATGCCGAGACCCACAAGTGTTGGATACGGCAGGTCGTGGTCCATGAATATTATCCGGCTTAGGATCACGGTTAGGGTTAGGTTTAGAATTAGGGTTAGGTTTAGGGTTAGGGTCAGGGTCAGGGTTAGGTACAGGATTAGGTTTAGGGTTATGTGTTAGGTTTAGGGATAGGGTTAGGTTTAGGGTTACGTGTTAAGAGTAGGGATAGGGTTAGGGTTAGGGTTAGGGTTAGCCGTAACCGGAGTTAACCCTAGGGGCGGAGTTAACCCCAGGGTTACGGTTAGGATTACGGTCAGGATTAAGTTAGGGTTATGGTTAGGCTGGGTTAGGATTAGGGTTAGTGTTAGGTCTTAGGGTTAGGGTCAGGGTTACGGTTAGTGGTTATGATTGGGGTTAGGGTTACGGTTAGGGTTAGGGTTAAGGTTAGGGTTGCCTCTAACCGGAGTTAACCCTAGGGGTGGTGTTAACCCCAGGGTTAGGGTTAGACTTAGGGTTAGCATTAACCCTAATCGGAATTAACCCTAGGGGCGGGTTTAATCCCAGGTTTAGGGTTAGGGTTAGGGTTAGGGTTATGGTTAGGGTTGCCTCTAACCGGAGTTAACCCTAGGGGTTAACTGCCCAAGGTTCCTGCCCAAAAATCCCAAGTGCTGGAGCTCACCCACGTCAGCCCCGGGAGCAGGGTCAGGCCCCACAGCTCTGCTCCTGCCAGCGCTGCCGAGCCCTGCACTCCCTTGATGGTGCCATCAGAGCGCCCCACACACCGCAGCACGGGCTGGGCCGTTGCTCTGGCTCCGGCAGAGGCACAAGTGCCTTTGGAAGCTGCCAGCGAACAACAAGAGCTGAGAAGCGGCTGCAGAAGGGCTCTGCTGTGGGGCTGAAAGCCAAGGGTGGTGCAGGGGAAAGGAGAGACTGCAGAGCCTCAGCCCTTGGGCTTCCTTCAGAGGAGGTGGCGCTGCTGCCCTTGATCCTGGCTGTTCTCCAGCCCTGACCTGCCCTCAGCGGTCTCCAGTGGCCTCTGGCCAGGCCAGCAGCAGAGGCAGGATGTTCTGCACAAATGTCTGCACCTGCTCCTGGGCCTGACTCAGTGCCGAGAGCTCTTCTGCAGCCAAATGCAGATCGTACTTTACAGTCAGCCAGCGTGGTGTGGGGTGGAAGGGACCTTAAATCCCCATAGGGATTCAGAGCATCCCACAGGCAGAGCATCCCATAGGTGTTTAGAGCATCCCCCAAGCAGGGCATCCCACAGGGATTCACAGCATCCCACAAGCAGAGCATCCCATAGGGATTCAGAGCATTCCACAGGCAGAGTATCCCATAGGGATTCAGAGCATCCCATAAGCAGAGCATCCCGTAGGGGTTCAGAGCATCCCATAGACATCCACAGCATCCCAGAGGGATTCACAGCATCCCACAAGCAGAGCATCCCATAAGGAATCAGAGCACCCCACAAGGATTCAAGACTACATGCCTTAGTCGTCGTGGGGGACTTTAACTACCCCGATATTTGCTGGAAGACTCACACAGCCAGTCATTCACAGTCTAGGAGGTTCCTCGAGTGCATTGATGATAATTTCTTAATGCAAATGGTGGACGTACCAACTAGGAGAGCAGCGCTGCTAGATTTAGTACTCGCCTACAAGGAGGGTTTGGTCGAAGTGGTGATGGTCAATGGCAGCCTTGGCTGCAGTGACCATGGGATGGTGGAGTTTAGGATCCTGTGTGGGAGGAATAGAATACCTAGCAAAGCCACAGTTCTGGATTTCCGAAGGGCCAACTTTGGCCTCTTCAGTCAACTGCTAAGGGAAGTCTCATGGGAAAGTGTACTAGGCGGTAAAGGGGCTCAAGATAGTTGGTTAGCATTCAAGGACCGCTTCTTCCAAGCTCAGGATCGGAGCGTCCCAATGAGTAGGTAGTCAAGTAAGGGATCTAGGAGACCGGCGTGGTTAAACAAGGAGCTGCTGGGCAAACTCAAGTGGAAAAGGAGAATCTATGGATTATGTAAGGAGGGGCTGGCCGCTTGGGAGGAATATAGGACAGTTGTTAGAGGATGTAGGGAGGCAATTAGGACAGCTAAGGCCTCCTTGGAACTCAGTCTTGCTAGTCGGGTTAAAGACAATAGAAAGGGCTTCTTCAAATACATAGCAAATAAAACTAACACAAGAGGCAATATAGGCCCGCTGCTGAACGAAGTGGGTGCCCTGGAGACAGAGGATATAAAGAAGGCAGAGGTGCTGAATGCCTTCTTTGCCTCTGTCTTTACTCCTGCAGACTCTCGCCGAGGGCCCCGGATTTCTATAGCCCCAGAAGGAGTCAGGACAAAGGAGGAGTTTGCTTTGGTAGATGAGGATTGGGTTAGGGATCAGCTATGCAATCTGGACATCTGTAAATCGATGGGTCCGGATGGAATGCACCCACGGGTGCTGAGGGAGCTGGCGGAGGTCATTGCTAGGCCACTTTCCATCATCTTTGGTAAGTCATGGGAAACGGGAGAGGTGCCTGAGGATTGGCGGATGGCAAAGGTCACACCAATCTATAAGAAGGGCAAGAAGGAGGACCCGGGTAATTATAGACCGGTCAGCCTTACCTCCATCCCTGGAAAGATGATGGAACAACTTATTCTTGACTCCATCACTAGGCATATCAAGGATGAGGGGGTCATTAAGAACAGCCAACATGGTTTTATGAGGGGGAAGTCATGTATGACCAACCTTATAGCCTTCTATGAGGAAGTGACTAGGTGGAGGGATGATGGTAGAGCGGTAGATGTAGTTTTTCTTGATTTCAGTAAGGCATTTGATACTGTCTCCCACAGCATCCTCATAGATAAGCTAAAGAAGTGTGGGCTTGACGATCAAGTAGTGAGGTGGATCGAGAACTGGTTGAAAGGAAGAAGGCAGAGAGTTGTGGTCAATGGCGCAGAATCTAGCTGGAGGTCTGTGACTAGTGGAGTTCCTCAGGGGTCAGTGCTGGGACCGGTGCTGTTTAATATTTTCATCAATGACCTGGATGAGGGAACTGAGTGCACCCTCAGCAAGTTTGCTGATGACACAAAACTGGGAGGAGTGGCTGACACACCAGAGGACTGTGCTGCCATTCAGCGAGACCTGGACAGGCTGGAGAGTTGGGTGGGGAGAAACTTGATGAAATTTAACAAGGGCAAGTGTAGAGTCTTGCATCTGGGGAAGAACAACCCCATGTACCAGTACAGGTTGGGGGTTGACCTGCTGGAAAGTAGCGAAGGGGAAAGGGACCTGGGGGTCCTGGTGGATAGGAGGATGACCATGAGCCAGCAATGTGCTCTTGTGGCCAAGAAGGCAAATGGCATCTTAGGGTGCATTAGAAAGGGAGTGGTTAGTAGGTCAAGAGAGGTTCTCCTCCCCCTCTACTCAGCCTTGGTGAGGCCGCATCTGGAATATTGCGTCCAGTTCTGGGCCCCTCTGTTCAAGAAGGACAGGGAATTGCTTGAAGGAGTCCAGCGCAGAGCCACAAAGATGATTAAGGGAGTGGAACATCTCCCTTATGAGGAGAGGCTGAGGGAGCTGGGTCTCTTTAGCTTGGAGAAGAGGAGACTGAGGGGTGACCTCATCAATGTTTACAAACATGTGAAGGGTAGGTGTCAGAATGATGGAGCGAGGCTTTTTTCAGTGATATCCAGTGATAGGACAAGGGGCAATGGGTGTAAACTGGAGCATAGGAAGTTCCACGTTAACATCAGGAAGAACTTCTTTACTGTAAGAGTGACAGAGCACTGGAACAGGTTGCCAAGGGGGGTTGTGGAGTCTCCTACACTGGAGATATTCAAGGCCCGCCTGGACAAGTTCCTGTGTGATGTACTGTAGGTTACCCTGCTCTTGCAGGGGGGTTGGACTAGATGATCTTTTGAGGTCCCTTAAACCCTTGGGATTCTGTGATTCTGTGATTCAGAGCATCCCACAAGGAAGCAGAGCATGCCAGAGGGATTCAGAGCATCCCACAAGGAGAGCATCCCACAAGGATTAAGAGCGTCCCACAAGCAGAGCATGCCAGAGGGATTCAGAGCATCCCACAGGGCTCCAGAGCATCCCACAAAGCAGAGCACCCCACAGAGATTCACAGCATCCCACAACCACAGCATCATACAGAGCTCCAGAGCATCCCATAGGGATTCAGAGCACCCCAAGCGCATCAGAACCCCCCCATCTCCCCATGGAAGCCCCCATTGACACCCCTGACCCACCCCCCTCCCCATGGAGCTCCCCCCATGGAACCTGCCTCTCTATGACATCAGCCCCAGCTCCAAGGGACCTGCATCCAGCACCTGTATCCGCGGGGCAGTTGCACTTTGGGTGCAGTGGTGCTTGCAGCTCCTTGCTTGCAGCTCCTTGCTTGCAGCTCCTTGGTGTCACTCTTAGCGGTGGTGGCAGCGATGGCTTTGCTCCGTGTCATCATCCTGCTGGCCTCGGCCTGGCTGGTGCAAGGCTCCTGGGACAGCTGTGGGTGAGTGGCTCCGGGCTCCAGGGTTCCTGGTATTCCACAGGGAGATGCTGCTGCTCCCAGCCACGGTCACACCAATGGGGAGTGGGATTTGAGGAGCCCCACTTGCTTGCCATCAGCCCATGCGGTGGCACAGCACAGCTATGGGGCACCCCATAGGGTCCTTTGTCCTGCAGCACCCTAGGAGGCAGGATGATGCTCATCTCTGGGACACTGCGTAGGGTCCCTTTTCCCTGCAGCACCCAATGGGGTGGGACAATGCTCGCCCTTCAGCCCTAACCATCAAGTGTTGAGCTTCTGCTTCAAGAGGGACCTGCGGTACCCGTCCCATGGCTGATTCTTACGGGATGTCGCGCATCGTCGGAGGCACGGATGCGCAGCGGGGCGCCTGGCCACGGATGCTCAGCATCCAGTTCCCCACAGCCACCGCATTCCCGCACATCTGCGGGGGGTCCCTCATCCCGTGTGAAGACAGGCTGAGGAAGTTGGGGCTTTTCAGCCTGGAGAAGAGAAGGCTGCGTGCAGACCTAAGAGCAGCCTTCCAGTACCTGAAGGGGGCCTATAGGGATGCTGGGGAGGGACTCTTTGTCAGGGCCTGTAGTGACAGGACAAGGGGTAATGGGTTAAAACTTAAACAGGGGAAGTTTAAATTGGATATAAGAAGGAAATTCTTTCCTGTTAGGGTGGTGAGACACTGACATCGCTTGCCCAGGGAGGTTGTGAGTGCTCCATCCCTGGTGGTGTTCAAGGCCAGGTTGGATGAAGCCTTGTGTGGGATGGTTTAGTGAGAGGTGTCCCTGTCCATGGCAGGGGGGTTGGAACTAGATGATCTTAAGGTCCTTTCCAACCCTAACTATTCTATGATTCTATGATCACCCCTCAATGGGTCCTCACAGCCGCTCACTGCTGCGTCGGGCAAAAGTAAGGGGGAGAAGGGATTCCAGCCATCGGGAATAGGCAAGGAGCAGCTCCCATCCCGTCCCCTTCCCCATCCTGGATGCACTGGGAAGAGCGCTCAGGAGAAGGCTGCTTCCAGCTTGACAGCCCTTGAGCCTAAGGCACGCTGCTTTCCTTTGCGAAGCAGCCGCAATGTGGCTCCTTCCCATCCCTCTTCTCCATAGAATGGATTAGAATAGATTAAAATGGAATGGTATGGAATGGAATGCAATGCTTATGGATCATGGAGTGGGGTGGCTTGGAAAGGAGCTTGAGATCATCCACTTCCAACCCCTTGCCATGGGCAGGGATGCCTTCCATAGAGCAGCTTGCTCCAAGCTGGCCTGCAGCACTGCAGCCAGGGATGGAGCAGCCAAACCTTCTCCATCCATGCCATCCCAGTGCCCCAGCACCCTCTTAGGGAATCCCTTCCTTATCTCCAGCCTGCAATTCCCTCTCGGAACCCATCAGCCCTTGTCCTATGGCTCCAATCCCTGCTCTTCCACTCCCTCCCAGCTTCACCACGGATTGGTTCATGAGGCTCAGAATCATGGACGTGGCTTGGGCCAATGCCGAGACCCACAAGTGCTGGATACGGCAGGTTGTGGTCCATGAATATTATACGGCTTAGGATCACGGGTAGGGTTAGGTTCCGAATTAGGGTTAGGTTTAGGGTTAGAGTCAGGGTAATTGTTAGGTACAGGGTTAGGTGTTAGGGTTAGGTGTTAGGGTTAGGGATAGGGTTAGGGTTAGCGTTAACCGTAAGCGGAGTCAACCCTAGGGGTGGAGTTAACACCAGGTTGAGCCTTAGGGTTAGGGTTAGGGTTCCAATTAGGATTAGGTTTAGGTTTAGGGTTAGGGTAAGGTTTAGGGTTAACCTTCACCAGAGTTAACCCTAGGGGCGGAGTTAACCCTAGGATTAGGGTTAGGATTAGGGTTACGGTCAGGATTAAGTTAGGGTTATGGTTAGGCTGGGTTAGGATTAGGGTTAGTGTTAGGTTTTAGGGTTAAGGTCCGGGTTACGGTTAGGGGTTAGGGTTGGGATTAGGGTTATGGTTCGGGTTAGGGTTAAGGTTAGGGTTACCTCTAACCGGAGTTAACCCTAGGGGTGGAGTTAACCCCAGGGTTAGGGTTAGGTTTAGGCTTAGGGTTAGCATTAACCCTAATCGGAATTAACCCTAGGGGCGGGTTTAATCCCAGGCTTAGGGTTAGGGTTAGGCTTAGGCTTAGGGTTAGACTTCAGTTTAGGGTTAGGTTAACCCTAACCGGAGTTAACTAGGGTTGGGGTTAGGGTTAGGGTTACCTCTAACCGGAGTTAACCCTAGGGGTTAACTGCCCAAGGTTCCTGCCCCAAAACCCCAAGTGCTGGAGCTCACCCACCTCTGCCCCATGAGCAGGGTCAGGCCCCACAGCTCTGCTCCTGCCAGCGCTGCCGAGCCCTGCACTCCCTTGATGGTGCCATCAGAGCGCCCCACACACCGCAGCACGGGCTGGGCCGTTGCTCTGGCTCCGGCAGAGGCACAAGTGCCTTTGGAAGCTGCCAGCGAACAACAAGAGCTGAGAAGCGGCTGCAGAAGGGCTCTGCTGTGAGGCTGAAAGCCAAGGGTGGTGCAGGGGAAAGGAGAGACTGCAGAGCCTCAGCCCTTGGGCTTCCTTCAGAGGAGGTGGCGCTGCTGCCCTTGATCCTGGCTGTTCTCCAGCCCTGACCTGCCCTCAGCGGTCTCCAGTGGCCTCTGGCCAGGCCAGCAGCAGAGACAGGATGTTCTGCACAAATGTCTGCACCTGCTCCTGGGCCTGACTCAGTGCTGAGAGCACTTCTGCAGCCAAATGCAGATCGTACTTTACAGTCAGACAGCGTGGTGTGGGGTGGAAGGGATCTTAAATCCCCATAGGGATTCAGAGCATCCCACAGGCAGAGCATCCCATAGGTGTTCAGAGCATCCCCCAAGCAGGGCATCCCACAGGGATTCACAGCATCCCACAAGCAGAGCATCCCATAGGGATTCAGAGCATTCCACAGGCAGAGTATCCCATAGGGATTCAGAGCATCCCATAAGCAGAGCATCCCGTAGAGGTTCAGAGCATCCCATAGACATCCAGAGCATCCCAGAGGGATTCACAGCATCCCACAAGCAGAGCATCCCAGAGGGATTCACAGCATCCCACAGTCAGAGCATCCCATAAGGAATCAGAGCATCCCACAAGGATTCAGAGCATCCCACAAGGAAGCAGAGCATGCCAGAGGGATTCAGAGCATCCCACAAGGAGAGCATCCCACAAGGATTCAGAGCATCCCACAAGCAGAGCATGCCAGAGGGATTCACAGCATCCCACAGTCAGAGCATCCCATAAGGAATCAGAGCATCCCACAAGGATTCAGAGCATCCCACAAGGAAGCAGAGCATGCCAGAGGGATTCAGAGCATCCCACAAGGAGAGCATCCCACAAGGATTCAGAGCATCCCACAAGCAGAGCATGCCAGAGGGATTCAGAGCATCCCACAGGGCTCCAGAGCATGCCACAAAGCAGAGCACCCCACAGAGATTCACAGCATCCCAAAACCACAGCATCATACAGAGCTCCAGAGCATCCCATAGGGATTCAGAGCACCCCAAGCGCATCAGAACCCCCACATCTCCCCATGGAAGCCCCCATCGACACCCCTGACCCACCCCCCTCCCCATGGAGCTCCCCCCATGGAACCTGCCTCTCTATGACATCAGCCCCAGCTCCAAGGGACCTGCATCCAGCACCCGTATCCCAGGGGCAGTTGCGCTTTGGGTGCAGTGGTGCTTGCAGCTCCTTGCTTGCAGCTCCTTGCTTGCAGCTCCTTGGTGTCACTCTTAGTGGTGGTGGCAGCGATGGCTTTGCTCCATGTCATCATCCTGCTGGCCTCGGCCTGGCTGGTGCAAGGCTCCTGGGACAGCTGTGGGTGAGTGGCACCAGGCTCCGGGGCTCCTGGTATTCCATAGGGAGATGCTGCTGCTCCCAGCCACGGTCACACCAATGGGGAGGTGGGATTTGGGGAGCCCAGTTGCCATTACCCCATGCCGTGGCACAGCACTTTCAAGCCTATGTCTTCTTGCCATGGAAGCGCAGCCTGCTTGGGGAAAGCAGGTGGCTGCTTTTCTGTTCCAGAATGGTTGTTTCCACGTGATGTACAAATATAGTCTATTTTTGGCCCAAAGTATTCGATAAATTTTTCTATTAGAGGCTCTAGTCTTTTTCTTGCTTCCAGTTTTACAGGATGCTCTTTCTGTCTTAGTGGTGTGATATTTGTTTTCAGAGGAATAGTTACTGCTTCTGCATCTCCTGATCGTCCCAGTGCTTTGGCAGCCCATACTTGCGGCTATACCCACTTCCTCTGGGAGATCCGGCTCAGTGCCTGGTTTCTGTAACATAAAAACTCGGGCCTTCACAGCCTTTTCATCAGGAACATGTACCTGAATTTTCTTTCTTTAACCCTAATTGATGCATGTCATTTACTCAGTACATCTCTCTCCAATAACAGCATGGGGCACTCGAGCATGCAGAGAAATTGATGGGTCAGCATCTGTTTGCCAATTTCTCAAATGTAAAGGAAGGCCGGGTTCCTGTCCACTCTGTGGCACCAAGGCCCGAAGCTGTTTGTTTGCTTAATTGCCCTTTACAAGTATTTATAACAGAATAAGTAGCTTCTGTTTCTACAAGAAATTTTACCTTCTCATTCCCCAACCTAGCTGTAGCCAGGGGCTCTGCTGGGGAGGGATTCAAATCTTCCCCCGCGCCTCCTCAGTCTTCATCTGAAGTAAGAATTCTCTCTGCCTGTCCCGACGGTCCACTAAACCCCCTGTGTTTATTTTGATTCTGAGGGCATTTTCCGTTGGGGTGCAACCTGTGGAGTCTGTTCACAACCCTTTCCATGTAATCCTTGTTTCCTCTCCTCCTGGGCCACACCCCCCTCTCCTGGTTTCTTGTGGGAAAGCTACAGGCAGCAATTATTTTTGGTGTATTTTTTTTTCCCCCTCAAGAGTCCAGTTTTACTCTGGAGCTTATCTTATGCCCCCACGTATACATGAACAAATTCCCAGTTGAAACCTGACACACTATAACCCACAAAACACAATATTGTATTATATTAATAATTATATTCTATTAATAATATATATATTAATAATTAGGGACTCAAAACACTTCCCAGTATCATTGAACCATTTGAACCATTTCCGAGAACTTGCCGCAGAGCAATATTGGTCCGATGGTGGTAGGTCTCCAAGGCCACATCCATTATTTTTACCAAATCACATTGGTCCTCCCCCTTAAGGTTTGGTATCTTTTTCCTTATGTCTTCCATGGATTGACTTCTTCTTAACTGGCCTAACTCTTATCTTCCTTCCTCTGATTCAGGATCAATATGAGTATATTTATGCACCACCTCTTTTAATCTTCCCATGAATCCAGAAGGTGATCCATTTACATCTGGCTTTATTTCATATATAGCTTAGACCAGTTCACTGTCTTGGGGACCGCATTCCTAATACCGAATAAAATCCACCTCCGATACTGTTTCAAAGCTTGCCTGCCCCAGTTAGGATTGGGGATAGGTACGTGAAGATTCCCTGTACCTGCTGCTGTGCCTGCTGTTATTTGTCGCTTTAATGCGGTCCGAGCCATATGAATAATTATATTTCTGTGAACACTCTCGAAAGCATGGTGCGTAATCACCAGCCACTTGTTTCCATCTATTCAGATCTATAACGGTAAAGGGGATCTCCATCATGAGCAGACCATCATTACACACAGCTTGACTTAAAGTTGCAATCACAGTTTCCCCTCGTTTTCCCCTCATTTTCCCCTAGTTTGCCCTGCTGTAGGGCTAAATCCTTCAGCCTGCCCCCCCAGTATCTCTGGGGCCTGTGCTGGTGCTTGTGCTTGATTCTCATTTTCAGCACCTTCAACCCCATTATTCACAATACCTCTTCTCCAGGGGGCTGCCATTAAATCCATATCCTTCTCCACATTCCTTAGATGTTTAGTGCCCTATGGTGCACAAAGAGCAACAGCGTTTAAGCAAATTTTACTGTCTTTCTCCAAGGACAATGCTAACAGGTCCTGGAGTGCAAAATTAAATCCACAATCCTTTTGCCATACCAGGTGATATCTCAAAGTGAAAAACATTTCTGCGTAAGCTACTTCATCCCAATTTCCTTCTCGTCTCAAGAACAACATCTAGCTTTGATGACAGTATTTTAGCAGAGTCTCCTGAGTAACCAAACCCCTCAGGGGTCCACCACTTTGTTCCAAAGTCTCCTGAGTCACCGAACCACCTGGGGGTTCAGCGATTTGTTTCCAGTGTTGTGAAATGCAACCTAATGGGGATTTCTTCAAACCCCCCTGTGGAGGCAGTGGTCCTGACCTCCACCCAGACGGTTGCAAAATGCAACCCAATGGGGCCCTTTTCAGGATCCCCTCTTTGGAGGATCCTGACCTCCACCGCATACCAAAGTCCAGACAACCAAAACCAAACTACCATCGCGTGTTGGGAGAGGCTGGGGGAGCTGGGCTTGTCCAGCCCGGAGAAGGGAAGGCTGATGTGCACCTGAGATCTTGGGAAGGGAAGGCTGTGGGGGACTGGCTGCCTGTACAGGCAAGGAGGATGTGGAGAACACAGTGCCTGGCTCCTCACCATGGTGCCTGGTGGGAGGACAGAAGGCAATGGGGATAGTGACAGAGGGGAGGTTCAGCCAGGACAGAAGGAAACCTTGTTCCCACGGGCTCAGGCAAGCGCTGCATCAGGTCACCCAGAGAGGCTGTGCAGTCTCTGGCCTTGGGGATTTCCAACTCAGACTGAATCAAGCCTTGAACCACTTGCTCTGGCCCTGTTCCTGACGGGTTGGACATGAGACCTCCCTTCCAACCTCTCTTCTCTTAAGATCCTGTGATGATGTTGGGCCCTATTGCTAACTGGAGCAGAGCAGATGTTGATGGGACATGAATCCTCTAGTAGGTGACCATCTCAACTGACATCCTCACCAGCAAAGAGACTCTGACACTTCAGCAACCCGCTCTCTGCAAAGGGAGGAGTCCTGGGCAAGGTTTTCAGGGCACACAGCTTTCTCTGTGCAGGACACAAATGATCTTGTTTTAATGCCTGGAGGCCTGTCAGTCATCAGTTGATGTCTGTGTAAATGAAATATGCACACAAATATACAAGCACATTTCCATCAGCTCAATCACTTGTGTACATTCAAGACCTGGCAATATTTTCCCACCATAACAGAATGAGAAATTCCAGGCAGTGTATTAATGGCAAGAGTAGAAATCTTGATCTCCCTGCTGTACTTGTATTACACGTACTGTGTCTATAATTTCATCACCCTCATCATTAAGGTTTTTCCTCCACTCCTGATCAAATGGCCATGTCTAAGGACATCTTCCCAGCAGACTATCCGGACATGTGGCCTTCCCATTGCTCTCAGGTTTCCTCCTCCACTTGCTCTTTGGTCATTCAGATCCTCTCAGCTCTGGTTCCTGCTTTGAGCTGCAGGGAGCTGGGAACTGGTCCCTTTTCTCAGAAGTCTCATTAACCCTTTGGTCAACACCTTCATCGTGTTTATGTCTCTCGTTTCATAACTCTCATTTTGAAACTGTTCTGTGCAAAACTCTTATGGAAGGGTGATCACGTTAGACGCTGCTTGGACTTGTCATAAAGCGGAGGAGTTATTATATAGTGTGTAACTTGTGTTTGTAGGCACTGAAGAGAGAGCTTCTCTGTGCCTGGTGCAGCCCAGTTCCCCAAGGAAAGCAGGAGGGAGCTGGTGCAAAGGAGCTGCCCCATCCAGCTGCAGAGCTCAGTGGAGGAGTCGCATGTGAGGTAAAGCGCAGCAAGTGCCAGGGCCACTGAAGGCACAGTCTCTGCACACCCCAGAACACGGCTGCCCAGTGGTGGGGACACATACAATTGGGTAAGTTATAGAACTGTAGTCCTCTTGTCCTACTGCTACTAACCCCTGACTTGGGTTAGGGCTACAGTGACAGTCTGTTGGTTACCTTTGAGCTTTCAACTGCTAATACCTGTGAGCTACTTGCTTAGTTCTTTGTTGAGATTGTTATCATGCCTTACCATTAGGAATGTCCCTGCTTAGAAGCAATTTCTGGAAGCAGATGCAAGGTGCCCACAGGCCAGAATTCTAATGCATTGTTTATCATGCCCCACCAGAAGGGCAGGTTCCCACCCTCAGAGGGGCCCCCTGTTGAGCGAGCATTCATGTTTCGGTGCTAAGTCACACTCCTGCTAAAAAGTCAAGTTATTTCAGCTAAGGCCTAATGGCTTGCTCTCAGTTTCCCCCCTTTTCTTTCAAACAGTGCAAATTCTTTTGCACAGTCCATAGTATGCACACTTGTTGAGCTACCATATGAACTTTCCACCACGTCCACAAATTAACAACTGTTAATAAAGCCGTAGTCAGTAGTAGCACAAGCACAGGGTGGACCAGTATCTTCAAAAGTTGAGTTGCTCTAGGAGATTGCCATTTTGTCCCTACCAAGAAAATTTCCTACTAGTGGTGCTCTCCGGTTTTCTTGGTGTCGGTGATGATTTCTTTAATTTCTTCTACATTATGCGTAACAGTCCATACTGCTTGGTGAGAAGTTTCATTGGCCTTCCGTATCATCTTCTCGAGGTCTGGGTGATAGAACGTGATGGAAAGTAGCGAAGGGGAAAGGGACCTGGGGGTCCTGGTGGATAGGAGGATGACCATGAGCCAGCAATGTGCTCTTGTGGCCAAGAAGGCAAATGGCATCTTAGGGTGCATTAGAAAGGGAGTGGTTAGTAGGTCAAGAGAGGTTCTCCTCCCCCTCTACTCAGCCTTGGTGAGGCCGCATCTGGAATATTGCGTCCAGTTCTGGGCCCCTCTGTTCAAGAAGGACAGGGAATTGCTTGAAGGAGTCCAGCGCAGAGCCACAAAGATGATTAAGGGAGTGGAACATCTCCCTTATGAGGAGAGGCTGAGGGAGCTGGGTCTCTTTAGCTTGGAGAAGAGGAGACTGAGGGGTGACCTCATCAATGTTTACAAACATGTGAAGGGTAGGTGTCAGAATGATGGAGCGAGGCTTTTTTCAGTGATATCCAGTGATAGGACAAGGGGCAATGGGTGTAAACTGGAGCATAGGAAGTTCCACGTTAACATCAGGAAGAACTTCTTTACTGTAAGAGTGACAGAGCACTGGAACAGGTTGCCAAGGGGGGTTGTGGAGTCTCCTACACTGGAGATATTCAAGGCCCGCCTGGACAAGTTCCTGTGTGATGTACTGTAGGTTACCCTGCTCTTGCAGGGGGGTTGGACTAGATGATCTTTTGAGGTCCCTTAAACCCTTGGGATTCTGTGATTCTGTGATTCAGAGCATCCCACAAGGAAGCAGAGCATGCCAGAGGGATTCAGAGCATCCCACAAGGAGAGCATCCCACAAGGATTAAGAGCATCCCACAAGCAGAGCATGCCAGAGGGATTCAGAGCATCCCACAGGGCTCCAGAGCATCCCACAAAGCAGAGCACCCCACAGAGATTCACAGCATCCCACAACCACAGCATCATACAGAGCTCCAGAGCATCCCATAGGGATTCAGAGCACCCCAAGCGCATCAGAACCCCCCCATCTCCCCATGGAAGCCCCCATTGACACCCCTGACCCACCCCCCTCCCCATGGAGCTCCCCCCATGGAACCTGCCTCTCTATGACATCAGCCCCAGCTCCAAGGGACCTGCATCCAGCACCTGTATCCGCGGGGCAGTTGCACTTTGGGTGCAGTGGTGCTTGCAGCTCCTTGCTTGCAGCTCCTTGCTTGCAGCTCCTTGGTGTCACTCTTAGCGGTGGTGGCAGCGATGGCTTTGCTCCGTGTCATCATCCTGCTGGCCTCGGCCTGGCTGGTGCAAGGCTCCTGGGACAGCTGTGGGTGAGTGGCTCCGGGCTCCAGGGTTCCTGGTATTCCACAGGGAGATGCTGCTGCTCCCAGCCACGGTCACACCAATGGGGAGTGGGATTTGAGGAGCCCCACTTGCTTGCCATCAGCCCATGCGGTGGCACAGCACAGCTATGGGGCACCCCATAGGGTCCTTTGTCCTGCAGCACCCTAGGAGGCAGGATGACGCTCATCTCTGGGACACTGCGTAGGGTCCCTTTTCCCTGCAGCACCCAATGGGGCGGGACAATGCTCACCCTTCAGCCCTAACCATCAAGTGTTGAGCTTCTGCTTCAAGAGGGACCTGCGGTACCCGTCCCATGGCTGATTCTTACGGGATGTCGCGCATCGTCGGAGGCACGGATGCGCAGCGGGGCGCCTGGCCACGGATGCTCAGCATCCAGTTCCCCACAGCCACCGCATTCCCGCACATCTGCGGGGGGTCCCTCATCCCGTGTGAAGACAGGCTGAGGAAGTTGGGGCTTTTCAGCGTGGAGAAGAGAAGGCTGCGTGGAGACCTAAGAGCAGCCTTCCAGTACCTGAAGGGGGCCTATAGGGATGCTGGGGAGGGACTCTTTGTCAGGGCCTGTAGTGACAGGACAAGGGGTAATGGGTTAAAACTTAAACAGGGGAAGTTTAAATTGGATATAAGAAGGAAATTCTTTCCTGTTAGGGTGGTGAGACACTGCAATCGCTTGCCCAGGGAGGTTGTGAGTGCTCCATCCCTGGTGGTGTTCAAGGCCAGGTTGGATGAAGCCTTGTGTGGGATGGTTTAGTGAGAGGTGTCCCTGTCCATGGCAGGGGGGTTGGAACTAGATGATCTTAAGGTCCTTTCCAACCCTAACTATTCTATGATTCTATGATCACCCCTCAATGGGTCCTCACAGCCGCTCACTGCTGCGTCGGGCAAAAGTAAGGGGGAGAAGGAATTCCAGCCATCGGGAATAGGCAAGGAGCAGCTCCCATCCCGTCCCCTTCCCCATCCTGGATGCACTGGGAAGAGCGCTCAGGAGAAGGCTGCTTCCAGCTTGACAGCCCTTGAGCCTAAGGCACGCTGCTTTCCTTTGCGAAGCAGCCGCAATGTGGCTCCTTCCCATCCCTCTTCTCCATAGAATGGATTAGAATAGATTAAAATGGAATGGTATGGAATGGAATGCAATGCTTATGGATCATGGAGTGGGGTGGCTTGGAAAGGAGCTTGAGATCATCCACTTCCAACCCCTTGCCATGGGCAGGCATGCCTTCCATAGAGCAGCTTGCTCCAAGCTGGCCTGCAGCACTGCAGCCAGGGATGGAGCAGCCAAACCTTCTCCATCCATGCCATCCCAGTGCCCCAGCACCCTCTTAGGGAATCCCTTCCTTATCTCCAGCCTGCAATTCCCTCTCGGAACCCATCAGCCCTTGTCCTATGGCTCCAATCCCTGCTCTTCCACTCCCTCCCAGCTTCACCACGGATTCGTTCATGAGGCTCAGAATCATGGACGTGGCTTGGGCCAATGCCGAGACCCAGAAGTGCTGGATACGGCAGGTTGTGGTCCATGAATATTATACGGCTTAGGATCACGGGTAGGGTTAGGTTCCGAATTTGGGTTAGGTTTAGGGTTAGAGTCAGGGTAAGGGTTAGGTACAGGGTTAGGTGTTAGGGTTAGGTGTTAGGGTTAGGGATAGGGTTAGGGTTAGCGTTAACCGTAACCGGAGTCAACCCTAGGGGTGGAGTTAACACCAGGTTGAGCCTTAGGGTTAGGGTTAGGGTTCCAATTAGGATTAGGTTTAGGTTTAGGGTTAGGGTAAGGTTTAGGGTTAACCTTCACCAGAGTTAACCCTAGGGGCGGAGTTAACCCTAGGATTAGGGTTAGGATTAGGGTTACGGTCAGGATTAAGTTAGGGTTATGGTTAGGCTGGGTTAGGATTAGGGTTAGTGTTAGGTCTTAGGGTTAAGGTCCGGGTTACGGTTAGGGGTTAGGGTTGGGATTAGGGTTACGGTTCGGGTTAGGGTTAAGGTTAGGGTTACCTCTAACCGGAGTTAACCCTAGGGTTAGTTTCCTAATGCAGGTCTTAGTCTCTGAAAGGGGAACTTAGTCTCAGAGTCCTGGTCATAGTGTCAGAGTGGAGAACTTTCTGTCAGAAAGATGGTCTTAGTTTCTAAATAGAAAAATTACTTTATGAATTATGGTCTTTGTGAATGGAGAACTTAATGTTTCAATGGAGAAGTTAGTTTGTGAGTGGAGAACTTGGCCTCTGACTGGAGAACTTAAGGCTCCAGTGCAGATCTCGGGACAGCAGGACCCAACATTACTTAGGGCGGCAGTGCCCACCTTGCTTAGGGCGGCAGTGCCCATCATTTTAGGGCTGCAGTCCCCAGCCTTCTTATGTCTGCAGTGCCGGGCCTCCTTCGGGCTGCAGTGCCCAAGTTAACTTAGGGCTGTAGGGCCGGGCCTCCTTAGGGCTGTAGGGTGGGGCTTCCTTAGGGCGGCAGTGCCCACTGTACTTTTAGGTGAAGTGTCCACATTACTTAGGGCTGCAGGGCCAGGCCTCTTTAGGGCTGCAGTGAATACAGTACTAAGGGCTGCAGTGCCCTTAGTACTTTCTGCAGCACTACACTTCGTACTTAGGGTTGCAGTGCCGGGTTTCCTTAGGGGTGCAGTGCCTACCATACTTAGGGCTGCAGTGCCACCTTACTGAGGGCTGCTGTGCCCACCTTACTTTGGGCTGCAGTGCCCACCTTCCTCAGGACAGCAGTGGCCACCTTACTTAGGGCTGCAGTGATGGGTCTCCTTGGGGTTGCAGTGCCCAACTTTATTGAGGGCTGCAGTGCACACCTTACTAAAGGGCTGCAGTGCCCACCTTATTTAGGGCTACAGTGCCAGGCTTCCTTAGGGCTGAATTGCCCACCTTACTTAGGGCTGAAATGCCCTCCTTACTTAGGGCTGCAGTACCCAACTTACTTAGGGCTGCAGTGCCGGGCCTCCTTAGTGCTGCAGTGCCTACCATACTTAGTGCTGCACTGCCTTCGTACTTAGGGCTACAGTGCCAGGCTTCCTTTGTGCTGCAGTGCCGGGCTTCCTTAAGGCTGCAGCACCCATCTTACTAAAGGCTGCAATGCCCACCTTACTTAGGGCTGCAGTGCCGGACCTCCTTAGGGTTGCAGTGCCCAATGTACTTAGGGCTGCACTGCACAACTTACAAAGGGCTGCAGTGCCCACCTTATTTAAGGCTACAGTGATGGATCTCCTTAGGGCTGCAGTGCCTACTTTACTTAGGGCTGCACGTCACACTTTATTTTGGGCTGTAGTGCACACCTTACTTAGGGCTGCAGTGCTGGGACTCTTTAGGGCTGCAGTGCCCGCCTTTCTTAGGGCTGCAATGCCCACCTTACTTAGGGCTGCAGTGTCAGGCCTCCTTAGTGCTGCAGTGCCTACCGTACTTAGTGGTGCATTGCCTTCCTACTTAGGGCTGTAGTGCCCAACTTCCTTATGGCTGCTTTGCCGGGCTTCCTTAGAGCTGCAGTGCCGGGCTTCCTTAGGGCTGCAGTGCCGGGCTTCCTTAGGGCTGCAGTGCCACCTTACTTAGGGCTGCAGTGCCACCTTACTTAGGGCTGCAGTGCCACCTTACTTAGGGCTGCAGTGCCCAACTTCCTCAGGGCTGCAATGCCGGGCCTCCTGAGGGCTGCAGTGCCCACCTTACTTATGGCTGGAGTGCCTACCTTAATAAGGGCTGCAGTGCCCACCTTAATTAGGGCTACAGTGATGGGTCTCCTTAGGGTTGCAGTACCCATCTTCACTTAGGGCTGCAGTGC